>NC_091282.1:1238648762-1238971976 GCF_032444005.1 Ranitomeya imitator | reverse complement strand
GATTTGGCGCGGTGTTTTGGATCATTGTCTTGCTGAAAGATCCATCCCCTGCGTAACTTCAACTTTGTCACTGATTCATGAACATTATTGTCAAGAATCTGCTGATACTGAGAGGAATCCATGCGTCCCTCAACTTTATCAAGATTCCCGGTGCCGGCATTGGCCACGCAGCCCCAAAGCATGATGGAATCTCCACCAAATTTTACTGTGGGTAGCAAGTGTTTTTCTTGGATTGCTGTGTTTTTTGGCCGCCATGCATAACGCCTTTATTATGACCAAACAACTCAATCTTGGTTTCATCAGTCCACAGGACCTTCTTCCAAAAGAAATTGGCTTCTCCAAATGTGCTTTTGCATACCTCAGCCGACTCTGTTTGTGGTGTGCTTGCAGAAACGGCTTCTTTCACATCACTCTCCCATACAGCTTCTCCTTGAGCAAAGTGCATTATATAGTTGACCGATGCACAGTGACACCATCTGCAGCAAGTTGATGCTGCAGCTCTCTGGAGGTGGTCTGAGGATTGTCCTTGACTGATCTCACCATTCTTCTTCTCTGCCTTTCTGATGTTTTTCTTGGCCTGCCACTTCTGGCCTTAACAAGAACTGTACCTGTGTTCTTCCATTTCCTTACTAAGCTCCTCACAGTGGAAATTGACAGGTTAAATTAAATGTTGAATAATCTTTGTTTTCAGATCATTAGACAGTTGTTTTGAGGAGCCCATGATGCCACTCTTCAGGGGAGATTCAAACAGGAGAACAACTTGCAAGTGGCCACTTTAAGTAGCTTTTCTCATGATTGCATACACCTGGCTATGAAGTTCAAAGGTCAATGAGGTTAGAAAACAAAAAAAAAGTGTTTTAGTAAGTCAGTAAAAAGTAGGTAGGAGTATTTAAAACAAGAAAATGATAAGGGTGCCCATACTTATGCACCTGTCAAATTTTGTTTGAATGCAGATTGCACATTTTCTGTCAGTACAATAATCCAAGGGGAAGACTTGATGATACTTTGGATACATACTATAGCTGGAAGAAAGATGACGGTCTGGGCCGGATGGAAAACACAAGGAAGAGCAATGACTCCAATAAGAGATGACTTCACCGGTAAATAATTGAATGTCATTCTGTATTTTGCCTCTGATGTGTTTATTCATCCTAGGTTAACATGGAACTGTGGTCTGACTGGATAGAAACATCCACTACATTACTCTGACTCGACAATGATAATTATTGATTAGTAGAGTAGAAAAAAATTCCATAATATGATACACCATGGAAAGGAGGAGCAAAATAATAAGAGTGGAATTGGATTTTTCTCAAACTTTTCCAAACTGCTCATTCGCCAAAATGCTGATTTTTAGTCATTTTCTTTCACATGGATTTAGCAAAATGGCAACTGCTGATCCAAAAAGAGCCATTAAAAGGTTAAAAAAAAATTGAAAATCCTTATACTGACCACACCGCTCATTTCTCAGGAACCTCCGCTCCTTGTTGTAACCTGTCCGGTCCTTGCTGTGTTTTCTAATCCCCGGCTCTCTCTCTGAAATCCCTGAGCCTCTCACAGTAATCCGGGATTCTAGCTCTGATGAGACCCGCGGAGGTTATGAAGGGCGGTCATGGAGCACTTCATAACCTTTTGCTCACTTGTGGGGGAACTCTAATGGGCTGTGAAAGGCCTAGGGATTTTAGTGCGAGTGGGGGGATGTCGAGCAGCAGATGGGTGAGGAGCAAAGGAGCTGGAAAAGTTAGCGGTGAGATGAGTATAAGGATTTTTTTTCATTTTGAAATTCTTATTATTTGGGGTCTAAAGAGACTCCAGAACGTAAAAAATCAACATTAAAATAGCGGAATATAACTTTGAATATCCCGGGAAAAAGTTCCCAAACAGGTGAGTTTGAATTTTGCCTAATTCACTCAAGTAGAGTAACTGTCGTACTATTCTTGTTTCAACCTTTAACCATTATTCAGACCTAGATTTTAGACACCAGAAATCTTTCAGACCCCTGAATTAAAGCCCCCAAATTGAATTTTGACCTCAAGCTTTAGGGCTCATACTCATTTACGTTTAAAAAGGACGAGTGAAATCCGATAATTATGACCGAGTTCATCTGCGATTTTTTTCCTCAGCTAGGATCGGACTGAGAAAAAAAGTGCAGCATGCTGCGAGAGGCCGCGTATAACGGAAGACACTTGCCAATACAAGTCAGTTGGGTACGAGACAAAAATTTGCATGGCACGCGGACCATGCATGTGCCATGCGATTTTTACACACCCATCTCATAGGAAATCCAACATTTCATCACCCGAGTACAGTAAATTCTCAGCGTGAACTGTCAGTATACAATAGAAGAGATATATATTAACAAAATGGCATGGGGTCCCCCATATTATTATTATTATTATTATTAATCAGCTGAAGGAAAGCTGGGGGCTGATGTTATTATTCTGGAAAGGGGGTAATAAACATAGAGTCCCAGGCAATTAATATCAGCTCCTGGCTGTCTACTTATAACAAGGGGCAATGCCCCCAAAGGTGAAGTGGGGACCCGCTATAATTATTAACCAGCAAAGGCTATGCAGACAGCTGCTGGGTTGATATTAATAGCCATGGATATTGGCCCCCTCCCAAACTAGCAACATCAGCCTCAGCTACTCCAGAAATGGCGCATCCATTAGATTTGTAATGTCAGGAGTTAGTAATGGAGAGATGTCTATAAGATTCTCCCATTACTAACCCCATAGTCAAATGTAATAAAGACACAGATGAAATCCTTTAATTGAAATAAAAACATAAAGTCCTTTATTTGAAATAAAAGCTCCCCGAATCTTTTAAACCTATTTTTTTTAATATCCAAATAAAAATAAGAAAACAAATATATCCTCCCCTATTTACAATTTGCATATTTAATGGGCAACAATTTTTTTTTTATATTTTTTTAAACACTTTTATGGAGATCTTCCAAAAAATTATCGAAAATCTCATCGAGAGCTCATCCTTTAAGGATGTTTCACTATATGTTGAGTCTTTGATGGTGGGGAGCCCTTCATATGTGTTAGCTCTGGACTCCTACAAATGCAGGTAATTGCTTGACTAGCACATGTATTATTCATGGGTGTGCCTTATAAATATTCCATGCCAACATCATAGGTAGCCCGAGTAACTCTTTGTGAGCAGCGTCTATGATTCATGTTCTGTAAATTCAGCGAAGATACACACAAATGTTCCGACATTTATCATCATGTCAGGGTCATTCCTTAGGTTAAAGGACTACAATGAATTATTTATATGCGGTGTAGAGAGCCCGTTCAGAACTTTTACCATATATCAAAGTGTAGTTGTTCCATGTCTCATTTATTTTTTATCATGTACTCTCCCAGGCTTCTCCATCCAGTGTCTTTTTAATACTTTTATAGTCTGCCTACATAATTGTTTCATACAGTTACAATATTGCTCCAGTGCTCGAATGTTATTTCTACAAAGTGCCCAAATAATAGACCCATTTAGTCCTAAAATAATAGTTTTATGTAGTGCACATTGTACAATACTGCCATACAGTGCAAATAAAAGAGTTTCCCACCATGTTTTTTAAGAAACTTCAGTATGGTCTAAAAATGAAAAATAATGTGCCCTCCTTTTATTGCTCAGACTGGGGCCAAACACTCTCTTCAGTAAATCTCCACATTTACATTATTTTTTATTTCTAGAACATTCTGGGTTGTTCGTCTTAAACACAAATGGTGGACAACCGTTAAACACCACCATAGAGCTATAAACTAAAATTATTATATAGCGCAAGATTTGTTAATATATACAGGTCCTTCTCAAAAAATTAGCATATAGTGTTAAATTTCATTATTTACCATAATGTAATGATTACAATTAAACTTTCATATATTATAGATTCATTATCCACCAACTGAAATTTGTCAGGTCTTTTATTGTTTTAATACTGATGATTTTGGCATACAACTCCTGATAACCCAAAAAACCTGTCTCAATAAATTAGCATATTTCACCCATCCAATCAAATAAAAGTGTTTTTTAATAACAAACAAAAAAACCATCAAATAATAATGTTCAGTTATGCACTCAATACTTGGTCGGGAATCCTTTGGCAGAAATGACTGCTTCAATGCGGCGTGGCATGGAGGCAATCAGCCTGTGACACTGCTGAGATGTTATGGAGGCCCAGGATGCTTCAATAGCGGCCTTAAGCTCATCCAGAGTGTTGGGTCTTGCGTCTCTCAACTTTCTCTTCACAATATCCCACAGATTCTCTATGGGGTTCAGGTCAGGAGAGTTGGCAGGCCAATTGAGCACAGTAATACCATGGTCAGTAAACCATTTACCAGTGGTTTTGGCACTGTGAGCAGGTGCCAGGTCGTGCTGAAAAATGAAATCTTCATCTCCATAATGCATTTCAGCCGATGGAAGCATGAAGTGCTCCAAAATCTCCTGATAGCTAGCTGCATTGACCCTGCCCTTGATGAAACACAGTGGACCAACACCAGCAGCTGACATGGCACCCCACACCATCACTGACTGTGGGTACTTGACACTGGACTTCAGGCATTTTGGCATTTCCTTCTCCCCAGTCTTCCTCCAGACTCTGGCACCTTGATTTCCGAATGACGTGCAAAATTTGCTTTCATCAGAAAAAAGTACTTGGGACCACTTAGCAACAGTCCAGTGCTGCTTCTCTGTAGCCCAGGTCAGGCGCCTCTGCCGCTGTTTATGGTTCAAAAGTGGCTTTACCTGGGGAATGCGGCACCTGTAGCCCATTTCCTGCACACGCCTGTGCACGGTGGCTCTGGATGTTTCCACACCAGACTCAGTCCACTGCTTCCTCAGGTTCCCCAAGTTCTGGAATCGGTCCTTCTCCACAATCTTCCTCAGGGTCCGGTCTCCTCTTCTCGTTGTACAGCGTTTTCTGCCACATTGTTTCCTTCCAACAGACTTACCATTGAGGTGCCTTGATACAGCACTCTGGGAACAGCCTATTTGTTGAGAAATTTCTTTCTGGGTCTTACCCTCTTGCTTGAGGGTGTCAATGATGGCCTTCTTGACATCTGTCAGGTCGCTAGTCTTACCCATGATGGGGGTTTTGAGTAATGAACCAGGCAGGGAGTTTATAAAAGCCTCAGGTATCTTTTGCATGTGTTTAGAGTTAATTAGTTGATTCAGAAGATTAGGGTAATAGGTCGTTTAGAGAACCTTTTCTTGATATGCTAATTTATTGAGGCAGGTTTTTTGGGTTATCAGGAGTTGTATGCCAAAATCATCAGTATTAAAACAATAAAAGACCTGACAAATTTCAGTTGTTGGATAATGAATCTATAATATATGAAAGTTTAATTGTAATCATTACATTATGGTAAATAATGAAATTTAACACTATATGCTAATTTTTTGAGAAGGACCTGTATTTAATCCCTTCATCACCTGTATATTTTTCATTATTGCTCTTTTGTTTTTCCTCCCCTTATTCCAAGTGTCTTAACTTTTTTACAGGGAGGTTGTTCAACCAGGGATTCAAGCTTGAGGAGGCTAATTTGCATATTCCAGGTGCCTTCTGGGAAAGCGAAGAGTCTCCCTAAGCTAGAAGATCGTTGGGTACAGCCGGGACCAGCTGCTTGGAAAGAATCACCAAACCAGGGATTCAAGCTTGAGGAGGCTAATTTGCATATTCCAGGTGCCTTCTGGGAAAGCGAAGAGTCTCCCTAAGCTAGAAGATCGTTGGGTACAGCCGGGACCAGCTGCTTGGAAAGAATCACCAAACCAGGGATTCAAGCTTGAGGAGGCTAATTTGCATATTCCAGGTGCCTTCTGGGAAAGCGAAGAGTCTCCCTAAGCTAGAAGATCGTTGGGTACAGCCGGGACCAGCTGCTTGGAAAGCATCACCAAACCGCGTGCCTATAGGACATTATTGCAAGAAAGCTTGGCTGAGTAGATTACACAAGAAGGAAAACACGCAGCAAGTCAGCAGGATCTAGGAGCAACATGGCAGATGTGACAACCTACATGGTCAGCTGCAGCATGTGCTACATGTTCACAGATCGACCAGAAGAAGAATCAAATTTCACCTGTCAGAAGTGTAGACTAGTGGCCCTTTTAGAAGAAAAGGTGCGGGGTCTGGAAGAAAGAATAGCAACTTTGAAACTCATCAAAGAGAATGAAGACTTTCTAGACAGAACAGAAGCATCTCTACTGGTCACAGAAGGTGAAAAAAGTGTCAGAGAACCTCCAAAAGCAGATGAGTGGAAGCATGTGACCAAAAGAAGCAAGAAGACCATGGAGAAATCACCAACCACACAACTGAAGAACCGATATCAAATCTTTGTAGAGGATGAAGATGGCACACCTAAGGATGAAGCAATACCAGCAAGCAAAAAAGAAAAGGGCACACAGCAACAAGTGACAGCAAAAAGTACAGCCAAGAAGCAACGAAGAGTGGTGGTGGTGGGAGACTCACTACTGAGAGGCACAGAAGCAGCCATCTGCAGACCGGACATAACTGCAAGAGAAGTATGCTGCCTTCCAGGTGCGATGATCAAGGATGTGACCGATAGGATACCAAAGCTCTTCAACTCCAAGGACGTCCACCCATTTCTTCTGATACATGTTGGCACCAATGACACGGCAAGGAAGGACCTACCGACAATCTGCAAAGACTTTGAAGAGTTGGGGAAGAAAGTAAAGGAACTGGATGCACAGGTAGTTTTTTCTTCTATCCTTCCAGTAGACGGGCATGGCACCAGGAGATGGAACAGGATCCTTGATGCAAACAACTGGCTAAGACGATGGTGCAGACAACAAGGATTCGGATTCCTGGACCACGGTGTGAATTACTTGTACGATGGACTCCTCGCCAGAGACGGACTACACCTCAACAAACCTGGGAAACACACATTCGCCAGAAGACTCGCTACACTCATCAGGAGGGCGTTAAACTAGAAGAAGAGGGGACGGGAAGAAAAACATTAGACTTGAACAAAGAAGATCCAGGAAAACATACTCAGAAGGGAGGTAAGAACATTTCTAAAACAATCCACAGCGAGGAGATTGGAACAAAACAAAATCCTCTAAACTGCATGCTTGCAAACGCCAGAAGCCTGACAAACAAGATGGAAGAACTAGAAGCAGAAATATCTACAGGTAACTTTGACATAGTGGGAATAACCGAGACATGGTTAGATGAAAGCTATGACTGGGCAGTTAACTTACAGGGTTACAGTCTGTTTAGAAAGGATCGTAAAAATCGAAGAGGAGGAGGGGTTTGTCTCTATGTAAAGTCTTGTCTAAAGTTCACTTTAAGGGAGGATATTAGCGAAGGAAATGAGGATGTCGAGTCCCTATGGGTCGAAATTCATGGAGGGAAAAATGGTAACAAAATTCTCATTGGGGTCTGTTACAAACCCCCAAATATAACAGAAACCATGGAAAGTCTACTTCTAAAGCAGATAGATGAAGCTGCAACCCATAATGAGGTCCTGGTTATGTTGGACTTTAACTACCCGGATATTAACTGGGAAACAGAAACCTGTGAAACCCATAAAGGCAACAGGTTTCTGCTAATAACCAAGAAAAATTATCTTTCACAGTTGGTGCAGAATCCAACCAGAGGAGCAGCACTTTTAGACCTAATACTATCTAATAGACCTGACAGAATAACAAATCTGCAGGTGGTCGGGCATCTAGGAAATAGCGACCACAATATTGTACAGTTTCACCTGTCTTTCACTAGGGGGACTTGTCAGGGAGTCACAAAAACACTGAACTTTAGGAAGGCAAAGTTTGACCAGCTAAGAGATGCCCTTAATCTGGTAGACTGGGACAATATCCTCAGAAATAAGAATACAGATAATAAATGGGAAATGTTTAAGAACATCCTAAATAGGCAGTGTAAGCGGTTTATACCTTGTGGGAATAAAAGGACTAGAAATAGGAAAAACCCAATGTGGCTAAACAAAGAAGTAAGACAGGCAATTAACAGTAAAAAGAAAGCATTTGCACTACTAAAGCAGGATGGCACCATTGAAGCTCTAAAAAACTATAGGGAGAAAAATACTTTATCTAAAAAACTAATTAAAGCTGCCAAAAAGGAAACAGAGAAGCACATTGCTAAGGAGAGTAAAACTAATCCCAAACTGTTCTTCAACTATATCAATAGTAAAAGAATAAAAACTGAAAATGTAGGCCCCTTAAAAAATAGTGAGGAAAGAATGGTTGTAGATGACGAGGAAAAAGCTAACATATTAAACACCTTCTTCTCCACGGTATTCACGGTGGAAAATGAAATGCTAGGTGAAATCCCAAGAAACAATGAAAACCCTATATTAAGGGTCACCAATCTAACCCAAGAAGAGGTGCGAAACCGGCTAAATAAGATTAAAATAGATAAATCGCCGGGTCCGGATGGCATACACCCACGAGTACTAAGAGAACTAAGTAATGTAATAGATAAACCATTATTTCTTATTTTTAGGGACTCTATAGCGACAGGGTCTGTTCCGCAGGATTGGCACAATGATAAATGTAAGGTTATACACATGAGAAGAAGGAATCAATGTCACCATTACACACTGAATGGGAAACCACTGGGTAAATCTGACAGGGAGAAGGACTTGGGGATCCTAGTTAATGATAAACTTACCTGGAGCAGCCAGTGCCAGGCAGCAGCTGCCAAGGCAAACAGGATCATGGGGTGCATTAAAAGAGGTCTGGATACACATGATGAGAGCATTATACTGCCTCTGTACAAATCCCTAGTTAGACCGCACATGGAGTACTGTGTCCAGTTTTGGGCACCGGTGCTCAGGAAGGATATAATGGAACTAGAGAGAGTACAAAGGAGGGCAACAAAATTAATAAAGGGGATGGGAGAACTACAATACCCAGATAGATTAGCGAAATTAGGATTATTTAGTCTAGAAAAAAGACGACTGAGGGGCGATTTAATAACCATGTATAAGTATATAAGGGGACAATACAAATATCTCGCTGAGGATCTGTTTATACCAAGGAAGGTGACGGGCATAAGGGGGCATTCTTTGAGTCTGGAGGAGAGAAGGTTTTTCCACCAACATAGAAGAGGATTCTTTACTGTTAGGGCAGTGAGAATCTGGAATTGCTTGCCTGAGGAGGTGGTGATGGCGAACTCAGTCGAGGGGTTCAAGAGAGGCCTGGATGTCTTCCTGGAGCAGAACAATATTGTATCATACAATTATTAGGTTCTGTAGAAGGACGTAGATCTGGGGATTTATTATGATGGAATATAGGCTGAACTGGATGGACAAATGTCTTTTTTCGGCCTTACTAACTATGTTACTATGTTACTATGTTCCAAACATCTTGGAGAGCTGACCAAAGACCTTCTGTGAATGTAGGATTACGCAAATCCAACTCTTGACCAAATCCTTACTTCCATTTATTTAAATGCAGCTCCAAACCTGGAAGAAACCTTCAAGAGTTGCTCGCCTCTTAATGAATCAGGCTTGTCTGAACTGTTGTATGAGCCTCTGTGTATTTATCACAATTTAATGGCCTTTGGCTCAATCTCAAGTCATGGAGACATGATGGATGAATGATCTGTAGAAAGAACGATCTTGTGCAAGCCTGCATAAGTCTACTACAGTCTTCTCTGCCGTTATCTTCAAAAGTATTAAGCCGTCGGCTGCTGGTCCTCCTCTTCGCCTTGTTCCTTTTATTCTTCTGACCATGATGTCCCTCGTATGATGTGTCTAAAATAGGCAAGTTGTAGCTTGGGGATCCTTGCTTCAAGTAACATGTCTGGCTTGATTTGTTCCAAAATTGATTTGCTTGCTCTTCTTGCCATCCATGGTATTGAAACCATCCTTCTCCAGTACCAATTTCAAAGGCATTGATTCTTCTTATTTCTTGTTGATTTATCGTCCATGTTTTGCATCCATATGTTACTTCAGGAAAGACCCGACTTTGCACGATCCATGTCTTTATCTCCAGTGAAATGTTCCTCAATTTGAAGACCTTGTCCAGTGACTTCATTGTTGATTTGCCCATAGGCACATAGGCCACATTGACTTACAGTGTTGTCGCTGCAGCATGAGTGATCCTTAATCCAAGTATGTTGACATCCTTGATAATTCTAGGTCATTGCCAGGTCATTGATTGTACCAGGCAGTAGTCAATATCAATGTCTACTTTGTGGTTTATAGAAGTCCCATGTTCGAGCTTTCCCTCTTCCGTAATAAGTCCACAATTTCATCTACGCTTGTTGCTATCAATGCTTTATCATCTGCATATTTAAGATTGTTGAAGAGCCATCAAGAAATCCTTGCCACAAATCTTACTCGACTCACTCGAAAGGAATGCCACAGCTGGTCATGAATGCCATAGTTCATCACGTCCTATCGCGCTCCGCATCGTGCAAAAATGTAACTTTTCAAAGCAATTTGGCCAGAATTCCAGTGTAATCGTTTGGTAGAAATGGAGACATTATGTAATAAACTTAAATGCCACGTCAACTATTAGTTTAATTAGTTTAATTAGTGTAAGGGTGTTCCTATTTATGCAACGACATTATTGGATTTGTACAGATTATGGGTGACATTAAAAGTTGAAAAAGTTCTGAAAAGAATCTTCATGTTAGTATTTTTTTTCAACAGAGGTGTCTAGACTTTTTTAGCCACTGCATGTGATGTCACCATTTGGGGGCGCTTCGGACCTTACAGCTGAATGCATACTGGTATACAGTCAACTCCCAGGCTCCCTCTAGTGGTGACCACAGACGCCTAGTATTTTAACATTTAGCTTTATATTTATTGAGAGATTTTGGAGCTCTTTATAGGAAACATTATTTTCCATCCATTGAGACTTTTGTTTATTAATAAATATAGTCCTAAAAACAGTATGATGATAAAAGGCGAGATTCACTTTAATGCTATCTGAAATATATTTTTTGTAAAAAAAAAAGACAACTTTTGCATTCAGAATTTACAGAAATCACCATGTTTTCCTTGGCTGTTTCCATAGATATTTTAGACACCTTGCAATGTATTTCATTACAGACTAGAACAAGTACTACCCGGATTCAGCTGACTTAAATGAAGACGGTTTTGTCAGGGTCGGTCAGGAATTTCTTTATAATGAAAAAGGCGTGAGCGTAAGGTTGGTTGTGTTGCAAGTATGAGATGTGTAATTGGGTTCACGCAGTAATCTTCTCTCTTGTCTACCATCTCTGTACAGATATTCACTGTCTCAGGTATTCTGTCAACTGTATTGAATTGTAGACACCTCTTTCCATCAGCTTTTATTCCAGCATCCTTGAAAAAGCA
Organism: Ranitomeya imitator; assembly: GCF_032444005.1. NCBI lineage: Eukaryota > Metazoa > Chordata > Amphibia > Anura > Dendrobatidae > Ranitomeya > Ranitomeya imitator. The sequence goes on along the minus strand of NC_091282.1, from coordinate 1,238,960,667 downwards.
AATTTTTTGTAGATTTTGTCCTACATGTAAGGATATTCAGCTCGGGAGGCATCCACAAATGATCCCTGTCTTCATACAAGGCTGAATATAGATATTCGAGAGGCTCCACAGTGATGTTCTGAATTTGGTTTCCAAATGTGTCCCTAGCTTTTGTTGGACAACCCATCGAGTTTCCACAACTACATCATTGGGGCCTTATAGGAGGGACAGAGGGCCCCTTGTTAAATATCTGGTTGCTGTTCACCATAGCATCTAAGAGATTAAACTATTGCGATCAGAGTTAGTTCCAATTTTACCAGTTACCCGACGATTCCTGTTGTGAAAGACAGCTGGCATGAGCCGTATGTGGAGTTGGGTCAGCACATGAGCCATCTCTATCGCTCCGGGGGCTGAAGGTGAATTCTATTAATCCTTTTACCAGTTAGGCTGATATTACCAGTTGGGCATGTTGAGCTTCTGATTCTGCCTTCTTGTTCTTTAGAATTGTACCTTTCTATGTGCATCTTATTAGCAAGCCCCAGTAGTGCCAGAAAAGCAGGGTAACCCATGAGATTTGTGTGTATCCAGCCATCACAGTGATTTATGTTTAGTGCACTTGTCTATGTTTTAATTATTTCCAGCAATATATTGTGTGTTCTTATGAGAAGTCCTAAGTCACTCTGAGGCTGCAGCAGTTTATGAATTAAAATGTTGTCCCATTTCAGAAAATCCTCGTTCCCAGGTATAGTTTGTTTTAAAACACAAACAAACCACATGTTATGTACTGTACTGGGTGTCTGCCATCCACAGAGCTGCAATCATCAATGAAGTCTGCGGCTCCTAGCAAAGCGCTACTTCCAGGTAGACCCTGAGAGCTCAGTGATTCGCTGCTGCTGTGTCAATGTGACGTCTGCACTGTAGAGAATGCCAAAAGCTGAGTAAGTGTGGACACTGAATGGTGCACTCGGTGGGAGGTAAAATGTGTTTTTTTCTAAATAGAAAATGCTTGGAAGATCAGGATTTTCCAACCTCTTAATATCTGATGATAGATGGTGAAGTGCCTGAAAGAATTGAAGGGCACAAAGTTGCAGCCTCTTTACCTTTTACTGGTAGTATGCATGCACAGTCCAAGGTACCGGTAACAGATGATGGTGAGTTCCGGCCAGCCTATAAGCGATTTGGAATTCGCTTAGCCAGGTGGAGTTGGAAGCCTTCCTTACTGTGCTGTAGTGTGCGTCCTTTGCTGTCTGAGGCTTACAGGCATACAGTCCCACACAGCCTCGGACTCCCGGTGTCTGGTTCCTGAGCTTCACCGTGGAGGGAGTTCAGTTGCAGCTCCCCTCCAGCCAGGGTCGGACAGGCCCACCGGAGAACCGGAGGATTCTCCGGTGGGCCCAGGCCCTGACACCTGTTGGCATACAGTGCCAGCAGTGCCTAGGGCCCCCGCTGCTCCAGGGGCCCCCAGCAAGTGGGGTGTCACTAATAGTGGCACACCATGCAGCTGCTATGGGGCCCCCAGTACCAGCGGAGAAGCAGCGGGTGACAGGAAGCTTAAGCCTGTCCCCGCTGCTAAAGTAAAATGAATATTCACGCTTCCACATGCCCCCATGGGTGTGGAGAGAAGTGAATTAATTTCACTATAATAGAGGGCAGCGTTTGCCGCAAATTGCGGATAAACACTGCCTGCTCTCAGAGCCCGCAGACCAGTGCCCCCACGTCGCTCCCTCAGGGCCCCCCAGCTCACACGGCCACTACGGGGGCCACCCCCAGCGCTCATTAAAGGGGAGAGAGCGTCAGATGACGCTCCCTCTCCCATGATTCCCCTCGCCACTGACACACAGCAGGTGCGCAATGATGTCATTTCATCGCGCACCTGCTGTGTGTGAGGCTGACAGCAGGCAGAGCCACTGCTGGAGTCAGCGTGGGAGCAAGGAGGAGAGGTGAGTATTGTGCTTTTTTTTGTGTTTTTTTATTATTGAGTCCTGGGTGGTTGTATGGGGAGTGTGAGCTGAATGATGCTCTATCGGGCAAGGAAGGGGTGTGAGCTACATGATGCCCAATGGGGCAAGAGGGGGGGTGAGCTGCATGATGCCCTATGGGGCAAAGAGGGGGTGTGAGCTGCATGATGCCCTATGGGGCAAGGTGGGAGAGCTGCATGATGCCCTATGGGGCAAGGTGGGAGAGCTGCATGATGCCCTATGGGGCAAGGGGGGGTGAGCTGCATGATGCCCTATGGGGCAAGGAGGGGGTGTGAGCTGCATGATGCCCTATGGGGCAAGGGGGAGCTGCATGATGCCCTATGGGGCAAGGGGGGTGAGCTGCATGATGCCCTATGGGACAAGGAGGGGGTGTGAGCTGCATGATGCCCTATGGGGCAAGGGGGGTGAGCTGCATGATGCCCTATGGTGCAAGGGGGGGTGAGCTGCATGATGCCATATGGGGAAAGGGGGGGTGAGCTGCATGATGCCCTATGTGGCAAGGAGGGTGAGCTGCATGATGACCTATGGGGCAAGGGGGATGAGCTGCATGATGCCCTATGGGGCAAGGGGGGTGAGCTGCATGATGCCCTATGGGGAGGTGAGCTGCATGATGCCCTATGGGGCAAGGGGGGTGAGCTGCATGATGCCCTATGGGGCAAGGGGGTAAGCTGTATGATGCCCTATGGGGAGGGTGAGCTGCCTGATACCCCATGAGGGGAATGAGCCTCATGATGCCCTATTGGTGGAGTGAGCTGCATGATGCCCTATGGGGGGAGTGAGCTGCATGATTCCCTATGGGGGGAGTGAGCTGCATGATGCCGTATGGGGGAGTGAGCTGCATGATGCCCTATAGGGGGAGTGAGCTGCATGATACCCTATGTGGGAAGTGAGCTGCATGATGCCCTATGGGGGGAGTGAGCTGCATGATACCCTATGGGGGGAGTGAGCTGCATGATGCCCTATGGGGGAGAGAGCTGCATGATGCCCTATGGGGGAGTGAGCTGCATGATGCCCTATGGGGGAGTGAGCTGCATGATGCCCTATCGGGAGGGTGAGCTGTCTGATACCCTATGGGGAGGGTGAGCTACATGATGCCCTATGGGGGAGTGAGCTGCATGATGCCCTATGGGGGGAGCTGTATGATGCCCTATGAGGGTGAGCTGCATGATACCCTATGAGAGGGGGCAGCGTGATACCCTATGAGGGGGCTACATTATATTCCATGAAGGGTCTGCATTATACCTTATGAGGGGGGTTGCACTATACTCTAAGGGGGCTACATTATACCCTATGGGGGCTGCATTATTCTCTGAGGCTGGTTGCATTATATTCTACAAGGGGGCTACATAATATTCTATAGGGGGCTGCATTATATTCTGTGAGGGGGATACATTGTACCCTATGAGGGGGCTACTTTATTTTGTTTGAGGGGGCTACCCAAACCCCTGCTACATAATCAAGACGTGTACCACCTTATATTATACCCTGATATTAGCGTGTTTTATCGCACAATTGGTGGTCTTGTATTTATTTATATGTAGCTACATTGTGGGCCCCAAGAATTATTTTCTCTGCTGGGCCCAAGGTGCTGCAGTCCGACGCTGCCTCCAGCTCCTCACTTCTCCTGTGCTCCTTCTCCCCTCACACTTTCCTACAGACTGCTCTGTCAGGAGCTGCAGAACCTCATGTCTGCACAACTCCAGTTCTTCTCTTAACTGATCTAACTCCTCCCCCAAGCCAGAACATACAGCACAGACCAAAAGTTTGGACACACTTTCTCATTTAAAGATTTTTCTGTATTTTCATGACAATGAAAATTTTACATTCACACTGAAGGCATCAAAACTATGAATTAACACAAGTGGAATTATATACTTAACAAAAAAGTGTGAAACAACTGAAAATATGTCTTATATTCTAGGTTCTTCAAAGTAGCCACCTTTTGCTTGATGACTGCTTTGCACACTCTTGGCATTCACAGCTGATAGTCCTACTGAATAGACTGCTCGAATTTGTATTATGGCAAGAAAAAAGCAGATCAGTAAAGAAAAACGAGTGGCCATTATTACTTTAAGAAATGAAGGTCAGTCAGTCTGAAAAATTGGGCAAACTTTGAAAGTGTCCCCAAGTGCAGTGGCAAAAACCATCAAGCGTGTTGTGAATTCTGTGGCTGAATTCACTCCTGTGGTCACAAGTGGTACTGCAGCTTCTGAGCTTCCTCCCTCAGGTGTTCTGGTGAGCTCGTTAACTGCTTCATTACTTTACTCCGCCTGATGCTGCTATCCTTGCTCCTTGTCAATGTTTCAGTGTTGGATCTGAGCTTCTCCTGATTGTTCCTGTGACCTGCTGCTCTGTATAGCTAAGTGCTTTTTGCTTTTTTGTTGCTTTTTTTCTGTCCAGCTTGTCTTTTGTTTTGCTGGAAGCTCTGAGACGCAAAGGGTGTACCGCCGTGCCGTTAGTTCGGCACGGTGGGTTTTTTTTTTGCCCCCTTTGCGTGGTTTTGCTTTAGGGTTTTTTGTAGACTGCAAAGTTCGCTTTACTGTCCTCGCTCTGTCCTAGAATATCGGGCCCCACTTTGCTGAATCTATTTCATCCCTACGTTTTGTCTTTTCATCTTACTCACAGTCATTATATGTGGGGGGCTGCCTTTTCCTTTGGGGAATTTCTCTGGGGCAAGTCAGGCCTATTTTTCTATCTTCAGGCTAGCTAGTTTCTTAGGCTGTGCCGAGTTGCCTAGGTAGTTGTTAGGCGCAATCCACAGCCGTTTTTAGTTGTGTTTAGGATAGGATCAGGTGTGCAGTCTACAGAGTTTCCACGTCTCAGAGCTCGTTCTTGTATTTTTGGGTATTTGTCAGATCACTGTGTGCGCTTTGATCGCTAAGCACACTGTGTTTCTGGATTGCCTTCATAACACCTGTCATTAGCAAACATAACAGTACAAGGAGCCAACTAATGATTCTCAATAGAGGGAAAGAAAAAGTTCTGACATCATTTTTTTTTTTTTTCTGCTCTGTGTTCACTTTTTTTTTTCCCCTAGACATTTGGGTGATTCTGGACACAGGTGTGGACATGGATATTCAGGGTCTGTGCTCTTCAATGGATAATCTCGTTATAAATGTACAAAAGATTCAAGATACTATTCATCAGAAATCTATGTTAGAACCAAGAATTCCTATTCCTGATTTGTTTTTTGGAGATAGAACTAAGTTTCTAAGTTTCAAAAATAATTGTAAGCTATTTCTGGCCTTGAAACCTCATTCTTCTGGTAATCCTATTCAACAGGTTTTGATTATTATTTCTTTTTTGCGCGGCGACCCTCAAGACTGGGCATTTTCTCTTGCGCCAGGAGACCCTGCATTGAGTAGTGTCGATGCGTTTTTCCTGGCGCTCGGATTGCTGTACGATGAGCCTAATTCAGTGGATCAGGCTGAGAAAAATTTGCTGGCTTTGTGCCAGGGTCAGGATGATATAGAAGTATATTGTCAGAAATTTAGGAAATGGTCAGTACTCACTCAGTGGAATGAATCTGCGCTGGCAGCTTTGTTCAGAAAGGGTCTCTCTGAGGCTCTTAAGGATGTCATGGTGGGATTTCCTATGCCTGCTGGTTTGAATGAGTCTTTGTCTTTGGCCATTCAGATCGGTCGACGCTTGCGCGAGCGTAAATCTGTGCACCATTTGGCGGTACTGCCTGAGGTTAAACCTGAGCCTATGCAGTGCGATAGGACTATGACTAGAGTTGAACGGCAGGAATACAGACGTCTGAATGGTCTGTGTTTCTACTGTGGTGATTCCACTCATGCTATTTCTGAATGTCCTAAGCGCACTAAGCGGTCCGCTAGGTCTGCCGTCATTGGTACTGTACAGTCCAAATTCCTTCTGTCCATTACCTTGATATGCTCTTTGTCGTCGTTTTCTGTCATGGCGTTTGTGGATTCGGGCGCTGCCCTGAATCTGATGGATTTGGATTATGCTAAACGTTGTGGGTTTTTCTTGGAGCCTTTGCGGTGTCCTATTCCATTGAGAGGAATTGATGCTACACCTTTGGCCAAGAATAAACCTCAATACTGGGCCCAGCTGACCATGTGCATGGCTCCTGCACATCAGGAAGTTATTCGCTTTCTGGTGTTGCATAATCTGCATGATGTGGTCGTGTTGGGGTTGCCATGGCTACAAACCCATAATCCAGTATTGGATTGGAATTCCATGTCGGTATCCAGCTGGGGTTGTCAGGGGGTACATGGTGATGTTCCATTTTTGTCGATTTCGTCATTCACCCCTTCTGAGGTCCCAGAGTTCTTGTCTGATTATCAGGATGTATTTGAAGAGCCCAAGTCCGATGCTCTACCTCCGCATAGGGATTGTGCTATCAATTTGATTCCTGGTAGTAAATTCCCTAAAGGTCGATTATTTAATTTATCCGTGCCCGAACACGCCGCTATGCGCAGTTATGTGAAGGAATCCCTGGAGAAGGGACATATTCGCCCATCGTCATCACTAGAGTTGAGCGACCTTGACCTTTTTAGAGTCGAGCCGGGTTTTGCGAAACCCGACTATGTCCAAAGTCGGGTCGAGTGAAATCGGCCGATTATGACGTAAAGTCGGGATCGACCGAAACACGAAACCCAATGCAAGTCAATGGGGCAGCATAGTCGGCAGTGAGTGGGGGCCAGGAAAACACCTAGAGTGGCCATTTTAATGTCAAAACCATCCATTCTTCTTAATGAAGCTTGTCAAGCGTAATTTACCTTATAATAATTGGAAGGCATTTGAAATTGGGGGTCATTTGGCTAAAGTTGTGGGGGGTAGGGCTGGTTCAAGTAATTAGTGGGCCCAGGAAATCTGGACCACGTCACGGCAGTGGAGCAGGGAGAGGTAAGTATTTCAACTTTGCAAGTGCTGTGAACCTGAGCAAGCAGGGGGGGCCCACTCGTTGGCATTGGCACTGGCACAGGGCCCCTCAAAGTACAGCGGTGTGTTTGCACGGCGGGGGCGCCTCCCACCGGCAGCAACACTTTTGCGTACTATGAGAGGCCCTGTGCCAGTGACGTCGCCAACTAGTATTCCTCCCCCCACCTGATGAAGGAACCTGCACTTTCATCTGCACCTTCCTCTTTGTCCCCGTGTAAGGTGGTATGGTATGCGGGAAGAGCAACCTGACTTTCAGCAGGGTCACAATGTTGTTGTGTAGCGTGCACGGGGAATGTTGCGTTATGGGTCAATGTACCAGCAGACTCATCTATCACTGGCTGGGCAATGGGCACGATGAAGTGGAAACACAGATATAGGCCCAAAGAAGAAAGTGGGCTAAATGCAGTTCAAAATTGGTAACACAGGAATAACCAGGGGGCATTGCAGTGGAGGACAACTGGAATGAGAGGCTGACACAGAGAGTAGGGCCAAATCAGTAAGTAGTCGAAATGCAGTTCAAAATTGGCAACCGTAGTAAACAGGCGGCACAGCTTTGTTCAGTGGAGGAGAACAGCAAGGAGTGGCAGACACCGATAGTAGGCCCCAAACCAACTAGTACGCCAAATGCAGTTGTTCCATTTAACCACAATTTAATGAGAGCCTGAAGATAGAAGCTCAGGAAAGGCAACCTGGGGAACACCTTGGAGTGTAACACACCATCTCTCTCCACCCCATACCCATTTTGTATGGCCTAATGCAGTGTACTTTTCTACAACTACTAAACGAGAGTCGGAAGACCGAAGCAATGGCAAGGAAACCTGGGGAACACCTTAGAGTGTAACACACCCTCTCTCTACACCCCATACCCAATTTGAAGGTCTAATGCAGTGTAGTTTCCAAGAACTACTAAACGAGAGCCGGAAGATCGAAGCTCAGGAAAGGCAACCTGGGGAACACCTTGGAGTGTAACACACCCTCTCGCTACACCCCATACCCAATTTGAAGGCCTAATGCAGCGTAGTTTCCAACAACTACTAAACGAGAGCCGGAAGATCGAAGCTCAGGAAAGGCAACCTGGGGAACACCTTGGAGTGTAACAAACCCTCTCTCTACACCCCATACCCAATTTGTAGGCCTAATGCAGCGTAGTTTCCGACAACTACTAAACGAGAGCATGAAGATCGAAGCTCAGGAAAGGCAACCTGGGGAACACCTTGGAGTGTAACACACCCTCTCTCTACACCCCATACCCAATTTGTAGGCCTAATGCAGCGTAGTTTCCGACAACTACTAAACGAGAGCCGGAATATCGAAGCTCAGGAAAGGCAACCTGGGGAACACCTTGGAGTGTAACACACCCTCTCTCTACACCCCATACCCAATTTGAAGGCCTAATGCAGTGTAGTTTCCAAGAACTACTAAACGAGAGCCGGAAGATCGAAGCTCAGGAAAGGCAACCTGGGGAACACCTTGGAGTGTAACACACCCTCTCGCTACACCCCATACCCAATTTGAAGGCCTAATGCAGCGTAGTTTCCAACAACTACTAAACGAGAGCCGGAAGATCGAAGCTCAGGAAAGGCAACCTGGGGAACACCTTGGAGTGTAACAAACCCTCTCTCTACACCCCATACCCAATTTGTAGGCCTAATGCAGCGTAGTTTCCGACAACTACTAAACGAGAGCATGAAGATCGAAGCTCAGGAAAGGCAACCTGGGGAACACCTTGGAGTGTAACACACCCTCTCTCTACACCCCATACCCAATTTGTAGGCCTAATGCAGCGTAGTTTCCGACAACTACTAAACGAGAGCCGGAATATCGAAGCTCAGGAAAGGCAACCTGGGGAACACCTTGGAGTGTAACACACCCTCTCTCTACGCCCCATACCCAATTTGTAGGCCTAATGCAGCGTAGTTTCCGACAACTACTAAACGAGAGCCGGAATATCGAAGCTCAGGAAAGGCAACCTGGGGAACACCTTGGAGTGTAACACACCCTCTCTCTACACCCCATACCCAATTTGAAGGCCTAATGCAGTGTAGTTTCCAAGAACTACTAAACGAGAGCCGGAAGATCGAAGCTCAGGAAAGGCAACCTGGGGAACACCTTGGAGTGTAACACACCCTCTCGCTACACCCCATACCCAATTTGAAGGCCTAATGCAGCGTAGTTTCCAACAACTACTAAACGAGAGCCGGAAGATCGAAGCTCAGGAAAGGCAACCTGGGGAACACCTTGGAGTGGAACACACCATCTCTCTACACCCCATACCCAATTTGAAGGCCTAATGCAGAGTAGTTTCCAAGAACTACTAAACGAGAGCCGGAAGATCGAAGCTCAGGAAAGGCAACCTGGGGAACACCTTGGAGTGTAACACAACGTCTCTCTACACGACGGAAGGGCTGATTCTTAGGAAGGAAGGCTGTTGGAAATAAGCATTGCGCGTCCGAGGGTGATTATATTCTTATTAGGTATATACTCACCCTCGGACGCGCCCTGCTTCTTTATTTGGAATGAATGTTTATTTGCAATGTGGTGTTGACTTTCTCTATTATTTTGGTAATTAATGATTTTATTATTTTCATTATTTTGCATCTTCTCGGCAATAATATAAAGAAGACGCGACAGGACAACACTCGGTGGATGCCATATGTGTGTTTTCAATTTAAAAAAACTTTCAGTTAACTACTTGCAGGAGAAAGTAATTGTAGCTGGTGGCCATTTTTAGTACTGTACCAGATTTTAGTTGTGTGTTTGTTTTTAATGTTAAAATGTCTGCATTTGATATCTCACCAGTATTTTCTTTTTTATAAGCAAAATACTTATTTTTATATTTTCTGATGTTGGTTCCAGGGGTACACGGCCAGCAGTGCCCTGGTCAGTGTAGTAGTAGTTGAAAGAATGGACCGCAGACAGGCATCGAAGGCCTAAAATAATAACACATGGCTGTAGGCAATTTTAAATTGGTTCCAGGGGTACACGGACAGCAGTGGTGTGGTCAGTGGAGGCCTAGTGGAAGGAGTGACCGCAGACAGGCATCGAAGGCCTAAAATAATAACACATGGCTGTAGGCAATTTTAAATTGGTTCCAGGGGTACACGGGCAGCAGTGACCTGGTCAGTGTAGTAGTAGTTGAAAGAATGGACCGCAGACAGGCATCGAAGGCCTAAAATAAAAAAATTGGGCTGGCTGTAGGCAATTTTAAATTGGTTCCAGGGGTACACGGGCAGCAGTGGTGTGGTCAGTGGAGGCCTAGTGGAAGGAGTGACCGCAGACAGGCATCGAAGGCCTAAAATAATAACACATGGCTGTAGGCAATTTTAAATTGGTTCCAGGGGTACACGGGCAGCAGTGACCTGGTCAGTGTAGTAGTAGTTGAAAAAATGGACCGCAGACAGGCATCGAATGCCTAAAATAATAACACATGGCTGTAGGCAATTTTAAATTGGTTCCAGGGGTACACGGGCAGCAGTGACCTGGTCAGTGTAGTAGTAGTTGAAAGAATGGACCGCAGACAGGCATCGAAGGCCTAAAATAAAAAAATTGGGCTGGCTGTAGGCAATTTTAAATTGGTTCCAGGGGTACACGGACAGCAGTGGTGTGGTCAGTGGAGGCCTAGTGGAAGGAGTGACCGCAGACAGGCATCGAAGGCCTAAAATAATAACACATGGCTGTAGGCAATTTTAAATTGGTTCCAGGGGTACACGGACAGCAGTGACCTGGTCAGTGTAGTAGTAGTTGAAAGAATGGACCGCAGACAGGCATCGAAGGCCTAAAATAAAAAAATTGGGCTGGCTGTAGGCAATTTTAAATTGGTTCCAGGGGTACACGGGCAGCAGTGACCTGGTCAGTGTAGTAGTAGTTGAAAGAATGGACCGCAGACAGGCTTAGAAGGCCTAACATAACAAACTTGGGCTGGCTGTAGGCACTTTTAAATTGGTTCCAGGGGTACACGGGCAGCAGTGGTCTGGTCAGTGGAAGTCTAGTGGAAGGAGTGACCGCAGACAGGCTTCCAAGGCCTAACATAACAAACTTGGGCTGGCTGTAGGCACTTTTAAATTGGTTCCAGGGGTACACGGGCAGCAGTGGTCTGGTCAGTGGAAGTCTAGTGGAAGGAGTGACCGCAGACAGGCTTCCAAGGCCTAACATAACAAACTTGGGCTGGCTGTAGGCACTTTTAAATTGGTTCCAGGGGTACACGGGCAGCAGTGGTCTGGTCAGTGGAAGTCTAGTGGAAGGAGTGACCGCAGACAGGCTTCGAAGGCCTAACATAACAAAATTGGGCTGGCTGTAGGCACTTTAAATTGGTTCCAGGGGTACATGGGCAGCAGTGTATGGTCAGTGGAAGTCTAGTGGAAGGAGTGACGGCAGACAGTCTTCGAAGGCCTAACATAACAAAATTGGGCTGACTGTAGGCACTTTTAAATTGGTTCCAGGGTAACACGGCCAGCAGTGGCCTGGTCAGTGTAGTAGTTGTAGAAAGAAGGGACCGCAGACAGGCTTCGAAGGCCTAACATAACAAAAATGTCAAAACAATGGTATTGTCAGTGCCAGGCATTGAAGGATGTCAGCGGCTAGACTACACATTGGTGAAGCTGTGAGAGATAATTTTGCTAGTGGTAGAGCACTGTTTGAGCTGGGGGGGGGAACTGTCTTGTGGCCGGCGGTACAGGCACAGGGCCCCTCATATTACAACGGTGTGTCTGACGTTGGGTGCGCACCACCACCGCCAGAGACACTTTATTGTACTATGAGGGACCCAGTGGCAGTGCCGTCGACCAAAAGCGGCCACACCCACCTCTTCAGACAAACAGCACTCTCAAGGGTCCAAGCGCAAAGTGGCGATAGCACGGCCCCGTGTGGGGAGTTTGGCCATTTCGTGAGGTGGAAACATGTCGTATGCTGGACAATCAGGTGAAGAAAATTACGAGATTGGAAAAGTCATTCAGAATAGTCCACAGGCAAGACCTTTTCATAGGAAAGCTAGGTGTCAGCCGGGCAGGGTGGGGCAAAAGATTTTGAAATCCAGTTGTGGTTCATTTTAATGAAGGTTAGATCATCTACATTTTGGGTAGCCAGACGAGTCCTTTTTTCTGTTAGTATTGAACCTGCAGCACTGAATACTCTTTCTGATAGGACACTAGCTGCCGGGCAAGCAAGCTCCTGCAATGCATATTCTGCCAATTCTGGCCAGGTGTCTAATTTGGATGCCCAGTAATCAAATGGGAATGACGGTTGAGGGAGAACGTCGATAAGGGATGAAAAATAGTTTGTAACCATACTGGACAAATGTTGTCTCCTGTCACTTTGAATTGATGCTGCAGTACCTGTCCTGTCTGCGGTCATAGAAAAATCACTCCACAACCTGGTCAGAAAACCCCTCTGTCCAACGCCACTTCTGATTTCTGCCCCTCTAACACCTCTGGTCTGCTGGCCCCTGGAGCTCGTGTGAGAACGATCACGGGCGCTGTGTGCAGGGAATGCCAGAAGCAAACGGTCAACAAGAGTTGATTGTTTTGTTGCTAATATTAGTTCCAAGTTCTCATGTGGCATAATATTTTGCAATTTGCCTTTATAGCGAGGATCAAGGAGGCAGGCCAACCAGTAATCGTCATCGTTCATCATTTTTGTAATGCGTGTGTCCCTTTTGAGGATACGCAAGGCATAATCCGCCATGTGGGCCAAAGTTCCCGTTGTCAAATCTGCGGTTGTGCTTGGTTGAGGGGCAGTTGCAGGCAAATCTACGTCACTTGTGTCCCTCAAAAAACCAGAACCCGGCCTTGCCACGCCACCAATTTCCCGTGCCCCCGGGAAAGCTTCCTCATTAAAAATATACTCATCCCCATCATCCTCCTCATCCTCCACCTCCTCTTCGCCCGGTACCTCGTCATGTACACTGCCCTGACCAGACAATCGCTGACTGTCATCAAGGCTTTCCTCTTCCTCTGGTGCAGACGCCTGATCCTTTATGTGCGTCAAACTTTGCATCAGCAGACGCATTAGGGGGATGCTCATGCTTATTATGGCGTTGTCTGCACTAACCAGCCGTGTGCATTCCTCAAAACACTGAAGGACTTGACACATGTCTTGAATCTTCGACCACTGCACACCTGACAACTCCATGTCTGCCATCCTACTGCCTGCCCGTGTATGTGTATCCTCCCACAAAAACATAACAGCCCGCCTCTGTTCGCACAGTCTCTGAAGCATGTGCAGTGTTGAGTTCCACCTTGTTGCAACGTCTATGATTAGGCGATGCTGGGGAAGGTTCAAAGAACGCTGATAGGTCTGCATACGGCTGGAGTGTACAGGCGAACGGCGGATATGTGCGCAAAGTCCACGCACTTTGAGGAGCAGGTCGGATAACCCCGGATAACTTTTCAGGAAGCACTGCACCACCAGGTTTAAGGTGTGAGCCAGGCAAGGAATGTGTTTCAGTTGGGAAAGGGAGATGGCAGCCATGAAATTCCTTCCGTTATCACTCACTACCTTGCCTGCCTCAAGATCTACAGTGCCCAGCCACGACTGCGTTTCTTGCTGCAAGAACTCGGACAGAACTTCCGCGGTGTGTCTATTGTCGCCCAAACACTTCATAGCCAATACAGCCTGCTGACGTATGCCAGTAGCTGCCCCATAATGGGAGACCTGGTGTGCAACAGTGGCAGGTGCGGATGGAGTGTTTGTGCGACTGCGGTCTGTGGACGAGCTCTTGCTTCTGCAGGAGGACGAGGAGGAGGAGGAGGAGGGGGTGCGAACGGCTACAGACAACTGTTTACTAGACCGTGGGCTAGGCAGAACTGTCCCAAACTTGCTGTCCCCTGTGGACCCTGAATCCACCACATTTACCCAGTGTGCCGTGATGGACACGTAACGTCCCTGGCCATGCCTACTGGTCCATGCATCTGTTGTCAGGTGCACCTTTGTGCTCACAGATTGCCTGAGTGCATGGACGATGCGCTCTTTAACATGCTGGTGGAGGGCTGGGATGGCTTTTCTGGAAAAAAAGTGTCGACTGGGTAGCTCGTAGCGTGGTACAGCGTAGTCCATCAGGTCTTTGAAAGCTTCGCTTTCAACTAACCGGTAGGGCATCATCTCTAACGAGATTAGTCTAGCTATGTGGGCGTTCAAACCCTGTGTACGCGGATGCGAGGCTAAGTATTTCCTTTTTCTAACCATAGTCTCATGTAGGGTGAGCTGGACTGGAGAGCTGGAGATCGTGGAACTAGCGGGGGTGCCGGTGGACATGGCAGACTGAGAGACGGTGGGAGATGGTATTGTTGCCGCCGGTGCCCTAGATGCAGTGTTTCCTACTACGAAACTGGTGATTCCCTGACCCTGACTGCTTTGGCCTGGCAAAGATACCTGCACAGATACAGCAGGTGGTGCGCTAAATGGTGGTCCTACACTGCCGGAAGGGATGTTGCGTTGATGACTAGCTTCATTGGCCGAGGGTGCAACAACCTTAAGGGACGTTTGGTAGTTAGTCCAAGCTTTCAAATGCATGGTGGTTAAATGTCTATGCATGCAACTAGTATTGAGACTTTTCAGATTCTGACCTCTGCTTAAGGAAGTAGAACATTTTTGACAGATGACTTTGCGCTGATCAATTGGATGTTGTTTAAAAAAATGCCAGACTGCACTCTTTCTAGCATCGGATACCTTTTCAGGCATTGCAGACTGAGCTTTAACCGGATGGCCACGCTGTCCTCCACCAGGTTTTGGCTTTGCCACGCGTTTTGGGCAAGATACGGGCCCGGCAGATGGAACCTGTGGCGATGTTGATGCCTGCTGCGGCCCCTCCTCCTCCTCTGCTTCAGAACTGCTGCCGCCTGCACCCTGTTCCCCCAATGGCTGCCAATCGGGGTCAAGAACTGGGTCATCTAATAACTCTTCTTGTACCTCCTGCGCAACTTCGTCTGTGTCACCGTGTCGTTCGGTGGTATAGCGTTCGTGATGGGGCAACATAGTCTCATCAGGGTCTGATTCTTGATCAGCACCCTGCGAGGGCAATGTTGTGGTCTGAGTCAAAGGACCAGCATAGTAGTCTGGCTGTGGCTGTGCGTCAGTGCACTCCATGTCAGATTCAATTTGTAATGGGCATGGACTGTTAACTGCTTCACTTTCTAAGCCAGGGACGGTATGTGTAAAGAGCTCCATGGAGTAACCCGTTGTGTCGCCTGCTGCATTCTTCTCTGTTGTTGTTTTTGCTGAAGAGGACAAGGAAGTGACTTGTCCCTGACCGTGAACATCCACTAACGACGCGCTGCTTTTACTTTTACCAGTTTCACGAGATGAGGCAAAAGAGCTAGAGGCTGAGTCAGCAAGATAAGCCAAAACTTGCTCTTGCTGCTCCGGCTTTAAAAGCGGTTTTCCTAATCCCAGAAAAGGGAGCGTTCGAGGCCTTGTGTAGCCGGACGACGAACCTGGCTCCACAGCTCCAGACTTAGGTGCAATATTTTTTCCCCCACGACCACCTGATGCTCCACCACTACCACTACCCTCATTACCAGCTGACAATGAACGCCCCCGGCCACGACCTCTTCCACTAGACTTCCTCATTGTTTTAAAAACGTAACCAAACTAACGTTATTTGTTGCAGTCACACAACTTACACGGTGAGCTATAACTTCAGTATGATTTAGCTACCCCTTTACAGGTTGGTGAGACCACAGCGAAAATCAGGCCCAATGTTACACACTCTTTTTTTGGTGGCTGCAAATTAGAGAGATGCCCCACACGCAGGACTGTCACTGAAGCACAAATGTTAATATTAATGTCACACTATTATTTTTTTTTTATTTTTATTTTTTTCAGGAACACTTTAGAAACCCCCCAAAAAAAAAAAAATAGATTTTTGCAGGGAGAATTTAGAAAACAAATGTAACAAACTATATGCTTTCTATGGGCCACTGAGTGAGAGATGACGCACACAGGAATCAGGAGTGGCACACAAGCCCAGAGGCCAATATTTTTCTACCAATGATTGATGTAGTTATTTTCTCTGGTAGATTTTAGAACCCAAATCAAGGAAAAAAAATATAGGCTTTCTATGGACCACAATTGGAGAGAGAGAGAGAGAGAGAGAGAGAGAGAGAGAGATGGCACACCCAGGAGTCAAGACTGGCACACAAGCAGAAAGGCCAATATTAATCTCCCACTGTTTTTTTGGTTGTTTTTTTTTTTTTTTTTTCAGGGAGACTTTAGAAATAAAAATAATAAAAAAAATATGATTTTATCAGGAAGAATTTAGAAACCAAATAAAATAAAATGATTTTTTCAGGGAGAATTTAGAAAACAAATAAAACCAAAAATATGCGTTCTATGGCCCACTGACTGAGAGAGAGAGAGAGATGGAACGCTTAGTACTGGCACACAAGCCCAAAGGGCAATATTAATCTCCCTTTTTTTTTCCAGGGAGAATTTCTGAAACCCAAAAAAAAAATAAAATAGGCTTTCTATGGCCCACTATTTGTGAGAGAGATGGGACGCTCAGGACTGGCACAGATGGCACGCTCAGGACTGGCACAGAAGCCCAGAGGCCAATATTAATCTCCCTTTTTTTCTGGGAGAATTTATAAAACCAAAAAAATATTTAAATAGGCTTTCTATGGCCCACTATTTGTGAGAGAGATGGCACGCTCAGGACTGGCACAGATGGCACGCTCACAACTGGCACACAAGCCCAGAGGCCAATATTAATCTCCCTTTTTTCAGGGAGAATTTCTAAAACCCAAAAAAAAAATAAAATAGGCTTTCTATGGCCCACTATTTGTGAGAGAGATGGGACGCTCAGGACTGGCACAGATGGCACGCTCAGGACTGGCACAGAAGCCCAGAGGCCAATATTAATCTCCCTTTTTTTCTGGGAGAATTTATAAAACCAAAAAAATATTTAAATAGGCTTTCTATGGCCCACTATTTGTGAGAGAGATGGCACGCTCAGGACTGGCACAGATGGCACGCTCACAACTGGCACACAAGCCCAGAGGCCAATATTAATCTCCCTTTTTTCAGGGAAAATTGATAAAACAAAAAAAAAAATTAAATAGGCTTTCTATGGCCCACTATTTGTGAGAGAGATGGCACGCTCAGGGCTGGCTGGCACAGATGGCACGCTCAGGACTGGCACACAAGCCCAGAGGCCAATATTAATCTCCCTTTTTTTCTGGGAGAATTTATAAAACCAAAAAAATATTTAAATAGGCTTTCTATGGCCCACTATTTGTGAGAGAGATGGCACGCTCAGGACTGGCACAGATGGCACGCTCACAACTGGCACACAAGCCCAGAGGCCAATATTAATCTCCCTTTTTTCAGGGAAAATTGATAAAACAAAAAAAAAAATTAAATAGGCTTTCTATGGCCCACTATTTGTGAGAGAGATGGCACGCTCAGGGCTGGCTGGCACAGATGGCACGCTCAGGACTGGCACACAAGCCCAGAGGCCAATATTAATCTCCCTTTTTTTCTGGGAGAATTTATAAAACCAAAAAAATATTTAAATAGGCTTTCTATGGCCCACTATTTGTGAGAGAGATGGCACGCTCAGGACTGGCACAGATGGCACGCTCACAACTGGCACACAAGCCCAGAGGCCAATATTAATCTCCCTTTTTTCAGGGAAAATTTATAAAACAAAAAAAAAAATTAAATAGGCTTTCTATGGCCCACTATTTGTGAGAGAGATGGCACGCTCAGGGCTGGCACAGATGGCACGCTCAGGACTGGCACACAAGCCCAGAGGCCAATATTAATCTCCCTTTTTTTCAGGGAGAATTTATAAAACCAAAAAAAAAAATAAATAGGCTTTCTATGGCCCACTATTTGTGAGAGAGATGGCACACTCAGGACTGGCACACAAGCCCAAAGGCCAATATTAATCTCCCACTGTATTTTTATCAGGGAGAATTTATACACCCCACAAAAAAAAATACAGAAAAATGAAAAGGCTTTCTATGGCCCACTATGTGAGAGAGATGGCACACACAGGGATGGCACTCTAGCAGAAATGCCAAATTGCCAATCTTAATCTCCCACCAAAAAAAAAAAAAAAAAAAAAACAGGGAATGTCCTACAATTACTATCTCCCTGCCTGCAGTAATCTCAGCCAGGTATGGCAGGCAGCTACTATCTCCCTGCCTGCAGTAATCTCAGCCAGGTATGGCAGGCAGCAATAAGGAGTGGACTGATGCACAAATGAAATAAAAAGTGTGGACAAACAAAAAAGATAGCTGTGCAGAAAGGAAGGAACAAGAGGATTTGTGCTTTGAAAAAAGCAGTTGGTTTGCACAGCGGCGTACACACAGCAATGCAGCTATCAGGGAGCCTTCTAGGGCAGCCCAATGAGCTACAGCGCTGAGGGGAAAAAAAAAAAAAAAAAAACTTCCACTGTCCCTGCACACCGAGGGTGGTGTTGGACAGTGCAAATCGCTGCAGCACAAGCGGTTTTGTGGTTAATGGACCCTGCCTAACGCTATCCCTGCTTCTGACAAAGCGGCAGCAACCTCTCCCTAAGCTCAGATCAGCAGCAGTAAGATGGCGGTCGGCGGGAACGCCTCTTTATAGCCCCTGTGACGTCGCAGACAGCAAGCCAATCACTGCAATGCCCTTCTCTAAGATGGTGGGGACCAGGACCTATGTCATCACGCTGCCCACACTCTGCGTTTACCTTCATTGGCTGAGAAATGGCGCTTTTCGCGTCATTGAAACGCGACTTTGGCGCGAAAGTCGCGTACCGCATGGCCGACCCCGCACAGGGGTCGGATCGGGTTTCATGAAACCCCGACTTAGCCAAAAGTCGGCGACTTTTGAAAATGTTCGACCCGTTTCGCTCAACCCTAGTCATCACCACTGGGAGCAGGGTTCTTCTTTGTAGCCAAGAAGGATGGTTCGCTGAGACCGTGTATTGATTACCGCCTTCTTAATAAGATCACTGTTAAATTTCAGTATCCCTTGCCATTGTTATCTGACTTGTTTGCTCGGATTAAGGGGGCTAGTTGGTTCACTAAGATAGATCTTCGTGGTGCGTATAATCTGGTGAGAATCAGGCAAGGAGATGAATGGAAAACTGCATTCAATACGCCCGAGGGTCATTTTGAGTATCTAGTGATGCTGTTCGGACTTGCCAATGCTCCATCTGTGTTTCAGTCTTTTATGCATGACATCTTCCGTGAGTATCTGGATAAATTCCTGATTGTTTACTTGGATGACATTTTGATCTTCTCAGATGATTGGGAGTCTCATGTGAAGCAGGTCAGAATGGTTTTTCAGGTCCTGCGTGCTAACTCTTTGTTTGTGAAGGGATCAAAGTGTCTCTTCGGTGTGCAGAAAGTTTCATTTTTGGGGTTCATCTTTACCCCTTCTACTATCGAGATGGATCCAGTTAAGGTCCAAGCCATCCAGGATTGGATTCAGCCGACATCTCTGAAAAGTCTGCAAAAGTTCCTGGGCTTTGCTAATTTTTATCGTCGCTTCATCTGTAATTTTTCTAGCATTGCCAAACCATTGACCGATTTGACCAAGAAGGGTGCTGATTTGGTTAATTGGTCTTCTGCTGCTGTGGAAGCTTTTCAGGAGTTGAAGCGTCGTTTTTGTTCTGCCCCTGTGTTGTGTCAGCCAGATGTTTCTCTTCCGTTCCAGGTCGAGGTTGATGCTTCTGAGATTGGAGCAGGGGCGGTTTTGTCACAGAGAGGTTCTGATTGCTCAGTGATGAAACCATGTGCTTTCTTTTCCAGGAAGTTTTCGCCCGCTGAGCGTAATTATGATGTGGGCAATCGAGAGTTGCTGGCCATGAAGTGGGCATTCGAGGAGTGGCGTCATTGGCTTGAAGGAGCTAAGCATCGCGTGGTGGTATTGACTGATCATAAGAACTTGACTTATCTCGAGTCTGCCAAGCGCTTGAATCCTAGACAGGCCCGTTGGTCGTTATTTTTTGCCCGCTTCGACTTTGTGATTTCGTACCTTCCGGGCTCGAAAAATGTGAAGGCGGATGCTCTGTCTAGGAGTTTTGTGCCCGACTCTCCGGGTTTATCTGAGCCAGCGGGTATCCTCAAGGAAGGAGTAAGTGTGTCTGCCATCTCCCCTGATTTGCGGCGGGTGCTGCAAAAATTTCAGGCGAATAAACCTGATCGTTGTCCAGCAGAGAAACTGTTCGTCCCTGATAGGTGGACTAATAAACTTATCTCTGAACTTCATTGTTCGGTGTTGGCTGGTCATCCTGGAATCTTTGGTACCAGAGAGTTAGTGGCTAGATCCTTCTGGTGGCCATCTCTGTCACGGGATGTACGTACTTTTGTGCAGTCCTGTGGGATTTGTGCTAGGGCTAAGCCCTGCTGTTCTCGTGCCAGTGGGTTACTTTTGCCCTTGCCGGTCCCAAAGAGGTTTTGGACACATATTTCGATGGATTTCATTTCTGACCTTCCCGTTTCTCAAAAGATGTCAGTCATTTGGGTGGTCTGTGATCGCTTTTCTAAAATGGTCCATCTGGTGCCCTTGGCTAAATTGCCTTCCTCCTCTGATTTGGTACCTTTGTTCTTTCAGCATGTGGTTCGGTTGCATGGCATTCCTGAGAATATTGTTTCTGACAGAGGTTCCCAGTTTGTTTCAAGGTTTTGGCGAGCCTTTTGTGGTAGGATGGGCATTGACCTATCCTTTTCCTCGGCTTTCCATCCTCAGACTAATGGCCAGACCGAACGAACCAATCAGACCTTGGAAACATATCTGAGATGTTTTGTTTCTGCAGACCAGGATGATTGGGTGTCCTTTTTGCCGTTGGCTGAGTTCGCCCTTAATAATCGGGCCAGCTCGGCTACCTTGGTTTCTCCATTTTTTTGCAATTCTGGGTTCCATCCTCGTTTTTCTTCAGGACAGGTTGAGTCTTCGGACTGTCCTGGTGTGGATTCTGTGGTGGATAGGTTGCAGCAGATCTGGACTCAGGTAGTGGACAATTTGATCTTGTCCCAGGAGAGAGCTCAACTTTTCGCTAATCGCAGACGCCGTGTGGGTCCCCGACTTCGTGTTGGGGATCTGGTTTGGTTATCTTCTCGTCATATTCCTATGAAGGTTTCCTCTCCTAAATTTAAACCTCGTTTTATTGGTCCGTATAGGATTTCTGAGGTTCTCAATCCTGTGTCTTTTCGTTTGACCCTCCCAGACTCCTTTTCCATACATAATGTATTCCATAGGTCGTTGTTGCGGAGATACGTGGCACCTATGGTTCCATCTGTTTAGCCTCCTGCCCCGGTTTTGGTGGAGGGGGAATTGGAGTATATTGTGGAGAAGATTTTGGATTCTCGTGTTTCTAGACGGAAACTCCAGTATCTGGTTAAATGGAAGGGTTATGCTCAGGAAGATAATTCCTGGGTTTTTGCCTCTGATGTTCATGCTTCCGATCTTGTTCGTGCCTTTCATGCGGCTCATCCTGGTCGGCCTGGGGGCTCTGGTGAGGGTTCGGTGACCCCTCCTCAAGGGGGGGGTACTGTTGTGAATTCTGTGGCTGAATTCACTCCTGTGGTCACAAGTGGTACTGCAGCTTCTGAGCTTCCTCCCTCAGGTGTTCTGGTGAGCTCGTTAACTGCTTCATTACTTAACTCCGCCTGATGCTGCTATCCTTGCTCCTTGTCAATGTTTCAGTGTTGGATCTGAGCTTCTCCTGATTGTTCCTGTGACCTGCTGCTCTGTATAGCTAAGTGCTTTTTGCTTTTTTGTTGCTTTTTTTCTGTCCAGCTTGTCTTTTGTTTTGCTGGAAGCTCTGAGACGCAAAGGGTGTACCGCCGTGCCGTTAGTTCGGCACGGTGGGTTTTTTTTGCCCCCTTTGCGTGGTTTTGCTTTAGGGTTTTTTGTAGACTGCAAAGTTCGCTTTACTGTCCTCGCTCTGTCCTAGAATATCGGGCCCCACTTTGCTGAATCTATTTCATCCCTACGTTTTGTCTTTTCATCTTACTCACAGTCATTATATATGGGGGGCTGCCTTTTCCTTTGGGGAATTTCTCTGGGGCAAGTCAGGCCTATTTTTCTATCTTCAGGCTAGCTAGTTTCTTAGGCTGTGCCGAGTTGCCTAGGTAGTTGTTAGGCGCAATCCACAGCCGCTTTTAGTTGTGTTTAGGATAGGATCAGGTGTGCAGTCTACAGAGTTTCGACGTCTCAGAGCTCGTTCTTGTATTTTTGGGTATTTGTCAGATCACTGTGTGCGCTCTGATCGCTAAGCACACTGTGTTTCTGGATTGCCTTCATAACACCTGTCATTAGCAAACATAACACAAGCGTTACAAAGAAACTGGCTCACATGAGGACCGCCCCAGGAAAGGAAGACCAAGAGTCACCTCTGCTTCTGAGGATATGTTTATCCGAGTCACCAGCCGCAGAAATCGCAGGTTAACAGCAGCTCAGATTGGAGACCAGGTCAATGCCACACAGAGTTCTAGCAGCAGACACATCTCTACAACAACTGTTAAGAGGAGACTTTGTGCAGCAGGCCTTCATGGTAAAATAGCTGCTAGGAAACCACTGCTAAGGACAGGCAGCAAGCAGAAGAGACTTGTTTGGGCTGAAGAACACAAGGAATGGACATTAGACCAGTGGAAATCTGTGCTTTGATCTGATGAGTCCAAATTTGAGATCTTTGGTTCCAACCACCGTGTCTTTGTGTGACGCAGAAAATGTGAACGGATGGACTCTACATGCCTGGTTCCCACCGTGAAGCATGGAGGAGGAGGTGTGATGGTGTGGGGGTGCTTTGCTGGTGACACTGTTGGGGATTTATTCAAAATTGAAGGCATACTGAGCCAGCATGGCTACCACAGCATCTTGTAGTGGTATGCTATTCCATCCGGTTTGCATTTAGTTGGACCATCAGTTAATTTTCAACAGGACAATGACCCCAATCACACCTCCAGGCTGTGTAAGGGCTATTTGACCAAGAAGGAGAGTGATGGGGTGCTACGCCAGATGACCTGGCCTCCACAGTCACCAGACCTGAACCCAATTGAGATGGTTTGGGGTGAGCTGGACCGCAGAGTGAAGGCAAAAGAGCCAACAAGTGCTAAGCATCTCTGGGAACTCCTTCAAGATTGTTGGAAGACCATTCCCGGAGACTACCTCTAGAAGCTCATCAAGAGAATGCCAAGAGTGTGCAAAGCAGTCATCAAAGCAAAAGGTGGCTACTTTGAAGAACCTAGAATATAAGACATAATTTCAGTTGTTTCACACTTTTTTGTTAAGTATATAATTCCACATGTGTTAATTCATAGTTTTGATGCTTTCAGTGGGAATGTACAAATTTCATAGTCGTGAAAATACAGAAAAATCTTTAAATGAGAAGGTGTGTCCAAACTTTTGGTCTGTACTGTATATAGGGAAGCTCCCCTGAAACCGGGTCTAGAGCTCCCCCTTCTGGCCTGGAGTCAGAACATGTTGCATGTATGTGTAACCTGTTAAAGGGATCCCTGTCGCTTCCAGGCATGGCATCACCCTCCCCGAGAGGAAGGCAATGCCACTGTAACAACCGGCTCCCTGGGGTGTTACACTTGGTCTTCCCATAGAGTCTTTGTTGACTCTTCTTACTGCCGACGCGCTCTGCATCTTTATGAAGATGCAAGGATGTCCCAGGCCAGGTCCATTCGTGGTCAGAAGTCCCTTCTTAGAATGAAATTGGTCGAGGTTTCAGCGTGCCGCTATGGTAAGAAGATGCACTGAGGACCCTATGGGAGTATGCGAGACATTAAAGAGACTTTTAATTAGTGGAGAATAAATTTGCTGTAATTTGAATTTCCCGGAAAAATCTGCAGGAATTGGTGAATTCGAATCTCGTCAGATCCAATCATCACTACTTTCAGGTCCATCTTTATGTTGTACATAGTCTTGTACGGTGATATTGCTAATATACAAAGATAATACAAATATATGTAAGCTACACAGTGGTAGCGGTGGTAGCAGTGGTAGCGGGCACTGGAGGGCAGCCGGCAGTAATAATGTCTGTATTAATTGATGTCCATTAAGGGGATAATCTCTATTGAAGTTGGAGCAACGATTTTGCAGTTTTGTTTCCATGGAGTAAATTATAATATGCATTCTTCTGTAATTATTTTTAGTGGATGTTTTAACAACATGTTGAAAATCAAAAAAATATAATTGCGTGCTAATCTTTTAGAAGTGACGCGTTTTCAATCAGCCTTACCCCGGGAGCTAAATTGACTTTCCGAAGTGATTATGTAATTAAGCTCATGTGCTGAAAACAAAACAGAAAACATTGACAAAAGTGCAGTATACGAGTCACTTTTTTTTATATATATATATAATACCATTTTTTAAACATATTTTTAACCTAACAAACAAGTTTGAAAAAATGGAATTGTTTCTGCGTCAAACACGTCCATTCCCGTAAGACAAATTTAGAATAATGAGACAGCGGCAAAATATATCGGCCAAAAGACTGAGCTGTGAAAGTTCACTCTTATGGACAGGACATGACCAATTTTCACGTACAAGTGCTATCCATAATTTTCACAGATAGCACTCACACCTATGATACTGTATGAGGTTGTGCACATGTCCAAATTTTTCCTTGGACCGTAGAGTCCATAGAAAAAAATCGTTGACATGTCCAATATGGATCTGAGTGTGGGATTAATGTCGGCAATGCAAGACTATGGGTCCGTGAAAAAAATCAGACAGCATTTGGATGTCATCTGAGTGCAGATCGATTTTTACAGACTAACAGATGGAGAAAATGTTTTTCTTTCTCCATGTCCAAGAAAATCTGATGCCACTCTGATCAGAATAATCAGACCGTTTTTATCAGATGTGGATAAATCGGCCATGTCAACTTATCCTAAAAGTTGATTCCTGACAAGGTTTTAAAATACATACTGCATATATCATTAAATTGTCCTCTTAGACCTTATGAGATTGGTGTGCTTACTCTGAAAATCCATGTCAGAATGAGTGTATAATCTTGATATTAAGATAAGCATTTTAGGAGTCCAGCTAAAGGGTGAGAGGGCTCATGACTCCAAAATATTCAGTCTCAGCCTACCCAGCCTTATAGCTATTCAACCTTGCCTGACTGACAGCTGCAGCTTGTACTGAGCTGAGTGAGCTCCCAGCAGCAGCAAGACGGAGAGACACTGAGGAACTGCTAATCAGGCGAGGTGGGAGGAGACTCATCAGATAGAAGGAGGGACAAGGATTAGCTGTCAATCAGGAAAGGTGGGAGAAGATTCAGCAGCAAGGAGGAGGGGCACTGAGGAGCTGTCAATCAGACCTGGTGGGAGGAGATTCAGCACCAAGGAGGAGGGGCACTGAGGAGCTGTCAATCAGACCTGGTGGGAGGAGATTCAGCAGCAAGAAGGAGAGACACTGAGGAGCTCTCAATCAGACTAGGTGGGAGGAGCTTCAGTAGCAGGAAGGAGGGACACTGAGGAGCTGTCAATCAGGCTAGGTGGGAGGAGCTTCAGTAGCAGGAAGGAGGGACACTGAGGAGCTCTCAATCAGACTAGGTGGGATGATCTTCAGTAGCAGAAAGGAGGGACACTGAGGAGCTGTCAATCAGGCTAGGTGGGAGGAGATTCAGTAGCAGGAAGGAGGGACACTGAGGAGCTGTCCATCAGACTAGGTGGGAGGAGATTCAGTAGCAGGAAGGAGGGACACTGAGGAGCTGTCCATCAGACTAGGTGGGAGGAGATTCAGTAGCAGGAAGGAGGGTCACTGAGGAGATGTCATTCAGGCTAGGTGGGAGGATCTTCAGTAGCAGGAAGGAGGGACACTGAGGAGCTGTCAATCAGACTAGGTGGGAGGAGATTCAGTAGCAGGAAGGAGGGTCACTGAGATGTCAATCAGACTAGGTGGGAGGAGCTTCAGTAGCAGGAAGGAGGGACACCGAGGAGCTGTCAATCAGGCTAGGTGGGAGAAGATTCAGCAGCAGGGGAAAGGACAGGTTAGGTGGGAGGAGATTCAACAGTGGGGAGGAGGGACATTGAGAAGCTGTTATTCAGACTAGGTGGGAGGAGATTCAGAAGCAGGGAGGAGGGACACTGAGGAGTTGCCAAGCAGGCTATGTGGATGAAGATCGAGTTTAAAATTTCCAAAAGAATCATACAGCCTATCTCTCATGGATATTCAATGTAAACACAGCAGTTTTATAAGGTCTAAGAAATATATTTAATAATATCTGCAGTTGCCTGGTCGCTTGGCATGCCCTGACCTCAGTCTATACAAACTTCTGCTTGTATTTGATTGATAATTAATGTTTATTTACATTCAAACCTGTTTAAAAATCAGCTTTTACTAAAGAGAACTATTCCAGGATGGGACCTAGGAATTACTACTATAAAAGTCCATGAGAAAGGTTAAAAGTGGTCTGTACCTATGACCTAATGATAATCAGCTGGAGGAAAGCTGTGACTGATTGATCAATTCACTTAAAGAGGTTGTCCACTACTTTTTGATTGCTGACCTCTCCTTAGGAGAGGTTATCAAGTCTGATCTTTCGGGGTCAGACACCCGGCACTCCCAACGATCAGTTGTTATCAGTTACGGCAGTGGCTACCGGATGGAAGTTCTCAGTTGTGGAGCTAACCGTCTTCTGATAGTTGCCGCGACAAGGTGCTGCACATACACTTCCTATTCAAATCCTAAGGATAGGTTATCAACAAAAAAGTAGTGGACAATCTCTTTAATCCTTTTATGTATCATGATCTGCATGATGAAACAGAGTTGTCTTCTGCATTTTGTTGGAAATGACATGCCTTAATTATGGCTTCACAGATGTCTTTTCATATTGCATGAAAAGTCAATAATATTAGTTATGCCACATAAATAAAATAAAAAAAATAAAAAATTTAAGATACATCACTTTGCCAAATACATTATTACAGTTTAAAAAAACATACAACATATATATATATATATACAGTGGGGCAAAAAAGTATTTAGTCAGTCAGCAATAGTGCAAGTTCCACCACTTAAAAAGATGAGAGGCGTCTGTAATTTACATCATAGGTAGACCTCAACTATGGGAGACAAACTGAGAAAAAAAAAATCCAGAAAATCACATTGTCTGTTTTTTTAACATTTTATTTGCATATTATGGTGGAAAATAAGTATTTGGTCAGAAACAAAATTTCATCTCAATACTTTGTAATATATCCTTTGTTGGCAATGACAGAGGTCAAACGTTTTCTGTAAGTCTTCACAAGGTTGCCACACACTGTTGTTGGTATGTTGGCCCATTCCTCCATGCAGATCTCCTCTAGAGCAGTGATGTTTTTGGCTTTTCGCTTGGCAACACGGACTTTCAACTCCCTCCAAAGGTTTTCTATAGGGTTGAGATCTGGAGACTGGCTAGGCCACTCCAGGACCTTGAAATGCTTCTTACGAAGCCACTCCTTCATTGCCCTGGCGGTATGCTTTGGATCATTGTCATGTTGAAAGACCCAGTCACGTTTCATCTTCAATGCCCTTGCTGATGGAAGGAGGTTTGCACTCAAAATCTCACGATACATGGCCCCATTCATTCTTTCATGTACCCGGATCAATCGTCCTGGCCCCTTTGCAGAGAAACAGCCCCAAAGCATGATGTTTCCACCACCATGCTTTACAGTAGGTATGGTGTTTGATGGATGCAACTCAGTATTCTTTTTCCTCCAAACACGACAAGTTGTGTTTCTACCAAACAGTTCCAGTTTGGTTTCATCAGACCATAGGACATTCTCCCAAAACTCCTCTGGATCATCCAAATGCTCTCTAGCAAACTTCAGATGGGCTCGGACATGTACTGGCTTAAGCAGTGGGACACGTCTGGCACTGCAGGATCTGAGTCCATGGTGGCGTAGTGTGTTACTTATGGTAGGCCTTGTTACATTGGTCCCAGCTCTCTGCAGTTCATTCACTAGGTCCCCCCGCGTGGTTCTGGGATTTTTGCTCACCGTTCTTGTGATCATTCTGACCCCACGGGGTGGGATTTTGCGTGGAGCCCCAGATCGAGGGAGATTATCAGTGGTCTTGTAAGTCTTCCATTTTCTAATTATTGCTCCCACTGTTGATTTCTTCACTCCAAGCTGGTTGGCTATTGCATACTCAGTCTTCCCAGCCTGGTGCAGGGCTACAATTTTGTTTCTGGTGTCCTTTGACAGCTCTTTGGTCTTCACCATAGTGGAGTTTGGAGTCAGACTGTTTGAGGGTGTGCACAGGTGTCTTTTTATACTGATAACAAGTTTAAACAGGTGCCATTACTACACGTAATGAGTGGAGGAAAGAGGAGACTCTTAAAGAAGAAGTCACAGGTCTGTGAGAGCCAGAAATCTTGATTGTTTGTTTCTGACCAAATACTTATTTTCCACCATAATATGCAAATAAAATGATAAAAAAAACAGACAATGTGATTTTCTGGATTTTTTTTTCTCAGTTTGTCTCCCATAGTTGAGGTCTACCTATGATGTAAATTACAGACGCCTCTCATCTTTTTAAGTGGTGGAACTTGCACTATTGCTGACTGACTAAATACTTTTTTGCCCCACTGTATATATATATATATATATATATATACTCGAGTATAAGCCGACCCGAGTATAAGCCGACCCCCTTAATTTTGCCTCAAAAAACTGGGAAAACTTATTGACTCGAGTATATGCCTAGGGTGGAAAATGCAGCAGCTACCAGTGAATTTCAAAAATAAAAATAGATGCTCCATACCGTTCATTATGGCCCCATAGCTGTGCCATATAGTGCTCTGCACCGTTCAGTATTGCCCCATAGCTGTGCCATATAGTGCTCTGCGCCGTTCATTATTGCCCCATAGCTGCCATATAGTGCTCTGCGCCGTTCATTATTGCCCCATAGATGCCATATAGTGCTCTGCGCCGTTCATTATTGCCCCATAGCTGCCATATGGTGCTCTGCGCCGTTCATTATTGCCCCATAGCTGCCATATAGTGCTCTGCGCCGTTCATTATTGCCCCATAGCTGCCATATAGTGCTCTGCACCGTTCATTCCTGCCCCATAGATGCTCCATATAAAGCTCTGCCATTGCTGCTGCTGCAATAAAAAAAAAAATGCCATACTCACCTCGCTGCTTGCAGCTCCTCAGCGTCCCGTCCCGGCGTCTCTCCGCACTGACTGATCAGGCAGAGGGCGGCGCGCACACTATATGCGTCATCGCGCCCTCTGACCTGAGCAGTCAGTGCAAGAGGAGGCGAAGACAGAGCGACGCCTGGCGGGTGGAACGCGGACAGGTGAATATTACATACTTACCTGCTCCCGGAGTCCCGCTCCTTCCCCCGGACAGCTGGTCTTTGGTGCCGCAGCCTCTTCCTCTATCAGCGGTCACCAGCACCGCTGATTAGAGAAATGAGCGGTCCCACGTGACCGCTGAACAGGGGAAGAGCTGCAGCACCGAAGACCGGGCTGACGGGCAGGGGGAGCGTCAGGACCACCAGGACTAGGTAAGTATGCCTCAGCGCCCTCACCCGCCGACCCTGCCGCCCACCGTGACTCGAGTATGATCCGAGAGGAACACTTTCAGCCCAAAATTTGGGGCTGAAAATCTCGGCTTATACTCAAGTATATACGGTGTATATATATATATATATATATATATGTATATATACAGTGGGGCAAAAAAGTATTTAGTCAGTCAGCAATAGTGCAAGTTCCACCACTTAAAAAGATGAGAGGCGTCTGTAATTTACATCATAGGTAGACCTCAACTATGGGAGACAAACTGAGAAAAAAAATCCAGAAAATCACATTGTCTGTTTTTTTAACATTTTATTTGCATATTATGGTGGAAAATAAGTATTTGGTCAGAAACAAAATTTAATCTCAATACTTTGTAATATATCCTTTGTTGGCAATGACAGAGGTCAAACGTTTTCTGTAAGTCTTCACAAGGTTGCCACACACTGTTGTTGGTATGTTGGCCCATTCCTCCATGCAGATCTCCTCTAGAGCAGTGATGTTTTTGGCTTTTCGCTTGGCAACACGGACTTTCAACTCCCTCCAAAGGTTTTCTATAGGGTTGAGATCTGGAGACTGGCTAGGCCACTCCAGGACCTTGAAATGCTTCTTACGAAGCCACTCCTTCGTTGCCCTGGCAGTGTGCTTTGGATCATTGTCATGTTGAAAGACCCAGCCACGTTTCATCTTCAATGCCCTTGCTGATGGAAGGAGGTTTGCACTCAAAATCTCACGATACATAGCCCCATTCATTCTTTCATGTACCCGGATCAGTCGTCCTGGCCCCTTTGCAGAGAAACAGCCCCAAAGCATGATGTTTCCACCACCATGCTTTACAGTAGGTATGGTGTTTGATGGATGCAACTCAGTATTCTTTTTCCTCCAAACACGACAAGTTGTGTTTCTACCAAACAGTTCCAGTTTGGTTTCATCAGACCATAGGACATTCTCCCAAAACTCCTCTGGATCATCCAAATGCTCTCTAGCAAACTTCAGACGGGCCCGGACATGTACTGGCTTAAGCAGTGGGACACGTCTGGCACTGCAGGATCTGAGTCCATGGTGGCGTAGTGTGTTACTTATGGTAGGCCTTGTTACATTGGTCCCAGCTCTCTGCAGTTCATTCACTAGGTCCCCCCCGCGTGGTTCTGGGATTTTTGCTCACCGTTCTTGTGATCATTCTGACCCCACGGGGTGGGATTTTGCGTGGAGCCCCAGATCGAGGGAGATTATCAGTGGTCTTGTATGTCTTCCATATTCTAATTATTGCTCCCACTGTTGATTTCTTCACTCCAAGCTGGTTGGCTATTGCAGATTCAGTCTTCCCAGCCTGGTGCAGGGCTACAATTTTGTTTCTGGTGTCCTTTGACAGCTCTTTGGTCTTCACCATAGTGGAGTTTGGAGTCAGACTGTTTGAGGGTGTGCACAGGTGTCTTTTTATACTGATAACAAGTTTAAACAGGTGCCATTACTACAGGTAATGAGTGGAGGAAAGAGGAGACTCTTAAAGAAGAAGTTACAGGTCTGTGAGAGCCAGAAATCTTGATTGTTTGTTTCTGACCAAATACCTATTTTCCACCATAATATGCAAAAAAAATGATAAAAAAACAGACAATGTGATTTTCTGGATTTTTTTTTCACAGTTTGTCTCCCATAGTTGAGGTCTACCTATGATGTAAATTACAGACGCCTCTCATCTTTTTAAGTGGTGGAACTTGCACTATTGCTGACTGACTAAATACTTTTTTGCCCCACTGTATATATATTGTGAGGCTGTGGCCTCTGATACAGCTAGGGGGCGCTGTTTGTTCTCCCCAGAATGTGCATGCAGACGGATGAAGTCCATAAGTGTGCATTTGAGTCACGGATCTCCGGTCCGGGTTTTCCAGGTGGCTGAAGGCCACAGGTTTGTGTGTGTTTAAAAGCCCTGCAGTAAGGGGTATGGGTGTGTCAGGTGTCTGGCCAGGTCAGGCCAGGTGTGCGAGGTGCACATCAGTGTCAGTCTGGTGTGTGCTCGTCTGAAGAGTGCATGGAGGCCAGCAGAGCCAGCACCCAGGGCAGCTGAATAGCCTGGCACCCGCAGCATACACAGAGATGCAAGTCATCCATGGTACTGGTCTCGAATGTGGACTGTCCTGTGCCCAGAGGTGGATGTCCTGTACCTGAAGGAGTCGGATGTGGACAGTCCTGTGCCCGGAGGTGGATGTCCTGTGCCCATAGGAGTAGGATGTGGACAGTCCTGTGCCTGGAGGTGGATGTCCTGTGCCCATAGGAGTAGGATGTGGACAGTCCTGTGCCTGGAGGTGGATGTCCTGTGCCCGTAGGAGTCGGATGTGGACAGTCCTGTGCCCGGAGGTGGATGTCCTATACCCGAAAGAGGACTAGCATGTGCAACGATTGCAAACAGGTGGATATGGTGCCCAGCTGCTATCCGGAGGATATCCTGAACTGTGTACGACTGTGTGAGTAAAGAGTCTGTAAAGAGACTGTGATACAGCGATGCAGGACACCCACGAGAACTAGTCAAAGGAGGGCTGGCGTGTGTAGTGTCTGCAACATATGAGACTGTGTGTATGGAGACGTATAGAAACTGTGAGGTGGCGTGCGGTCGCCCAGGGAAACTGGACAAGGGAAGTCTGGCCTGTTTAGGGACCGCAAATCTAAAGCCATGTGATATGTATTGCTTTGAACTGGTGTAAACTGGTCACTGATAATATCCACTGAAGTTATATGCATTTATGTGAATTGGACTTTAATGCTGTGAAGAAACACATTAAAAGAGACTTTTGTGTTTGAATTTGTGGGTCACTGCTTCTTCACTGCGTACGATGCTACTGCAGCTTTACTATATATATATATATATATATATATATATATATATATATATGTATATAGATATACATACATATATATATATATATATACATATATATATATATATATATATATATATATATATCTCTCAAACAAATGGAGGGAACACTAAAATCCCACATCCTAGATATCTCTGAATGAAATACTTAAGTTGCAAATCTTTATTCATTACATAGTGGAATGTGTTGAGAACAATACAACCTAAAAATGATCAATGTAAATCAAAATGAGTATCCTATGGAGGTCTGTATTTGGAATGGTGCTCAAAATCAAAGTAAATCAAATTACAGGCTGATCCAACTTCAGTGGAAATGCATCAAGACAAGGCAATGATGCTCAGTAGTGTGTGTGGCCTCCACATGCCTGTATGACCTTCCTACAATGCCTGGGCATGCTCCTGATGAGGCGGCGGATGGTCTCCAGAGGGATCTCCTCCCAGACCTGGACTGAAGCATCCGCCAACTCCTGGACAGTCTCTGGTGCAACATAATGTTGTTGGATGGTGCGAGACATGATGTCCCTGATGTGTTCAATCGGATTCAGGTCTGGGGAACGGATGGGCCACCCATAGCTTCAATGCCATTATCTTCCAGGAACTGCTAACACACTCCAGCCACATGAGGTCTGACATTGTCCTGCACGGTATTGGGCTGTGAGCACAAACCCCATCTGTGGACACCGGGCACTCAGACCATCCTTATGAAGTCGGTTTCTAACCTTTTGGGCAGACACATGCACATTTCTGGCCTCCTGGAGATCATTTTGCAGGGCAGTGGCAGTTCTCCTCCTGTCCCTCCTTGCACAAAGCCTGAGGTAGCGGCCCTGCTTCTGGGTTGTTGCCCTCCAACAGCCCCCTCCACGTTTCCTGGTGTACTGGCCTGTCTCCTGGTAGCGCCTCCAGCCTCTGGACACTACGCTGACAGACACAGCAAACCTTCTTACCACAGCTCACATTGAAGTGCCATCCTGGATGAGCTGCACTACCTGAGCCACATGTGTGGGTTGTAGAGTCTGTCTCAAGCTACCACGAGTGTGAAGGCACAACCAACATTCAAAAGTGACCAAAACATCAGCCAGAAAGCATTGATACTGAGATGTAGTCTGTGGTCCCCACCTGCCAGATTACTCCTTTATTTGTTTTGTCTTGATAATTGCCAATAATTTCCATCTGTTGTCTATTTCATTTGCACAACAGCATGTGAAATTGATTGACAATCAGTGTTGCTTCCTAAGTGGACAGTTTGATTTCACAGAAGTTTGATTTGCTTGGAGTTATATTCTGTTGTTTAAGTGTCAAGTATAAGTATATTAGATGGTTGCCCGATTCTAATGCATCGGGTATTCTAGATTATGTATGTCCACGTAGTATATTGCCCAGCCACATAGTAGATTGCTCAGCCACGTAGTATATTGCCCAGCCACGTAGTATATTGTCCAGCCACGTAGTATATTGCCCAGTTACATTGTATATTGCCCAGTGACGTAGTATATTGCCCAGTTACATTGTACATTGCCCAGTGACATAGTATACAGCAGAGCCACATAGTATATTGCCCAGTTACGTAGTATATTGCCCAGTGACGTATACAGCACAGAGCCACATAGTATATTGCCCAGTTACGTAGTATATTGCCCAGTTACGAAGTATATTGCCCAGTGACGTATACAGCACAGAGCCACATAGTATATTGCCCAGTTACGTAGTATATTGCCCAGTTACGTAGTATATTGCCCAGTGACGTAGTATACAGCACAGAGCCACATAGTATATTGCCCAGTGACGTAGAATATTGCCCAGTGACGTAGTATACAGCACAGAGCCACGTAGCATATTGCACAGTCCATGTAGTATATTGCCCAGCTATGTAGTATATTGCCCAGCCACATATGACACAGGTTAAAAAAATAAAAAATAAACATATACTCACCTTCCGCAGGCGCGTTGTAGCACTGTCACCTGTGTAGGGTGCAGGCAGCATCTTCCGGTCACAGGGTGTGCTGACGTCGCGGTCACGTGACCGTGTCGCGGTCACATGACTGTGATGTCACGGCAGGTCCTTTCCGCGCAGGCGCGCAGGACTTGTGATGATGTCGCGGTCACAAGACCGTGACGTCATGGCAGGTCCTTCTGCCAGACCATCCGTGCGACCGGAACGTGCCGATTGCATCGTGAGGAGCGGGAAAGGCGGCGTAGGTGAGTATATAATCATTTTTTATATTTTTTTATTATTTTTAACATTCGATGTTTTTACTATTGGCGCTGCATAGGCTGCGTCAATAGTAAAAAACTTGGTCATGCAGGGTTAATAGCAGCGGTAACGGACTGCATTACACCGCGGCATAACGCGGTCTGTTACCGCTGCCATTAACCCTGTGTGAGGGCAGACTGGAGGGGTGTATGCGGGCGCCGGGCAGGGACTGCGGGGAGTAAGGAGCGGCCATTTTCTTCTGGACTGTGCGCATCGCTGATTGGTCGCGGCAGCCATGACAGGCAGCTGCCGAGACCAATCAGCGAACGAATAACCGTTACAGACAGACAGAAGGACAGACGGAAGTACCCTTTAGACAATTATATAGTAGATATATATATATATATATATATATACTGTATATACACACACCGCAATCCTCCTGAGTCAGTAAAGTTATGCTTGTTATTAATTCACTGTAAACAGAAAAGGCAGAGTTTATGTATTCTCCTATGGTAAACAATATAAATTATTGTAAATGCTTTAAATACTTAAAGCTTGTCTGTCATGAAGAATAACGCTATTTCTGCCCATTGTATGACTTGCATCCTACATTGTCAGCAGTTTTCTCCTCTGCAGGCTCTGTCTCTAATTTTCATTTGTCTCTGAGGTAATGGGTGGAGACTCGCTGGTATGATGTCTACTATACATAGCACTCATGCAGATGAGAGATTCTTGTTTCTTTCTCTGTTTATCACATGTAACAACAGCAACAAAGAAATAATATACTAGTACTGAGCTGCCTAACTGTGAATCCAGCTCTGGAATTAGCTAAATCATTAAAGTAAGGCCGATCTGCTTTTCTCTGCCTCTGCTTTTTTTCTTAACTGTCTCTAGAATGCCCTCCCCAAATCCACCTCTCCATAGAGAGTATCAGTACAAGAGCTGTAATCTGACACCTCAGTGAACTAGAAATTCATCTTGCTCTATGTAGGATTGATTTAAGCACTATTTCAAGTGAATGTTGAGTTCAGGTTTCAAGGCAGAGAGGAAGAAGTGGTCTCACAAGTGGAGAGAGAAGTGTATTTCTCTGATAAAACAAAATGCAAAGTTTGTTTTTTTATGTTGGCTCTTGCTACTTGATTTATGTAGAGTTTCTTGAAAAGACAGTGACTAAAAGAAAATAGAACATATAAGAACATCCCTTGCCATGAAAAGTACTCACCATTGCAAAATAATGAAACTTATCACAGACAGAATCCAAAACAGTAAGGCCATGTTCACACGTTCCTGATTTCCCTGCTGTTTTTTCTGCACTAAAAACTGCAGCTCTTGGCAGAAAACGCAGGTGCGTTTTTTGGTGCGTTTTTGGTGCGTTATTTGATGCGTTTTTTGATGCGGTTTTTAGTGCGGTTTTTTATGCAGTTTTCTCTGCAGAGTCTGTGTGTTTTCTAGGAAGTTTTTTTTAGGGTTAAAATGGCTGAAAATACCCTAACCCTACCCCTAACCCTAACCCTAACCCTACCCCTAACCCTAACCCTACCCCTAACACTACCCCTACCCCTACCCCTAACCCTACCCCTACCCCTACCCCTACCCCTAACCCTACCCCTAACCCTACCCCTAACCCTAACCCTACCCCTAACCCTAACCCTACCCCTAACCCTAACCCTACCCCTACCCCTAACCCTAACCCTACCCCTAACCCTAACCCTAGTTCTAACTGTAGTGGGGAAAAAAAAAATTCTTTATTTTATTATTGTTACTACCTATGGGGGTGATAAAGGGGGGGTCATTTACCTTTTTTTTTATTTTGATCACTGTGAGGTTATCACAGTGATCAAAATGTGCCTGGAACGAATCTGCCAGCCGGCAGATTCGGCGGGCGCACTGCGCATGCGCCCGCTATTTTGGAAGATGGCGGCGCCCAGGGAGAAGACGGCCGAACGGACACCTGGAGGCCCGGTAAGTATAAGGGGGGGAGATGAGGGCATGGGGGGGGCGTCGGAGCACGGGGGGTGGGATTGGAGCACGGGGGGGCAGCCACACTCCGCCCACGCACTTCCTGCTGCAGCGGTTCTGCACCACAAACCGCAGAAAACCCACAGATATTTTTTTCGTCTGCGGGTTTTACTGTGGGTTTGACCTCACAATGGAGGTCTATGGGTGCAGAACCGCTGCAGTTCTGCACAAAGAAGTGACATGGTACTTCTTTTTTACCGTAGCTATTCAGCGCGGCTTTTTTTAGTGCATTTCCGCATCATGTGCACAGTGGTTCCTGTTTTCCATAGGGTACATTGTACTGTACCCTGCATGGAAAACAGCTGCGGACCCGCAGCGGCAAAGTCGCGGCGGTTCCGCAGTTAAAAACGCACTGTGTGAACATGGCCTAAGAACAGAAAATAAAAATATTTGTGTAGATACAATGATTTTATGTTTCTATTACTCTGGAGTTTCTTTATTAATTTTAGATATTACAGCATTTACTGATCAGGCTAATCAATTTTAAATTTCCATAGATCAGAATTATATAAGACGATAAGAGTTGTTTGTATTCCTTAATTTTTAATGTGTGAGAAGGGTTGATTCAAACTTTTATATTTGTTTTATTTATTTTTTTAGCATTTTAAAAACTTTAGATTTTTTTTAATCCCTTTGAACCTGTGACAAAAAAAATCAAAACCTTAACAAAAAAGAGTCTGCATACCTTAAGTATTTAATTAGTCATCAAAATAGAAGCTTATATACAGTACATACACTATGCTTCAGCACACTGCGATCAATGAATACATTACAAAAAACTAGACGTATATAGGTAACATTTTTTGATTAAAAAAAATAAAACCATCCAGCCATGTCAAGGTGACCTCATGTGAATGTTCTCTATAACTTTAAAGTCTCACCTCTCCTAGTGCCCAGACATGTCTCAAGTAAAATGTGGGAGAGATAGCTATGATTAGGCTTTGTAATGAAACTTTTTTTGAAAGATGTGTGAAGAAACCAGATTGTATCTTAATTTCCAAGAGAACCATGTTTTTGCAAACCAAGAAGAATTGACTTTTTATCTCTATATTGGCTTGTGGATTTAAGTGCTTATGTCTGGTGGGTCAAGAAGACAGACTTGCAAACTGATATACTATTTAACATACTGTGTAAGTCTGTGATAGTGACTTGTACATAGTGTGTATTTATCTTTGTTTACTGTGTACTGATATGCTAATTGTGTATTGTATTCTATAACGAGTTTGCTGACTTCGAAGGCAGATAGGGAAAGGCTGTGAGGGGGACTGAAGGACACTGGGTAATTTCAAAAGTAGCTTACATGCCTCAAGTATAAAAAGACTCAGAGAGCATATCTCAACAGACAGAGCTACCAGCCAGACATTCTGCAAAACACCCAATTGACGAAAGACTGGACTGCAGCCAATTCATCATGGCACCATCATGAGGGACACAGATCTATGATTCTATAGGAAACAACCTAGGGGTTTTCGGCTATGGTTGGAAGGACACATATCTGGTCCGGTAACCATCTCTGAACCATGGATATGTTTGGAGAGAGCCAGGTTTTTGGACCCGCTGGTCGCCTGGTTCCATGGAGATGGTCAGATAAGCCAGGTGGTAACTCTCATGTCAACTGGCTTTGGACCTTGTATGGACTCTATGGACTGTTCTCTGTCATCTCCCTATGTTTGACATTACCTCTTTTCTGTGTGTGCATCACAGGTGGAGTAGCGACCCTGGGAACTCTGACGTTGTGTCAACTGGCTTTGCACCTTGTACGGACTCTCTGGACTGTTCTCTGTCATCTCACTACGCTTGTCGAAATCTCTTCTCAGTGTGTGTATCACAGGTGGAATAGCAAACCTGGGAGCTCTGACGCAACATCTACCATTATCCCGATGAGTCAGTGGAAGGGTGGGACCTGTAATTTGCACCATTTTTGGGGTAATTGCTGGGACTGTTCTGTTTGCTATTGTGTGTTAGGGTTCAATAAAGTATTGCCACACTGTTTTACCATAACCCTGCTGAGCCTGAGTAGCATTATGCTCACGTTTAATGGGAGAGCAGGCGTCAGGCGGGACAATACCTGGTCCAAGCGGTTTCAGCTAGCGGACTTGGGTGCCCGTCGAAACCCTGTTTCCCCGCAGATAGGTGGACAAGAGTGCGTGATCATCCAATCACTTATTATATGCAATGCAATACCCCAGTATTGTAGTACAAAGTATAAATAATACTCTCCTTTGAAGCTATGTATATAGATGAGCTTCAGAGGAGGAGTAAAATGGCAGTGACAGGGGCATTCAACAAGCCACCAGCTGTCATCGTAGCCCATCCGCGATCATGTCACAAAGCACCCCTGTGCACTACATGTAGCCCACTATTAACATACAGTAAGGGGTGCACCACTTGTTTTGGGGGTATGTCAAAAGCAATGGAAAAATAAAAAATGCTATAGGATTTTTAAAAGATGAAAGAGGTAAAGTGGTCAATTCTGATGATGATGATGAGAAGGCCGAACTTTTAAATTGTGTTCTCTAAGAAAGCAATCGTAACATCAACTGATCTTCACGGTGCTATTGAATGAATAAAAGAATCCACACTATCAATAAACAGAGAGATTGTGAGGGAACACTTAGCTAATTTACATGAATTTAAATCTAGTTCAGATGAATTACATTACGTACTGAAAGAGTTTGCAGAGGAATTTGCAGAACCACTAGCCAGAATCTTTGAAAATTCCTGAAGAGCAAGAGAAGTCCTAGAAGATTGGAGAACGGAAAATGTTGTCCCTATCTTTAGAAAAGAAAAGAAGATGAAGCCAGGAAAGTTCAGACCAGTGATCCTTACTTCTATCCCAGGAAAGATCTTTGAATAAATTATTAAACAGCATGCGTGTAAGTACTTGGATAAGAATACAGTAGTTAACCATAGCCAGCATGGGTTTGAAGCAATCTAGTCACACAAACTAATTTAATTTCCTTGGAAGCGTAATGATGGAATCACTGACTGGCTGAATAAGGGAAATGCGGTAGCTATAGTATTACTCGACTTCAGCAAAGCATTTGATAAAGTGTCTCATACTATCCTTATTTAAAAAATGAAAAAGTATATGATTGACAAAACTACGATTAAGTGGATTCAAAACTGGCTCAGTGATCGTTCTCAAGGAGTGATAATAAAGGAATGCCCATCCTATTGGAAGAATGCTTCAAGTGGGGTACCACAAGGCTCCATCCTGTCCCCAGTGTTGATCAACATTGACATGACATGATGACACTGGAGATCCCTTCCAACTCTAACATTCTATGATGCTATTATTCTTTGGAATACTTTTTAAAGGCGCATTAAATGGTTAGTCATTTACTGATAAGAAAACTTTTTCCACTAGGTGGCACTTGTGAGAGTTTTCTTTTGTTCTGCTAGGCATCTAATTAGTACACACTGACAAACTAGAAACCTGTCCTGACCTAGCCCTGCCCTAGCAATGTGTAGGACACATTATAAGTTTCCATGCATGACTTGGAAGTAGACAGAAAAAACAACAAGAAAAGAATTTTAAAAAAACTAAGGGATTGATTCATCATTTTTTTTCAGTTGTTTTTTGTCTTTTTGCTTATATTTTTGTACTGGCGGATTTTTTTGACAAATTCATCAAAATGGCCGATTCATCCAAATTTCTACTCCACAGCATAAAAGCTTTTAGAAGTTAGAAAATGTTTGTGCAACACACAGCTGTGTGAAGACAATTGTCACTTTTGTTGTTTTCACATCATCTTGGATCAGATCTGATAAATTAATCAGAGCTGGGGGAGGAGATTGGGTGTGGCCATTCCCACCCATCTGATTCATGAAAAGTGTCCATTCCCATCCATCCGATTCATGAAAAGTGTTGGTGTTTTGTTCACCAGATGTACATGTATGGCACAAGTCAGAAGCCGGTGTATAGAGCAGGCTCTTAGGCCGAGCCCACCACAAACTGAGCAAGTAATTGTCACATACCCTGCATGGTACTTACAGACAGGTCCGTGCAGGTGTCCTGAGCTGGGGTGAAAGTATACTGGGCACACAATCAGAGATCCCAGAGGAGAGGTGTAGCCATGGTAAAAAGTAGTATTTCAGACAAACAGGACCTTAAACATGGGACTGACGGGGGAGTGTCCGGGAGCGGAGCCAAACCCCAGAGTCCCAGAGAGCTATACACTGCTGGGTGAAGCAGGGGAAGTGTCAGGCAAAAGTCAAAACCAAAGGACACACAAATAGCAGAAGGGACAGACAAGAACATGGTCAAGGACAAAGGCCGAGGTCAGAACCAGAGACATAACGCGGTACCACAGGGGTCATACAAAGTGGGTAGTCTAAGGGCAAAGCAGGAGTCAAAAAACCAAGCAAGCAAATAAACAGCACTAAGACAGCAGACAACCTCACAACAAGGGGACAGACCGGGTCATAACCAAATGAGCAACAAGATAACAGGCACGAGTGTTGTGAATTCCGCTCTTGGGCTCCCTCCAGTGGTTGTAAGTGGCACTTTTGTGAGTTCTGCTCTTGGGCTCCCTCCGGTGGTTTTAAGTGGTATGGCTGCTCCTTGGATTTAGCAGTCTGCAGCTGCTTCCACTGATTGTCTTTCTGCTCGGCTATTTATGCCTGGCTCTTCCCTTCAGCAGTGTCACTTGTCAATGGTTCCTGGTTGGATTCACATCTCTCTTGGATTTCCCTGATATCCTGACCAGTTCAGCTAAGTTAAGTCCTTGCTTGCTCTTTTCTGTCCACGGGTTGTGGACTTATTCGTTCTGTGCTTTCTATGTTTTGTCCAGCTTGTCAGTATGGATTAATTCAGTTAAGCTGGAAGCTCTGGGAAGCAGATTTACCCTCCACACTAGGGTTGAGCGACCTTGACTTTTTTAGAGTCGAGTCGGGTTTCGCGAAACCCGACTATCTCAAAAGTCGAGTCGAGTGGAATCGGCCGATTATCGCGAAAAGTCGGGGATCGACCGAAACACGAAACCCAATGCAAGTCAATGGGGGAGCATAGTCGGCAGTGAGTGGATGCCAGGAAAACACCTACAGTGCCCATTTTAATGGCAAAAAACATACATTCTTGTTACTGAAGCTTGTGAATCTAAATTTACCTTATAATAATAGTAAGGCATTGGAAATTGGGGGTCATTTGGCTAAAGTTGTGGTAGGGCTGGTTCAAGTATTTAGTGGGCCCAGGAAATCTGGACCACGTCACAGCAGTGGAGCAGGGAGAGGTAAGTATTTCAACTTTGCAAGTGCTGTGATCCTGAGCAAGCAGGGGGGGGGGGCACTCGTTGGCATTGGCACTGGCACAGGGCCCCTCAAAGTACAGCGGTGTGTTTGCACTGCGGGGGCGCCTCCCACCGGCATCAACACTTTTGCGTACTATGAGGGGCCCTGTGCCAGTGACGTCGCCAACGAGTATTCCTCCCCCCACCTGATGAAGGAACCTGCACCTTCATCTGCACCTTCCTCTTTGTCCCCGTGTAAGGTGGTATGGTATGCGGGAAGGGGAACCTGACTTTCAGCAGGGTCACAATCTTGCAGTGTAGCGTGCACGGGGAATGTTGCGTTATGTGTCAATGTAACAGCAGACTCATCTATCACTGGCTGGGCAATGGGCAGGATGAGGGGGAAACAGATATGGGCCCAAAGAATAAAGTGAGCTAAATGCAGTTCAAAATTGGTAACAGGACTAACCAGGGGGCATTGCTTTGTTCAGTGGAGGACAACTGGAATGAGAGGCTGACACAGAGAGTAGGCCCAAATCAGTAAGTAGTCTAAATGCAGTTCAAAATTAGCAACAGTAGTAAACAGGCGGCACAGCTTTGTTCACTGGAGGAGAAGAGCAAGGAGCGGCAGACACCGATAGAAGGCCCCAACCCAACTAGTAGGCCCACTGCATTTTTAATATTCCAATAGGCTGAAATCCAGATAATTGTAGGTCATTTTTTGTAAAGAGGACAGCTGTATTGAGTGGCGCAGCCAGACACTACAAGTAGGCCTTAAACCACAAAGTTGGCTCGACGCAGGTTTAAAAAAGTTTACATGGGTACACGGTCTGCATTGGTGTGCTCAGTGGAGGACAATTGGAAGGAGGGACCGCAGAAAGACTTTGTAGGCGTAAAATTACAAAATAGGCTCTATGCAGCTTCGATTATGTGGCAACCTGGAGAACACCTTGGAGCGGCAGACACCGTCTGTACGACCCAGACCCAACTTGTACGCCTAATGTAGTGTTGTTTCAACAACTACTAAATGAGAGATAGAAGCTCGAAGCTATGGAGAGGAATCCTGGGGAACACCATGGAGTGGAAGACACCGTCTTTACAACCCAGACCCAACTTGTAGGCCTAATGCAGTGTTGTTTTCAACAACTACTAAACGAGAGCTAGAAGCTCGAAGCTATGGAGAGGAAACCTGGGGAACACCTTGGAGTGGATGACACCGTCTCTACAACCCAGACCCAACTTATAGGCCTAATGCAGTGTTGTTTTCAACAACTACTAAACGAGAGCTAGAAGCTCTAAGCTATGGAGAGGAAACCTGGGGAACACCTTGGAGTGGAAGACACCGTCTCTGCAACCCAGACCCAACTTGTAGGCCTAATGCAGTGTTGTTTTCAACAACTACTAAACGAGAGCTTGAAGATTGAAGCAATGGAGAGGAAACCTGGAGAACACCTTGGAGAGGAAGACACCGTCTCTACAACCCAGACCCAACTTGTAGGCCTAATGCAGTGTTGTTTTCAACAACTACTAAACGAGAGCTAGAAGCTTGAAGCTATGGAGAGGAAACCTGGAGAACACCTTGGAGTGGAAGACACCGTCTCTACAACCCAGACCCAACTTGTAGGCCTAATGCAGTGTTGTTTTCAACAACTACTAAACGAGAGCTTGAAGATTGAAGCAATGGAGAGGAAACCTGGAGAACACCTTGGAGCGGAAGACACCGTCTCTACAACCCAGACCCAACTTG
Organism: Ranitomeya imitator; assembly: GCF_032444005.1. NCBI lineage: Eukaryota > Metazoa > Chordata > Amphibia > Anura > Dendrobatidae > Ranitomeya > Ranitomeya imitator. The sequence continues at coordinate 1,238,917,285 of NC_091282.1, read as the reverse complement.
TAGGCCTAATGCAGTGTAGTTTTCAACAACTACTAAACGAGAGCTAGAAGCTCGAAGCTATGGAGAGGAAACCTGGGTAACACCTTGGAGTGGAAGACACCGTCTCTACAACCCAGACCCAACTTGTAGGCCTAATGCAGTGTTGTTTTCAACAACTACTGAACGAGAGCTAGAAGCTCTAAGCTATGGAGAGGAAACCTGGGTAACACCTTGGAGTGGAAGACACCGTCTCTACAACCCAGACTCAACTTGTACGCCTAATGCAGTGTTGTTTTCAACAACTACTAAACGAGAGCTTGAAGATTGAAGCAATGGAGAGGAAACCTGGAGAACACCTTGGAGCGGAAGACACCGTCTCTACAACCCAGACCCAACTTTTAGGCCTAATGCAGTGTTGTTTTCAACAACTACTAAACGAGAGCTAGAAGCTCTAAGCTATGGAGAGGAAACCTGGGGAACACCTTGGAGTGGAAGACACCGTCTCTACAACCCAGACCCAACTTGTAGGCCTAATGCAGTGTTGTTTTCAACAACTACTAAACGAGAGCTAGAAGCTCGAAGCTATGGAGAGGAAACCTGGGGAACACCATGGAGTGGAAGACACCGCCTCTACAACCCAGACCCAACTTGTAGGCCTAATGCAGTGTTGTTTTCAACAACTACTAAACGAGAGCTTGAAGATTGAAGCAATGGAGAGGAATCCTGGAGAACACCTTGGAGCGGAAGACACCGTCTCTACAACCCAAACCCAACTTGTAGGCCTAATGCAGTGTTGTTTTCAACAACTAGTAAACGAGAGCTAGAAGCTCGAAGCTATGGAGAGGAAACCTGGGGAACACCTTGGAGTGGAAGACACCGTCTCTACAACCCAGACCCAACTTGTAGGCCTAATGCAGTGTTGTTTTCAACAACTACTAAACGAGAGCTTGAAGATTGAAGCAATGGAGAGGAAACCTGGAGAACACCTTGGAGCGGAAGACACCGTCTCTACAACCCAGACCCAACTTGTAGGCCTAATGCAGTGTTGTTTTCAACAACTACTAAACGAGAGCTAGAAGCTCTAAGCTATGGAGAGGAAACCTGGGGAACACCTTGGAGTGGAAGACACCGTCTCTACAACCCAGACCCAACTTGTAGGCCTAATGCAGTGTTGTTTTCAACAACTACTAAACGAGAGCTAGAAGCTCGAAGCTATGGAGAGGAAACCTGGGGAACACCTTGGAGTGGAAGACACCGTCTCTACAACCCAGACCCAACTTGTAGGCCTATTGCAGTGCTGTTTTCAACAACTACTAAACGAGAGCTAGAAGCTCGAAGCTATGGAGAGATAACCTGGGGAACACCTTGGAGTGGAAGACACCGTCTCTACAACCCAGACCCAACTTGTAGGCCTAATGCAGTGTTGTTTTCAACAACTACTAAACGAGAGCTTGAAGATTGAAGCAATGGAGAGGAAACCTGGAGAACACCTTGGAGAGGAAGACACCGTCTCTACAACCCAGACCGAACTTTTAGGCCTAATGCAGTGTTGTTTTCAACAACTACTAAACGAAAGCTAGAAGCTCGAAGCTATGGAGAGGAAACCTGGGGAACACCTTGGAGTGGAAGACACGGTCTCTACAGCCCAGACCCAACTTGTAGGCCTAATGCAGTGTTGTTTTCAACAACTACTAAACGAGAGCTAGAAGCTCAAAGCTATGGAGAGGAAACCTGGGGAACACCTTGGAGTGGAAGACACCGTCTCTACAACCCAGACCCAACTTGTAGGCCTAATGCAGTGTTGTTTTCAACAACTACTAAACGAGAGCTAGAAGCTCTAAGCTATGGAGAGGAAACCTGGGGAACACCTTGGAGTGGAAGACACCGTCTCTACAACCCAGACCCAACTTGTAGGCTTAATGCAGTGTTGTTTTCAACAACTACTAAACGAGAGCTAGAAGCTCGAAGCTATGGAGAGGAAACCTGGGGAACACCTTGGAGTGGAAAACACCGTCTCTACAACCCAGACCCAACTTTTAGGCCTAATGCAGTGTTGTTTTCAACAACTACTAAACGAGAGCTAGAAGCTCGAAGCTATGGAGAGGAAACCTGGAGAACACCTTGGAGCGGAAGACACCGTCTCTACAACCCAGACCCAACTTGTAGGCCTAATGCAGTGTTGTTTTCAACAACTACTAAACGAGAGCTAGAAGCTCGAAGCTATGGAGAGGAAACCTGGGGAACACCTTGGAGTGGAAGACACCGTCTCTACAACCCAGACCCAATTTGTAGGCCTAATGCAGTGTTGTTTTCAACAACTACTAAACGAGAGCTAGAAGATCAAAGCTATGGAGAGGCAACCTGGGGAACACCTTGAAGAGGCAGACACCGTTAGTAGGCCCTACCGAAGTAGTAGTAGTAGCCCCAATGCAGTTTTCAAATTCCTATAGGCTGAAAACCAGACTATTGACGCTCAGCTTTTTTAAAAGGAGGACAGCTGTATTAAGTGGCGCAGACAGACACAGGTAGTAGGCCTTAAACACAAAATTTGGCTCAATGCAGTTTAAAAAAGGTTACAGGGGTACACAGGCAGCATTGGTCTCTTCAGTGGAGGACAATTTCAATTATGGACCGCAGACAGAGTTTGTACGCCTACTATTAAAAAAAGGATGCTCTATGCAATTTAAAATAGGTTCCAGGGGTACACGGGCAGCAGTGGTCTGGTCAGTGGAGGACTAGTGGAAGGAGGGACCGCAGACAGGCATAGTAGGCCTAACATAACAAAATTAGGCTGTAGGCACTTTAAAATAGGTTCCAGGGGTACACGGGCAGCAGTGGTCTGGTCAGTGGAGGACTAGTGGAAGGAGGGACCGCAGCCAGGCATAGTCGGCCTAACATAACAAAATTAGGCTGTAGGCACTTTAAAATAGGTTCCAGGGGTACACGGGCAGCAGTGGTCTGGTCAGTGGAAGACTAGTGGAAGGAGGGACCGCAGACAGGCATAGTAGGCCTAACATAACAAAATTAGGCTGTAGGCACTTTAAAATAGGTTCCAGGGGTACACGGGCAGCAGTGGTCTGGTCAGTGGAGGACAATTTGGTAGGAGGGACCGCAGACAGGCTTAGTAGGCCTAACATAACAAAAATAGGCTGTAGGCACTTTAAAATAGGTTCCAGGGGTACACGGGCAGCAGTGGTCTGGTCAGTGGAGGACTAGTGGAAGGAGGGACCACAGACAAGCATAGTAGGACTAACATAATAAAATTAGGCTGTAGGCACTTTAAAATAGGTTCCAGGGGTACACGGGCAGCAGTTGTCTGGTCAGTGGAGGACTATTGGAAGGAGGGACCGCAGCCAGGCATAGTCGGCCTAACATAACAAAATTAGGCTGTAGGCACTTTAAAATAGGTTCCAGGGGTACACGGGCAGCAGTGGTCTGGTCAGTGGAGGACTATTGGAAGGAGGGACTGCAGACAGGCATAGTAGGCCTAACATAACAAAATTTGGCTGTAGGCACTTTAAAATAGGTTCCAGGGGTACACGGGCAGCAGTGGTCTGGTCAGTGGAGGACTAGTGGAAGAAGGGACCGCAGACAGGCATAGTAGGCCTAACATAACAAAATTAGACTGTAGGCACTTTAAAATAGGTTCCAGGGGTACACGGGCAGCAGTGGTCTGGTCAGTGGAGGACTATTGGAAGTAGGGACCGCAGACAGGCTTAGTAGGCCTAACATAACAAAATTAGGCTGTAGGCACTTTAAAATAGGTTCCAGTGGTACACGGGCAGCAGTGGTCTGGTCAGTGGAGGAATATTGGAAGGAGGGACCGCAGACAGGCTTAGTAGGCCTAACATAACAAAAGTGGGCTGTAGACACTTGGAATTCTCTTGCAGGGTTACACAGGCAGCATTGGTGTTGTCAGCGGAGGCCGATTGTAATGAGTGTCTGCCAGTTAGTACTCACAAAAAATAAATAGATGTTAATGTCTCGCAATACAACAAAACCAAAACACAAAAGGGTGGAATAATAAGGTAAAGGGGTGGGCTCCTCTGCTGAGTTTCAGACCTAGTAATTTGGCGCTAAGTATTTACTGGTGTAAATATAGGACACTGCCCCTGACTATTTTAAGTACCATCATACATGTCAACACATTGGTATTGTCAGTGCCAGGCATTGAAGGATGTCAGCGCATAGACTAAACATTGGTGGAACTTGGAGAGATAATTTTGCAAGTGGTAGAGCACTGTCTGAGCTGGGGGGAACTCTCTTGTGGCCGGCGGTACAGGCCCAGGGCCCCTCATATTACAACGGTGTGTCTGACGTTGGGTGCGCACCACCACCGCCAGAGACACTTTATTGTACTATGAGGGACCCAGTGGCAGTGCCGTCGACCAAAAGCATGCACACCCACCTCTTCAGACAAACGGCACTCTCACGGGTGCTTCCGCCAAGTGTCGAGACCACGGCCCTGTGAGGGGAGTTTTGCCATTTAGGGAGGTGTAAACATGTCGTATGCTGGACAAACAGCTGCTGCAAATTACGAGATTGGAAAAGTCAGTCAGAGTAGTCCACAAGCAAGACCTTTTCATAGGAAAGCTAGGTGTCAGCCGGGCAAGGTGGGGCAAAAGAATTCGAAATCCAGTTGTGGTTCATTTTAATGAAGTTTAGATCATCAACATTTTGGGTAGCCAGACAAGTCCTTTTTTCGGTTAATACTGAACCTGCAGCACTGAATACTCTTTCTGATAGGACACTAGCTGCTGGGCAAGCAAGCTCCTGCAATGCATATTCTGCCAATTCTGGCCAGGTGTCTAATTTGGATGCCCAGTAATCAAATGGGAATGACGGTTGAGGGAGAACGTCGATAAGGGATGAAAAATAGTTAGTAACCATACTGGACAAATGTTGTCTCCTGTCACTTTGAATTGATGCTGCAGTACCAGTCCTGTCTGCGGTCATAGCAAAATCACTCCACAACCTGGTCAGAAAACCCCTCTGTCCAACGCCACTTCTGATTTGTGCACCTCTAACACCTCTGGCCTGCTGCCCCCTGCAGCTCGTGTGATAACGATCACCGGTGCTGTGTGCAGGGAATGCCTGAATCAAACGGTCAATAAGAGTTGATTGTTTGGTTGCTAATATTTGTTCCAGGTTTTCATGTGGCATAATATTTTGCAATTTGCCTTTATAGCGAGGATCAAGGAGGCAGGCCAACCAATAATCGTCATCATCGGCCATCATTTTACAAATATGTGTGTCCCTTTTGAGGATACGTAAGGCATAATCCACCATGTGGGCCAAAGTTCCAGTTGTCAAATCTGCGGTTGTGCTGGGTTGAGGGGCAGTTTCAGGCACATCTAAGTCACTTGTCTCCCTAAAAAAAACCTGACCCCGGCCTTGCAACGCCACCAGTTGCTATTGGCCCCGGAGAAGCTTCCTCATTACAAAAATAATCATCCCCATCATCCTCCTCGTCCTCCTGTTCGCCCGCTACCTCGTCCTGTACACTGTCCTGACCAGGCAATGGCTTACTGTCATCAAGGCTTTCCTCTTCCTCTGCTGCAGACGCCTGCTCCTTTATGTGCGTCAAACTTTGCATCAGCAGACGCATTAGGGGGATGCTCATGCTTATTATGGCCTTGTCTGCACTAACCAGCCGTGTGCATTCCTCAAAACACTGAAGGACTTGACACATGTCTTGTATCTTCGACCACTGCACACCTGACAACTCCATGTCTGCCATCCTACTGCCTGCCCGTGTATGTGTATCCTCCCACAAATACATAACAGCACGCCTCTGTTCGCACAGTCTCTGAAGCATGTGCAGTGTTGAGTTCCACCTTGTTGCAACGTCGATGATTAGGCGATGTGTTATGTTTGCTAATGACAGGTGTAATGAAGGCAATCCAGAAACACAGTGTGCTTAGCGATCAGAGCGCACACAGTGATCTGACAAATACCCAAAAATACAAGAACGAGCTCTGAGACGTGGAAACTCTGTAGACTGCACACCTGATCCTATCCTAAACACAACTAAAAGCGGCTGTGGATTGCGCCTAACAACTACCTAGGCAACTCGGCACAGCCTAAGAAACTAGCTAGCCTGAAGATAGAAAAATAGGCCTGACTTGCCCCAGAGAAATTCCCCAAAGGAAAAGGCAGCCCCCCACATATAATGACTGTGAGTAAGATGAAAAGACAAAACGTAGGGATGAAATAGATTCAGCAAAGTGGGGCCCGATATTCTAGGACAGAGCGAGGACAGTAAAGCGAACTTTGCAGTCTACAAAAAACCCTAAAGCAAAACCACACAAAGGGGGCAAAAAAAACCCACCGTGCCGAACTAACGGCACGGCGGTACACCCTTTGCGTCTCAGAGCTTCCAGCAAAACAAAAGACAAGCTGGACAGAAAAAAAGCAACAAAAAAGCAAAAAGCACTTAGCTATACAGAGCAGCAGGTCACAGGAACAATCAGGAGAAGCTCAGATCCAACACTGAAACATTGACAAGGAGCAAGGATAGCAGCATCAGGCGGAGTTAAGTAATGAAGCAGTTAACGAGCTCACCAGAACACCTGAGGGAGGAAGCTCAGAAGCTGCAGTACCACTTGTGACCACAGGAGTGAATTCAGCCACAGAATTCACAACAGTACCCCCCCCTTGAGGAGGGGTCACCGAACCCTCACCAGAGCCCCCAGGCCGACCAGGATGAGCCGCATGAAAGGCACGAACAAGATCGGAAGCATGAACATCAGAGGCAAAAACCCAGGAATTATCTTCCTGAGCATAACCCTTCCATTTAACCAGATACTGGAGTTTCCGTCTAGAAACACGAGAATCCAAAATCTTCTCCACAATATACTCCAATTCCCCCTCCACCAAAACAGGGGCAGGAGGCTCAACAGATGGAACCATAGGTGCCACGTATCTCCGCAACAACGACCTATGGAATACATTATGTATGGAAAAGGAGTCTGGGAGGGTCAAACGAAAAGACACAGGTTTGAGAACCTCAGAAATCCTATACGGACCAATAAAACGAGGTTTAAATTTAGGAGAGGAAACCTTCATAGGAATATGACGAGAAGATAACCAAACCAGATCCCCAACACGAAGTCGGGGACCCACACGGCGTCTGCGATTAGCGAAAAGTTGAGCTTTCTCCTGGGACAAGATCAAATTGTCCACTACCTGAGTCCAGATCTGCTGCAACCTATCCACCACAGAATCCACACCAGGACAGTCCGAAGACTCAACCTGTCCTGAAGAGAAACGAGGATGGAACCCAGAATTGCAAAAAAATGGAGAAACCAAGGTAGCCGAGCTGGCCCGATTATTAAGGGCGAACTCAGCCAACGGCAAAAAGGACACCCAATCATCCTGGTCTGCAGAAACAAAACATCTCAGATATGTTTCCAAGGTCTGATTGGTTCGTTCGGTCTGGCCATTAGTCTGAGGATGGAAAGCCGAGGAAAAGGATAGGTCAATGCCCATCCTACCACAAAAGGCTCGCCAAAACCTTGAAACAAACTGGGAACCTCTGTCAGAAACAATATTCTCAGGAATGCCATGCAACCGAACCACATGCTGAAAGAACAAAGGTACCAAATCAGAGGAGGAAGGCAATTTAGCCAAGGGCACCAGATGGACCATTTTAGAAAAGCGATCACAGACCACCCAAATGACTGACATCTTTTGAGAAACGGGAAGGTCAGAAATGAAATCCATCGAAATATGTGTCCAAGGCCTCTTTGGGACCGGCAAGGGCAAAAGCAACCCACTGGCACGAGAACAGCAGGGCTTAGCCCGAGCACAAATCCCACAGGACTGCACAAAAGTACGTACATCCCGTGACAGAGATGGCCACCAGAAGGATCTAGCCACTAACTCTCTGGTACCAAAGATTCCAGGATGACCAGCCAACACCGAACAATGAAGTTCAGAGATAAGTTTATTAGTCCACCTATCAGGGACGAACAGTTTCTCTGCTGGACAACGATCAGGTTTATTCGCCTGAAATTTTTGCAGCACCCGCCGCAAATCAGGGGAGATGGCAGACACAATGACTCCTTCCTTGAGGATACCCGCTGGCTCAGATAAACCCGGAGAGTCGGCCACAAAACTCCTAGACAGAGCATCCGCCTTCACATTTTTAGAGCCCGGAAGGTACGAAATCACAATGTCGAAGCGGGCAAAAAATAACGACCAACGGGCCTGTCTAGGATTCAAGCGCTTGGCAGACTCGAGATAAGTCAAGTTCTTATGATCAGTCAATACCACCACGCGATGCTTAGCTCCTTCAAGCCAATGACGCCACTCCTCGAATGCCCACTTCATGGCCAGCAACTCTCGATTGCCCACATCATAATTACGCTCAGCGGGCGAAAACTTCCTGGAAAAGAAAGCACATGGTTTCATCACTGAGCAATCAGAACCTCTCTGTGACAAAACCGCCCCTGCTCCAATCTCAGAAGCATCAACCTCGACCTGGAACGGAAGAGAAACATCTGGCTGACACAACACAGGGGCAGAACAAAAACGACGCTTCAACTCCTGAAAAGCTTCCACAGCAGCAGAAGACCAATTAACCAAATCAGCACCCTTCTTGGTCAAATCGGTCAATGGTTTGGCAATGCTAGAAAAATTACAGATGAAGCGACGATAAAAATTAGCAAAGCCCAGGAACTTTTGCAGACTTTTCAGAGATGTCGGCTGAATCCAATCCTGGATGGCTTGGACCTTAACTGGATCCATCTCGATAGTAGAAGGGGTAAAGATGAACCCCAAAAATGAAACTTTCTGCACACCGAAGAGACACTTTGATCCCTTCACAAACAAAGAGTTAGCACGCAGGACCTGAAAAACCATTCTGACCTGTTCACATGAGACTCCCAATCATCTGAGAAGATCAAAATGTCATCCAAGTAAACAATCAGGAATTTATCCAGATACTCACGGAAGATGTCATGCATAAAAGACTGAAACACAGATGGAGCATTGGCAAGTCCGAACGGCATCACTAGATACTCAAAATGACCCTCGGGCGTATTGAATGCAGTTTTCCATTCATCTCCTTGCCTGATTCTCACCAGATTATACGCACCACGAAGATCTATCTTAGTGAACCAACTAGCCCCCTTAATCCGAGCAAACAAGTCAGATAACAATGGCAAGGGATACTGAAATTTAACAGTGATCTTATTAAGAAGGCGGTAATCAATACACGGTCTCAGCGAACCATCCTTCTTGGCTACAAAGAAGAACCCTGCTCCCAGTGGTGATGACGATGGGCGAATATGTCCCTTCTCCAGGGATTCCTTCACATAACTGCGCATAGCGGCGTGTTTGGGCATGGATAAATTAAATAATCGACCTTTAGGGAATTTACTACCAGGAATCAAATTGATAGCACAATCACAATCCCTATGCGGAGGTAGAGCATCGGACTTGGGCTCTTCAAATACATCCTGATAATCAGACAAGAACTCTGGGACCTCAGAAGGGGTGGATGACGAAATCGACAAAAATGGAACATCACCATGTACCCCCTGACAACCCCAGCTGGATACCGACATGGAATTCCAATCCAATACTGGATTATGGGTTTGTAGCCATGGCAACCCCAACACAACCACATCATGCAGATTATGCAACACCAGAAAGCGAATAACTTCCTGATGTGCAGGAGCCATGCACATGGTCAGCTGGGCCCAGTATTGAGGTTTATTCTTGGCCAAAGGTGTAGCATCAATTCCTCTCAATGGAATAGGACACCGCAAAGGCTCCAAGAAAAACCCACAACGTTTAGCATAATCCAAATCCATCAGATTCAGGGCAGCGCCCGAATCCACAAACGCCATGACAGAAAACGACGACAAAGAGCATATCAAGGTAATGGACAGAAGGAATTTGGACTGTACAGTACCAATGACGGCAGACCTAGCGGACCGCTTAGTGCGCTTAGGACAATCAGAAATAGCATGAGTGGAATCACCACAGTAGAAACACAGACCATTCAGACGTCTGTATTCCTGCCGTTCAACTATAGTCATAGTCCTATCGCACTGCATAGGCTCAGGTTTAACCTCAGGCAGTACCGCCAAATGGTGCACAGATTTACGCTCGCGCAAGCGTCGACCGATCTGAATGGCCAAAGACAAAGACTCATTCAAACCAGCAGGCATAGGAAATCCCACCATGACATCCTTAAGAGCCTCAGAGAGACCCTTTCTGAACAAAGCTGCCAGCGCAGATTCATTCCACTGAGTGAGTACTGACCATTTCCTAAATTTCTGACAATATACTTCTATATCATCCTGACCCTGGCACAAAGCCAGCAAATTTTTCTCAGCCTGATCCACTGAATTAGGCTCATCGTACAGCAATCCGAGCGCCAGGAAAAACGCATCGACACTACTCAATGCAGGGTCTCCTGGCGCAAGAGAAAATGCCCAGTCTTGAGGGTCGCCGCGCAAAAAAGAAATAATAATCAAAACCTGTTGAATAGGATTACCAGAAGAATGAGGTTTCAAGGCCAGAAATAGCTTACAATTATTTTTGAAACTTAGAAACTTAGTTCTATCTCCAAAAAACAAATCAGGAATAGGAATTCTTGGTTCTAACATAGATTTCTGATCAATAGTATCTTGAATTTTTTGTACATTTATAACGAGATTATCCATTGAAGAGCACAGACCCTGAATATCCATGTCCACACCTGTGTCCAGAATCACCCAAATGTCTAGGGGAAAAAAAAAAAAAGTGAACACAGAGCAGGAAAAAAAAAAAAAAAAAAAAAAAATGATGTCAGAACTTTTTCTTTCCCTCTATTGAGAATCATTAGTTCTGGCTCCTTGTACTGTTATGTTTGCTAATGACAGGTGTAATGAAGGCAATCCAGAAACACAGTGTGCTTAGCGATCAGAGCGCACACAGTGATCTGACAAATACCCAAAAATACAAGAACGAGCTCTGAGACGTGGAAACTCTGTAGACTGCACACCTGATCCTATCCTAAACACAACTAAAAGCGGCTGTGGATTGCGCCTAACAACTACCTAGGCAACTCGGCACAGCCTAAGAAACTAGCTAGCCTGAAGATAGAAAAATAGGCCTGACTTGCCCCAGAGAAATTCCCCAAAGGAAAAGGCAGCCCCCCACATATAATGACTGTGAGTAAGATGAAAAGACAAAACGTAGGGATGAAATAGATTCAGCAAAGTGGGGCCCGATATTCTAGGACAGAGCGAGGACAGTAAAGCGAACTTTGCAGTCTACAAAAAACCCTAAAGCAAAACCACGCAAAGGGGGCAAAAAAAACCCACCGTGCCGAACTAACGGCACGGCGGTACACCCTTTGCGTCTCAGAGCTTCCAGCAAAACAAAAGACAAGCTGGACAGAAAAAAAGCAACAAAAAAGCAAAAAGCACTTAGCTATACAGAGCAGCAGGTCACAGGAACAATCGGGAGAAGCTCAGATCCAACACTGAAACATTGACAAGGAGCAAGGATAGCAGCATCAGGCGGAGTTAAGTAATGAAGCAGTTAACGAGCTCACCAGAACACCTGAGGGAGGAAGCTCAGAAGCTGCAGTACCACTTGTGACCACAGGAGTGAATTCAGCCACAGAATTCACAACAGTACCCCCCCCTTGAGGAGGGGTCACCGAACCCTCACCAGAGCCCCCAGGCCGACCAGGATGAGCCGCATGAAAGGCACGAACAAGATCGGAAGCATGAACATCAGAGGCAAAAACCCAGGAATTATCTTCCTGAGCATAACCCTTCCATTTAACCAGATACTGGAGTTTCCGTCTAGAAACACGAGAATCCAAAATCTTCTCCACAATATACTCCAATTCCCCCTCCACCAAAACAGGGGCAGGAGGCTCAACAGATGGAACCATAGGTGCCACGTATCTCCGCAACAACGACCTATGGAATACATTATGTATGGAAAAGGAGTCTGGGAGGGTCAAACGAAAAGACACAGGTTTGAGAACCTCAGAAATCCTATACGGACCAATAAAACGAGGTTTAAATTTAGGAGAGGAAACCTTCATAGGAATATGACGAGAAGATAACCAAACCAGATCCCCAACACGAAGTCGGGGACCCACACGGCGTCTGCGATTAGCGAAAAGTTGAGCTTTCTCCTGGGACAAGATCAAATTGTCCACTACCTGAGTCCAGATCTGCTGCAACCTATCCACCACAGAATCCACACCAGGACAGTCCGAAGACTCAACCTGTCCTGAAGAGAAACGAGGATGGAACCCAGAATTGCAAAAAAATGGAGAAACCAAGGTAGCCGAGCTGGCCCGATTATTAAGGGCGAACTCAGCCAACGGCAAAAAGGACACCCAATCATCCTGGTCTGCAGAAACAAAACATCTCAGATATGTTTCCAAGGTCTGATTGGTTCGTTCGGTCTGGCCATTAGTCTGAGGATGGAAAGCCGAGGAAAAGGATAGGTCAATGCCCATCCTACCACAAAAGGCTCGCCAAAACCTTGAAACAAACTGGGAACCTCTGTCAGAAACAATATTCTCAGGAATGCCATGCAACCGAACCACATGCTGAAAGAACAAAGGTACCAAATCAGAGGAGGAAGGCAATTTAGCCAAGGGCACCAGATGGACCATTTTAGAAAAGCGATCACAGACCACCCAAATGACTGACATCTTTTGAGAAACGGGAAGGTCAGAAATGAAATCCATCGAAATATGTGTCCAAGGCCTCTTTGGGACCGGCAAGGGCAAAAGCAACCCACTGGCACGAGAACAGCAGGGCTTAGCCCGAGCACAAATCCCACAGGACTGCACAAAAGTACGTACATCCCGTGACAGAGATGGCCACCAGAAGGATCTAGCCACTAACTCTCTGGTACCAAAGATTCCAGGATGACCAGCCAACACCGAACAATGAAGTTCAGAGATAAGTTTATTAGTCCACCTATCAGGGACGAACAGTTTCTCTGCTGGACAACGATCAGGTTTATTCGCCTGAAATTTTTGCAGCACCCGCCGCAAATCAGGGGAGATGGCAGACACAATGACTCCTTCCTTGAGGATACCCGCTGGCTCAGATAAACCCGGAGAGTCGGCCACAAAACTCCTAGACAGAGCATCCGCCTTCACATTTTTAGAGCCCGGAAGGTACGAAATCACAAAGTCGAAGCGGGCAAAAAATAACGACCAACGGGCCTGTCTAGGATTCAAGCGCTTGGCAGACTCGAGATAAGTCAAGTTCTTATGATCAGTCAATACCACCACGCGATGCTTAGCTCCTTCAAGCCAATGACGCCACTCCTCGAATGCCCACTTCATGGCCAGCAACTCTCGATTGCCCACATCATAATTACGCTCAGCGGGCGAAAACTTCCTGGAAAAGAAAGCACATGGTTTCATCACTGAGCAATCAGAACCTCTCTGTGACAAAACCGCCCCTGCTCCAATCTCAGAAGCATCAACCTCGACCTGGAACGGAAGAGAAACATCTGGCTGACACAACACAGGGGCAGAACAAAAACGACGCTTCAACTCCTGAAAAGCTTCCACAGCAGCAGAAGACCAATTAACCAAATCAGCACCCTTCTTGGTCAAATCGGTCAATGGTTTGGCAATGCTAGAAAAATTACAGATGAAGCGACGATAAAAATTAGCAAAGCCCAGGAACTTTTGCAGACTTTTCAGAGATGTCGGCTGAATCCAATCCTGGATGGCTTGGACCTTAACTGGATCCATCTCGATAGCAGAAGGGGTAAAGATGAACCCCAAAAATGAAACTTTCTGCACACCGAAGAGACACTTTGATCCCTTCACAAACAAAGAGTTAGCACGCAGGACCTGAAAAACCATTCTGACCTGTTCACATGAGACTCCCAATCATCTGAGAAGATCAAAATGTCATCCAAGTAAACAATCAGGAATTTATCCAGATACTCACGGAACATGTCATGCATAAAAGACTGAAACACAGATGGAGCATTGGCAAGTCCGAACGGCATCACTAGATACTCAAAATGACCCTCGGGCGTATTGAATGCAGTTTTCCATTCATCTCCTTGCCTGATTCTCACCAGATTATACGCACCACGAAGATCTATCTTAGTGAACCAACTAGCCCCCTTAATCCGAGCAAACAAGTCAGATAACAATGGCAAGGGATACTGAAATTTAACAGTGATCTTATTAAGAAGGCGGTAATCAATACACGGTCTCAGTGAACCATCCTTCTTGGCTACAAAGAAGAACCCTGCTCCCAGTGGTGATGACGATGGGCGAATATGTCCCTTCTCCAGGGATTCCTTCACATAACTGCGCATAGCGGCGTGTTTGGGCACGGATAAATTAAATAATCGACCTTTAGGGAATTTACTACCAGGAATCAAATTGATAGCACAATCACAATCCCTATGCGGAGGTAGAGCATCGGACTTGGGCTCTTCAAATACATCCTGATAATCAGACAAGAACTCTGGGACCTCAGAAGGGGTGGATGACGAAATCGACAAAAATGGAACATCACCATGTACCCCCTGACAACCCCAGCTGGATACCGACATGGAATTCCAATCCAATACTGGATTATGGGTTTGTAGCCATGGCAACCCCAACACGACCACATCATGCAGATTATGCAACACCAGAAAGCGAATAACTTCCTGATGTGCAGGAGCCATGCACATGGTCAGCTGGGCCCAGTATTGAGGTTTATTCTTGGCCAAAGGTGTAGCATCAATTCCTCTCAATGGAATAGGACACCGCAAAGGCTCCAAGAAAAACCCACAACGTTTAGCATAATCCAAATCCATCAGATTCAGGGCAGCGCCCGAATCCACAAACGCCATGACAGAAAACGACGACAAAGAGCATATCAAGGTAATGGACAGAAGGAATTTGGACTGTACAGTACCAATGACGGCAGACCTAGCGGACCGCTTAGTGCGCTTAGGACAATCAGAAATAGCATGAGTGGAATCACCACAGTAGAAACACAGACCATTCAGACGTCTGTATTCCTGCCGTTCAACTATAGTCATAGTCCTATCGCACTGCATAGGCTCAGGTTTAACCTCAGGCAGTACCGCCAAATGGTGCACAGATTTACGCTCGCGCAAGCGTCGACCGATCTGAATGGCCAAAGACAAAGACTCATTCAAACCAGCAGGCATAGGAAATCCCACCATGACATCCTTAACCCCTTAAGCCCCGAGGGTGGTTTGCACGTTAATGACCGGGCCAATTTTTACAATTCTGACCACTGTCCCTTTATGAGGTTATAACTCTGGAACGCTTCAACGGATCTTGGCGATTCTGACATTGTTTTCTCGTGACATATTGTACTTCATTTTAGTAGTAACATTTATTCGATATAACTTGCGTTTATTTGTGAAAAAAACGGAAATTTGGCGAAAATTTAGAAAGTTTCGCAATTTTCCAACTTTAAATTTTTATGCCCTTAAATCACAGAGATATCTCACGCAAAATACTTAATAAGTAACATTTCCCACATGTCTACTTTACATCAGCACAATTTTGGAACCAAAATTTTTTTTTGTTAGGGAGTTATAAGGGTTAAAAGTTGACCAGCAATTTCTCATTTTTACAACACCATTTTTTTTTAGGGACCACATCTCATTTGATGTCATTTTGAGGGGTCTATATGATAGAAAATACCCAAGTGTGAGACCATTCTAAAAACTGCACCCCTCAAGGTGCTCAAAACCACATTCAAGAAGTTTATTAACCCTTCAGGGGTTTCACAGGAATTTTTGGAATGTTTAAATAAGAATGAATATTTAACTTTTTTTCACACAAAATTTATTTCAGCTCCAATTTGTTTTATTTTACCAAGGGTAACAGGATAAAATGGATGCCAAACATTGTTGTACAATCTGTACTGAGTACGCTGATAGCCCATATGTGGGAGTAAACCACTGTTTGGGCGCATGGCAGAGCTCGGAAGGGAAGGAGCGCCATTTGACTTTTAAATGCAAAATTGACAGGAATTGAGATGGGACGCCATGTTGCGTTTGGAGAGCCACTGATGTGCCTAAACATTGAAACCCCCCACAAGTGACACCATTTTGGAAAGTAGACACCCTAAGGAACTTATCTAGATGTGTGGTGACCACTTTGACCCACCAATTGCTTCACAGAAGTTTATAATGCAGAGCCGTAAAAATAAAAAATCATATTTTTTCACAAAAATGATCTTTTCGCCCCCAATTTTTTATTTTCCCAAGAGTAAGAGAAGAAATTGGACCTCAAAAATTGTTGGCCAATTTGTCCTGAGTACGCTGATACCCCATATATGGGTGTAAACCATTGTTTGGGCGTATGGCAGAGCTCGGAAGGGAAGGAGCGCCATTTGACTTTTCAATGCAAAATTGACTGGAATTGAGATGGGACGCCATGTTGCGTTTGGAGAGCCCCTGATGTGCCTAAACATTGGAACCCCTCACAAGTGACACCATTTTGAAAAGTAGACCCCTTAAGGAACTTATCTAGATGTGTGGTGAGCACTTTGACCCAACAAGTGCTTCACAGAAGTTTATAATGCAGAGCCGTAAAAATAAAAAATCTTATTTTTTCACAAAAATGATCTTTTCGCCCCCAATTTTTTATTTTCCCAAGGGTAAGAGAAGAAATTAGACCACAAAAGTTGTTGTGCAATTTGTCCTGAGTGCGACGATACCCCATATGTGGGGGTAAACCACTTTTTGGGTGCATAGCAGAGCTCGGAAGGGAAGGAGCGCCATTTGACTTTTCAATGCAAAATTGACTGGAATTAAGTTAGGACGCCATGTTGGTTTGGAGAGCCCCTGATGTGCCTAAACATTAAAACCCCCCACAAGTGACACCATTTTGGAAACTAGACCCCATAAGGAACTTATCTAGATGTGTTTTGAGAGCTTTGAACCCCCAAATGTTTCACTACAGTTTATAACGCAGAGCCGTTAAAATAATTTTTTTTTTTTTTTTCGCAAAAATTATTTTTTAGCCCCCAGTTTTGTATTTTCACAAGGGTAACATAATAAATTGGACCCCAAAAGTTGTTGTCCAATTTGTCCTGAGTACGCTGATACCCCATATGTGGGGGGGAACCACTGTTTGGGCGCATGGCAGAGCTCGGAAGGGAAGGAGCGCCATTTGGAATGCAGACTTAGATGGATTGGTCTGCAGGAGTCACGTTGCATTTGCAGAGCCCCTGATGTACCCAAACAGTACAAACCCCCCACAAGTGACCCCATATTAGAAACTAGACCTCCCAAGGAACTTATCTAGATGTGTTGTGAGAACTTTGAACCCCTAAGTGTTTCACTACAGTTTATAACGCAGAGCCGTGAAAATAAAAATTCTTTTTTTTTTTCACAAAAATGATTTTTTAGCCCCCAGCTTTGTATTTTTACAAGGGTAACAGAATAAATTGGACCCCAAAAGTTGTTGTTCAATTTGTCTTGAGTACGCTGATACCCCGTATGTGGGGGGGAACCACTGTTTGGGCGCATGGCAGAGCTCGGAAGGGAAGGAGCGCCATTTGGAATGCAGACTTAGATGGATTGGTCTGCAGGCGTCACGTTGCATTTGCAGAGCCCCTGATGTACCCAAACAGTAGAAACCACCCACAAGTGACCCCATATTGAAACTAGACCTCCCATGGAACTTATCTAGATGTGTTGTGAAAACTTTGAACCCCCAAGTGTTTCACTACAGTTTACAACGCAGAGCCGTGAAAATAAAAAATCCTTTTTTTTCCCACAAAAATGATTTTTAGCCCCCCAAATTTTTATTTTCCCAAGGATAACAAGAGAACTTGGACCCAAAAAGTTGTTGTCCAATTTGTCTCGAGTACGATGATACCCCATATGTTGGGGTAAACCCCTGTTTGGGCGCACGGGAGAGCTCGGAAGTGAAGGAGCACTGTTTTACTTTTTCAATGCAGAATTGGCTGGAATTGAGATCGGACGCCATGTCGCGTTTGGAGAGCCCCTGATGTGTCTAAACAGTGGAAACCCCCAATTATAACTGAAACCCTAATCCAAACGCACCACTAACCCTAATCCCAACTGTAACCCTAACCACACACCTAACCCTGACACACCCCTAATTCTAATCCCAACCCTAATCCCAACCGTAAATGTAATACAAACCCTAACCCTAACCCTAGCCCTAACCCTAGCCCTAACCCTAACCCTAATGGGAAAATGGAAATAAATACATTTTTTTTAATTTTATTATTTTTCCCTAAGGCTAGGTTCACATTGCATTAGGGAAATCCGTTTAGCACTAGCGGATTGCGCTAACGCAATGTCTTTTTAGGTGTCGTGTTTAGTGGTCGCGTTAACGTCCCCGCTCTGGAAGATCGGGGATCGGACCTCGGGCGCGCCGCGGACGCTGCAAGCAGCGTCTGAGGCGCGCCACAAAAGAACGGCACCTTGCTAGCGCGAGCCGAAAATGGCACGCTCTAGCGATGCGCTACACCCGAAAATCACATTGCTGTCAATGGTTGTGCTAACGGACCCGTTGCACGGCGTTAATTGTGACATTTTCGCCGTGCAACGCTGTCCGTTAGCGTTAACCCATTAACGCAATGTGAACCTAGCCTAACTAAGGGGGTGATGAAGGGGGGTTTGATTTACTTTTATAGCGAGTTTTTTATATCGGATTTTTATGATTGGCAGCCGTCACACACTAAAAGACGCTTTTTATAGCAAAAAAGTTTTTGTGTCTCCACATTTTGAGACCTATAATTTTTCCATATTTTGGTCCACAGAGTCATGTGAGGTCTTGTTTTTTGCGGGACGAGTTGACGTTTTTATCGGTTACATTTTCGGACATGTGACATTTTTTTATCGCTTTTTATTCCGATTTTTTGTGAGGCAGAATGACCAAAAACCAGCTATTCATGAATTTCTTTTGGGGGAGGCGTTTATACCGTTCCGCGTTTGGTAAAATTGATGAAGCAGTTTTATTCTTCGGGTCAGTACGATTACAGCGATACCTCATTTATATCATTTTTTTTATGTTTTGGCGCTTTTATACGATAAAAGCTATTTTATAGAAAAAATAATTATTTTGGCATCGCTTTATTCTCAGGACTATAACTTTTTTATTTTTTTGGTTATGATGCTATATGGCGGCTCGTTTTTTGCGGGACAAGATGACGTTTTCAGAGGTACCATGGTTATTTATATCCGTCTTTTTGATCGCGTGTTATTCCACTTTTTGTTCAGCGTTATGATAATAAAGCGTTGTTTTTTGGCTCGTTTTTTTTTTTTTTTTCTTACGGTGTTCACTGAAGGGGTTAACTAGTGGGCCAGTTTTATAGGTCGGGTCGTTACGGACGCGGCGATACTAAATATGTGTACTTTTATTGTTTTTTTTGTTTTTTTTTTTATGTAAAGAAATGTATTTATGGGAATAATATTTTTTTTTTTCTGCTTTATTTAGGAATTTTTTTTTTTTTTTTTTTTACAAGTGTGGAAATTTTTTTTTTTACTTTTTCACTTTGTCCCAGGGGGGGACATCACAGATCACCGATCTGACAGTGTGCACAGCACTCTGTTAGATCGGTGATCTGACATACAGCCGGGCAGGATTAGAGCTGCAGCTGCAGCCTGATCCTGACCCGGAAGTGCTCCCTGCAGGACCCGGATGCAGCCCGGCGGCCATTTTGGATCCGGGGACTGCAGGGAGAAGACGCTCGGTACACGGTGAGCACATCACCGTGTACCGATCGTCTCAGGGAAGCCCGCAGGGAGCCCTCTCCCTGCGCGATGCTTCCCTGCACCGCCGGCACACCGCGATCATCTTTGATCGCGGTGTGCCGGGGGTTAATGTGCCGGGAGCGGTCCGTGACCGCTCCTGGCACATAGTGCCGGATGTCAGCTGCGATAGGCAGCTGACACCCGGCCGCGATCGGCCGCGCTCCCCCCGTGAGCGCGGCCGATCGCATATGACGTACTATCCCGTCCATGGGAATTAAGTCCCAGGTCACCTGGACGGGATAGTACGTCATATGGGATTAAGGGGTTAAGAGCCTCAGAGAGACCCTTTCTGAACAAAGCTGCCAGCGCAGATTCATTCCACTGAGTGAGTACTGACCATTTCCTAAATTTCTGACAATATACTTCTATATCATCCTGACCCTGGCACAAAGCCAGCAAATTTTTCTCAGCCTGATCCACTGAATTAGGCTCATCGTACAGCAATCCGAGCGCCAGGAAAAACGCATCGACACTACTCAATGCAGGGTCTCCTGGCGCAAGAGAAAATGCCCAGTCTTGAGGGTCGCCGCGCAAAAAAGAAATAATAATCAAAACCTGTTGAATAGGATTACCAGAAGAATGAGGTTTCAAGGCCAGAAATAGCTTACAATTATTTTTGAAACTTAGAAACTTAGTTCTATCTCCAAAAAACAAATCAGGAATAGGAATTCTTGGTTCTAACATAGATTTCTGATCAATAGTATCTTGAATTTTTTGTACATTTATAACGAGATTATCCATTGAAGAGCACAGACCCTGAATATCCATGTCCACAGTGAACACAGAGCAGGAAAAAAAAAAAAAAAAAAAAAAATGATGTCAGAACTTTTTCTTTCCCTCTATTGAGAATCATTAGTTCTGGCTCCTTGTACTGTTATGTTTGCTAATGACAGGTGTAATGAAGGCAATCCAGAAACACAGTGTGCTTAGCGATCAGAGCGCACACAGTGATCTGACAAATACCCAAAAATACAAGAACGAGCTCTGAGACGTGGAAACTCTGTAGACTGCACACCTGATCCTATCCTAAACACAACTAAAAGCGGCTGTGGATTGCGCCTAACAACTACCTAGGCAACTCGGCACAGCCTAAGAAACTAGCTAGCCTGAAGATAGAAAAATAGGCCTGACTTGCCCCAGAGAAATTCCCCAAAGGAAAAGGCAGCCCCCCACATATAATGACTGTGAGTAAGATGAAAAGACAAAACGTAGGGATGAAATAGATTCAGCAAAGTGGGGCCCGATATTCTAGGACAGAGCGAGGACAGTAAAGCGAACTTTGCAGTCTACAAAAAACCCTAAAGCAAAACCACGCAAAGGGGGCAAAAAAAACCCACCGTGCCGAACTAACGGCACGGCGGTACACCCTTTGCGTCTCAGAGCTTCCAGCAAAACAAAAGACAAGCTGGACAGAAAAAAAGCAACAAAAAAGCAAAAAGCACTTAGCTATACAGAGCAGCAGGTCACAGGAACAATCAGGAGAAGCTCAGATCCAACACTGAAACATTGACAAGGAGCAAGGATAGCAGCATCAGGCGGAGTTAAGTAATGAAGCAGTTAACGAGCTCACCAGAACACCTGAGGGAGGAAGCTCAGAAGCTGCAGTACCACTTGTGACCACAGGAGTGAATTCAGCCACAGAATTCACAACAGCGATGCTGGGGAAGGTTCAAAGACCGCTGATAGGTCTGCATACGGCTGGAGTGTACGGGCGAACGGCGGATATGCGAGCAAAGTCCGTGCACTTTGAGGAGCAGGTCGGATAACCCCGGTTAACTTTTCAGGAAGCACTGCACCACCAGGTTTAAGGTGTGAGCCAGGCAAGGAATGTGTTTCAGTTGGGAAAGGGAGATGGCAGCCATGAAATTCCTTCCATTATCACTCACTACCTTGCCTGCCTCAAGATCTACAGTGCCCAGCCACGACTGCGTTTCTGCAAGAACTCGGACAGAACTTCCGCGGTGTGTCTGTTGTCGCCCAAACACTTCATAGCCAATACAGCCTGCTGACGCTTGGCAGAAGCTGCCCCATAATGGGACACCTGGTGTGCAACAATGGCAGCTGCGGATGGAGTGGTTGTGCGACTGCGGTCTGTGGACGAGCTGTCGCTTCTGCAGGAGGACGAAGAGGAGGGGGTGCGAACGGCTACAGCCAACTGTTTCCTAGACCATGGGCTAGGCAGAACTGTCCCAAAATTGCTGTCCCCTGTGGATCCTGCATCCACCACATTCACCCAGTGTGCCGTGATGGACACATAACGTCCCTGGCCATGCCTACTGGTCCATGCATCTGTTGTCAGGTGCACCTTTGTACTCACAGACTGCCTGAGTGCATGGACGATGCGCTCTTTAACATGCTGGTGGAGGGCTGGGATGGCTTTTCTCGAAAAGAAGTGTCGACTGGGTAGCTTGTAGCATGGTACAGCGTAGTCCATCAGTGCTTTGAAAGCTTCGCTTTCAACTAACCGGTAGGGCATCATCTCTAACGAGATTAGTCTAGCTATGTGGGCGTTCAAACCCTGTGTAAGCGGATGCGAGGCTAATTACTTCCTTTTTCTAACGAGAGTCTCATGTAGGGTGAGTAGGACTGGAGAGCTGGAGATCGTGGAACTAGCGGGGGTGCCGGTGGACATGGCAGACTGAGAGACGGTTGGAGACGGTATTGTTGCCGCCGGTGCCCTAGATGCAGTGTTTCCTACTACGAAACTGGTGATTCCCTGACCCTGACTGCTTTTTACTGGCAACGAAACCGGCACAGATACTGCAGGTGGTGCGGAAAATGGTGGCCTTACAGTGACGGAAGGGATGTTGCGTTGCTGACTAGCTTCATTGGCCGAGGGTGCTACAACCTTAAGAGACGTTTGGTAGTTAGTCCAGGCTTGCAAATGCATGGTGGTTAAATGTCTATGCATGCAACTTGTAGTTAGACTTTTCAGATTCTGACCTCTGCTTAAGCTAGTTGAACATTTTTGACAGATGACTTTGCGCTGATCAATTGGATGTTGTTTAAAAAAATGCCAGACTGCACTCTTTCTAGCAGCGGATACCTTTTCAGGCATTGCAGACTGAGCTTTAACCGGATGGCCACGCTGTCCTCCAACAGGTTTTGGCTTTGCCACGCGTTTTGGGCCAGATACGGGCCCGGCAGATGGAACCTGTTGCGATGTTGATGCCTGCTGCGGCCCCTCCTCCTCCGCTTCAGAACTACTGCCGCCTGCACCCTGTTCCCCCAATGGGTGCCAATCGGGGTCAACAACTGGGTCATCTATGACCTCCTCTTCTATCTCGTGTGCAACTTCGTCTGTGTCACCGTGTAAGTCGGTGGTATAGCGTTCGTGACGGGGCACCATAGTCTCTTCAGGGTCTGATTCTGGATCAGTACACTGCGAGGGCAATGTTGTGGTCTGAGTCAAAGGAACAGCATAGTAATCTGGCTGTGGCTGTGCATCAGTGCACTCCATGTCCGATTCAACTTGTAATGGGCATGGCCTGTTAACTGTTTCACTTTCTAACCCAGGGACGGTATGTGTAAAGAGCTCCATGGAGTAACCCGTTGCGTCGCCTGACGCATCCTTCTCTGTTGTTGTTTTTGCTGAAGAGGACAAGGAAGCGGCTTGTCTCTGTCCCTGACCGTGAACATCCACTAACGACGCGCTGGTTTTACATTTACCAGTTTCAGAAGAGGAGGCAAAAGAGCTAGAGGCTGAGTCAGCAAGGTAAGCCAAAACTTGCTCTTGCTGCTCCGGCTTTAAAAGCGGTTTTCCTACTCCCAGAAAAGGGAGCGTTCGAGGCCTTGTGTAGCCAGACGACGAACCTGGCTCCATAGCTCGAGACTTAGGTGCTATATTGTTTTTCCCACGACCACCTGATGCTTCACCACCACTACCATCATTACCAGCTGGCAATGAACGCCCACGGCCACGACCTCTTCCACCAGACTTCCTCATTGTTTTAAAAACGTAACCAAAGTAACGGTATTTGTTACTGTAAAACAACTTACAAAGTGAACTCAAACTTCTGTAGGATTTAGATATCCCTTTATAGGTGGGTGAGACTGCAAGGAAAATCAGGCACAATGTTACACACTCGGTTTTCTGTGGCACCAAATGAGAGAGATGCCACACACGCAGGACTGTCACTCAAGCACAAATGCCAATATTAATCTCCCACTGTTTATTTTTTTTTTCAGGGAGAATTTAAAAACCAAAATAAAAAAAAAACAGACACTAGGCTTTCTGTGGCCCACAATTTGAGAGAGATGGTACACAGGACTGGCACAGAAGCACAAAGGCCAATATTAATCTCCCACTATTTATTTTTTTTTTCAGGGAGAATTTAAAAACCAAAATAAAAAAAAAACAGACACTAGGCTTTCTGTGGCCCACGATTTGAGAGAGATGGCACACACAGGACTGGCACTCTAGCAGAAATGCCAATCTTAATCTCCCACTATTTTTTTGGGTTAGGGAGAATTGCCAAGAAATCAGGGCCAATATTACACACTAGGCTTTCTGTGCCCCAAAATTGGAGAGAGATGGCACACACAGGACTGGCACTATAGCAGAAATGCCAATCTTAATCTCCCACTATTTTTTTTTATTAGGGAGAATTAAAAAAAAAAAGGATTATAGACACTAGGCTTTCTGTGCCCCACAATTGGAGAGAGATGGCACACACGACTGGCACTCAAGCACAAATGCCAAGATTAATCTCCCACTATTTATTTTTTTTCAGGGAGAATTAAAAAAAAAAAAAAAAAAAAACAGGGACTGTCCTACAATTATTATCTCCCTGCAGTAATCTCAGCCAGGTATGGCAGGCAGCAATAACAAGGAGTGGACTGCTGCACAAATTACATCAAAAGTGTGGACAAACAAACAAGATAGCTGTGCAGAAAGGAAGGAACAACAGGATTTGTGCTTTGAAAAAAGCAGTTGGTTTGCACAGCGGCGTACACACAGCAATGCAGCTATCAGGGAGCCTTCTAGGGCAGCCCAATGAGCTACAGCGCTGAGGAAAAAAAATGTAGCTTCCACTGTCCCTGCAAACAAAAGGTGGTGTTGGACAGTGGAAATCGCTACAGCACAAGCGGTTTGGGGGTTAATGGACCCTGCCTAACGCTATCCCTGCTTCTGACGAAGCGGCAGCAACCTCTCCCTATGTTCAAATCAGCAGCAGTAAGATGGTGGTCGGCGGGAACGCCACTTTATAGTCCCTGTGATGCCGCAGACAGCAAGCCAATCACTGCAATGCCCTTCTGTAAGATGGTGGGGACCAGGACCTATGTCAACACGCTGCCCACACTCTGCGTCCACCTTCATTGGCTGAGAAATGGCGCTTTTCGCGTCATTGAAACGCGACTTTGGCGTGAAAGTCGCGTACTGCATGGCTGACCCCACACAGGGATCGGGTCGGGTTTCATGAAACCCGACTGTGCCAAAAGTCGGCAACTTTTGAAAATGACCGATCCATTTTGATCAACCCTACTCCACACCTTTAGTCAGGTGTGGAGATTTTTGTAAACTCTGTGTGGATTTTTGTAGTTTTTAATACTGACCGCACAGTATTCTATCCTGTCCTATCTATCTAGCTAGACTTGCCTCCTGTGCTACATCCTGGTTTCATTCTGTGTATGTCTTTTCCCTCTCCACTCACAGTCATTACTTGTGGGGGGCTATCTATCCTTTGGGGATTTTCTCTGAGGCAAGATAGTTTTCCTGTTTCTATATTTAGGGGTAGTTAGTTCTCAGGCTGTGACGAGGTGCCTAGGGAGTGACAGAAGCATCCCACGGCTACTTCTAGTGTTGTGTTGAGCTTAGGGACTGCGGTCAGTACAGGTACCACCTCCTTCAGAGCTCATCCCATGTTGCTCCTAAACCACCAGTTCATAACAGTACAAGTGGCCAAAAATGAATTAGATGCATCTCAAAAGAAGGAAAAAAAATTCTGAGCCATTTTTTTTTCTGTGCTCTGTTTTGTCTTTTTTTCCTCTTGATCTCTGGGTGGTTCAGGATTTATGCTCTGGAATGGATGTTCAGGGTTTTTTTTCTCGTGTGGATCAACTTGCTGCAACAGTACAGAGTATCCAAGATTATGATGTCCAGACTCCGGCTTTGGAGCCTAGAATTCCTACTCCTGATATGTTTTTTGGGGACAGATCCAAGTTTTTGAACCTTAAAAAAAAAAAAAAAGAATAAACCCCGTTCTTCTGGTGATCCCATTCAGCAAGTTAAAATCATCATATCCTTGCTGCGTGGTGACCCTCAGGACTGGGCATTCTCCCTTGAATCAGGGGATCCAGCATTGCTGAATGTAGATGCATTTTTTCAAGCGCTCCGATTATTGTATGACGAACCTAATTCTGTGGATAATTCAGAAAAAACCCTGTTGGCCCTGTGTCAAGGTCAGGAAGCGGCAGAATTATACTGTCAGAAATTTAGGAAATTGTCTGTGGTCACTAAATGGAATGAGGATCCTCTGGCTGCTATTTTCAGAAAAGATCTTTCTGAAGCCCTTAAAGATGTTATGGTGGGCTTCCCTACGCCTACTGGTTTGAGCGAATCTATGTCTCTAGCCATTCAGATTGATCGGCGTCTGCGCGAGCGCAAACCTGTGCACCATATGGCAGTGTCCTCTGAGCAGAGTCCTGAGAATATGCAATGTGATAGGATTTTGACTAGAACAGAACGGTAGGAATTCAGACGTCAGAATAGGCTGTGTTTTTACTGTGGTGATTCTGCTCATGTTATTTCCGATTGTCCTAAGCGTACTAGGAGGGTCGCTAGGTCTGTTACCATCAGTACTGTACAGCCTAAATTTCTTTTATCTGTGACCCTGATTTGCTCATTGTCGTCCTTTTCTGTCATGGCATTTGTGGATTCAGGCACTGCCATGAACTTAATGGACTTAGAATTCGCCAGGCGCTGTGGTTTTTCCTTGCAGCCTTTGCAGAGCCCTATTCCTTTGAGGGGCATTGATGCTACACCATTGGCCAAGGATAAACCTCAGTACTGGACGCAGATGACCATGTAAATGGCTCCAGCACATCAGGAAGATTGCCGTTTTCTGGTGTTGCATAACCTGCATGATGTTGTTGTACTGGGTTTTCCATGGTTACAGGAACATAATCCGGTGCTGGATTGGGAGTCTCATGTGAAGCAGGTCAGGATGGTATTCCAGATCCTTCGTGATAATGCTTTATTTGTGAAGGGGTCTAAGTGTCTATTCGGAGTTCAGAAGGTCTCTTTTTTGGGTTTTATTTTTTCTCCCTCGTCTATGGAAATGGATCCTGTTAAGGTCCAAGCTATTCATGACTGGATTCAACCCACATCTGTGAAGAGCCTTCAAAAATTTTTGGGCTTTGCTAATTTCTATCGCCGTTTCATTGCCAACTTTTCCAGTGTGGTTAAGCCCCTTACTGATTTGACGAAGAAAGGCGCTGATGTGACGAATTGGTCCTCTGCGGCTGTTGAGGCCTTTTGGGAGCTTAAACGCCGATTTGCTTCTGCCCCTGTGGTGCGTCAGCCGGATGTTTCTCTTCCTTTTCAGGATGAGGTTGACACTTCTGAGATTGGGGCAGGGGCCGTTTTGTCTCGGAGGGATTCTGATGGTTCTTTGATGAAACCGTGTGCTTTTTTTTCCAGAAAGTTTTCGCCTGCGGAACGCAATTATGATGTCGGCAATCGGGAGTTGTTGGCTATGAAGTGGGCGTTTGAGGAGTGGCGACATTGGCTTGAGGGAGCTAAGCACTGCGTTGTGGTCTTGACTGATCATAAAAATCTGATTTACCTCGAGTCGGCCAAGCGGCTGAATCCTAGACAGGCTCGATGGTCCCTGTTTTTCTCCCGTTTTGATTTTGTGGTCTCGTACCTTCCAGGATCTAAGAATATTAAGGCTGATGCCCTCTCTAGGAGTTTTTTGCCTGATTCTCCTGGAGTCCTTGAGCCGGTTGGCATTCTTAAGGAAGGGGTGATTCTTTCTGCCATCTCCCCTGATTTGCGGCCTGTACTTCAGGAATTTCAGGCTGATAGGACTGACCGCTGTCCTGTGGGGAAGCTGTTTGTTCCTGATAGATGGACAAGTAAGGTAATTTCTGAGGTTCATTGTTCAGTGTTGGCTGGTCATCCTGGGATTTTTGGTACCAGAGATTTGGCTGCTAGGTCCTTTTGGTGGCCTTCCTTGTCGCGCGATGTGCGTGCTTTTGTGCAGTCCTGTGGGACTTGCGCCCGGGCCAAGCCTTGCTGTTCCCGCGCTAGTGGGTTGCTTTTGCCTTTGCCGGTCCCTGAGAGGCCCTGGATGCATATTTCCATGGATTTTATTTCGGATCTTCCTGTTTCCCAGAAGATGTCTGTTATCTGGGTTGTTTGTGACCGGTTCTCTAAAATGGTCCATCTGGTACCTTTGCCTAAGTTGCCTTCCTCCTCAGATTTGGTTCCATTGTTTTTTCAGCATGTGGTTCGTTTGCATGGCATTCCGGAGAATATTGTGTCTGACAGAGGTTCTCAGTTTGTCTCTAGGTTTTGGCGGGCCTTTTGTGCTAGGATGGGCATTGATTTTTCTTTTTCTTCGGCGTTTCATCCTCCGACTAATGGCCAAACTGAGCGAACTAATCAGACCTTGGAAACCTATTTGAGATGCTTTGTGTCTGCTGATCAGGATGATTGGGTGGCTTTCTTGCCGTTGGCCGAGTTTGCCCTTAATAATAGGGCTAGTTCGGCTACTTTGGTTTCACCTTTCTTTTGTAATTTTGGTTTTCATCCTCGTTTTTCTTCGGGGCAGGTTGAGCCTTCTGATTGTCCTGGTGTTGATTCTGTGGTGGACAGGCTGCAGCAGATTTGGACTCATGTGGTGGACAATTTGACGCTGTCTCAGGAAAAGGCTCAATGTTTTGCTAACCGCCGTCGGTGTGTTGGTCCCCGGCTTCGTGTGGGGGATTTGGTTTGGTTGTCTTCTCGTCATGTTCCTATGAAGGTTTCTTCCCCTAAGTTTAAACCTCGGTTTATTGGTCCTTATAAGATTTCTGAAATTATCAATCCGGTGTCTTTTCGTTTGGCTCTTCCAGCCTCTTTTGCCATTCATAATGTTTTCCATAGATCTTTGTTGCGGAGATATGTGGTGCCCGTTGTTCCCTCGGTTGATCCTCCTGCCCCGGTGTTGCTTGAGGGAGAGTTGGAATATGAGGTTGAGAAAATTTTGGATTCTCGTTTTTCGAGGCGGTGGCTTCAGTATCTTGTCAAGTAGAAGGGTTATGGCCAGGAGGATAATTCTTGGGTTGTTGCCTCCGATGTCCATGCCGTCGATTTGGTTTGTGCTTTTCACTTGGCTCGTCCTGATCGGCCTGGGGGCTCTGGTGAGGGATCAGTGACCCCTCCTCAAGGGGGGGTACTGTTGTGAATTCCGCTCTTGGGCTCCTTCCGGTGGTTGTAAGTGGCACTTTTGTGAGTTCTGCTCTTGGGCTCCCTCCGGTGGTTTTAAGTGGTATGGCAGCTCCTTGGATTTAGCAGTCTGCAGCTGCTTCCACTGATTGTCTTTCTGCTCGGCTATTTATGCCTGGCTCTTCCCTTCAGCAGTGCCACTTATCAATGGTTCCTGGTTGGATTCACATCTCTCTTGGATTTCCCTGATATCCTGACCAGTTCAGCTAAGTTAAGTCCTTGCTTGCTCTTTTCTGTCCACAGGTTGTGGACTTATTCGTTCTGTGCTTTCTATGTTTTGTCCAGCTTGTCAGTATGGATTAATTCAGTTAAGCTGGAAGCTCTGGGAAGCAGATTTACCCTCCACACCTTTAGTCAGGTGTGGAGATTTTTGCAAACTCTGTGTGGATTTTTGTAGTTTTTAATACTGACCGCACAGTATTCTATCCTGTCCTATCTATCTAGCTAGACTGGCCTCCTGTGCTACATCCTGGTTTCTTTCTGTGTATGTCTTTTCCCTCTCCACTCACAGTCATTACTTGTGGGGGGCTATCTATCCTTTGGGGATTTTCTCTGAGGCAAGATAGTTTTCCTGTTTCTATCTTTAGGGGTAGTTAGTTCTCAGGCTGTGACGAGGTGCCTAGGGAGTGACAGGAGCATCCCACGGCTACTTCTAGTGTTGTGTTGAGCTTAGGGACTGCGGTCAGTACAGGTAACACCTCCTTCTGAGCTCGTCCCATGTTGCTCCTAAACCACCAGTTCATAACACACGAGGTACAGGCACACAAATGGTCAACCAACTCAGCAGAGGGCAGGAGTATAACTGACACCAGACCAAGGAAATAGCCGCCCTCTGCCAGAGAGAGGCAAATGCAATTAACCCCTGTCTGACCTGGATGGGATAAAGACAAAACCCCATCCTGGATCATGAAAGTAATGTTTTCTGTTACAGCCAGGACCTGCCTCTAATAATTGTCGGTACAGTGGAGCTCTGATTCCAAGTATTAACCTGTTAAATACCGCTGTCAAAAACGCTGGTAGGGGGGCATCTCATAACATGCACCCATTGGTGCCACCTTGACATGTTTGCAGGTCATAGGTGGGTTGCTGTGCCAGCCACAGTTCTGCTGAAGACCTCCATACTTGTCATTACTGAGCTCCTTTGAAACCCAGCCTATGGCAGTGATTCCCAGGAGACCATGATGTTTAGTATATGCAGCAATGCTGTGGCACTGCTGTATATAGCAAAAGCGATCAGATGATGGCAGGCTAAACTCCCCTAAGGAGACTAATGAGAACCATGAAAAGTGAAAAGGAATGTTTAGCAAAATATGAAGAAAAATAAAAAAACACAAAAGTTCAAATCACACCTTTCTCAAAAGGACCACTAAGGCTACTTTCACACTTGCGTTGTGTGATGTACGTCGCAATGAGTCGTTTTGGAGAAAAAATGCATCCTGCAAAGTTGCCCGCAGGATGCGTTTTTTCTCCATAGACTTGCATTAGCGACGCATTGTGACGGATGGCCACACGTTGCATCTGTCGTGCGATGGATGCGTCATGTTTTGGTGGACCGTCGGCACAAAAAAACATTGCATGTAACGTTTTTTTGTGCGTCGTGTCTGCCATTTCCGACTGCGCATGCACAGCTGGAACTCCGCCCCCTCCTCCCCGGACCTTACAATGGGGCAGCGGATGCATTGTAAAACTGCATCTCCGCCCCATTTGTTCATTTTTTTCACAGTTTGCGACGGTACGTTAAAAAATGCTGCAAAAATGCAACATGTGCACACAGCCTTAAGATTTACTCATCCAGTCTGATAATGAAAAATTGGAATATAAAAGGTGCAAAAACTGCTAAGAATTTGGCACAAAAATAAAAATGTGTAAAAACCAAAGATACAAAAAGAATTATGAACAGAGGCCATAATATATTCTAAAGCTGCAGAACTTTCCATTGTCAAGAGATTTTAACTTTCCCTACATATCTGTAGACGAGGTCGTCGAATTGTAAACATCATGGTCTAGACCTGAGTCTACGGGTATCGTCCTTGCATCTGCTGACTGCATTACGTCTAGAAAGGACATTCAGAATCCTCAGGAATATTCTGTGCATGCGTTAAAAATAATCCCCTTTGAATTTCTGAACAAATCATCTTCAAAACCATAATTTTTATTAACAGCACTGCCTATTAGAGAATAAAGGACGGCAGACATTAGGGAAATTGTATACACTCACTGGAAGGAATAGATTATGGAAGGTAATGCTACATCACAATGGATGAGTTCTAGAATAATCGACGCTTTAACATATAAACCTATCCAATGCCTTAATGCGATTTGATCAATCTCTGTTTGTATGTTGCAAGTAATTACAGAAAGTCTTAATGCTGAAAACAGCGGCTTGAGATTTCCTATAAATCGTTCCGAGAGTGTGGAAACAGACGATGGGCTGCCATCTAGAGGCCACACAGAAAAACAAAAAACAAATAAAAGACAAAAGTGTCTTTAGAGGGGATGTGTCAACAGCTTAAATGGATCCAGTGGCAAAGTGCTTGTAAAATTAGAATCTTTCAAATTTACTTCTTGTTAAAAAATCTCGAGAATGAAGGGATTTTTAACAATTTAGTTTACAACTCATCGCCAAGGCTACCAGCCACCTCACAGCTGCCAATCTCCAAGGAAAGGAATATGTAATCATATTATTAGGCCCATAAGATTGAAAATAAAAAGTTCAATAGTTACTCAGATTTTTCTGCTCCAGAGCCATTTCTCACCAGTGCTCCAGTCT
Source organism: Ranitomeya imitator (assembly GCF_032444005.1). NCBI lineage: Eukaryota > Metazoa > Chordata > Amphibia > Anura > Dendrobatidae > Ranitomeya > Ranitomeya imitator. The sequence goes on along the minus strand of NC_091282.1, from coordinate 1,238,885,333 downwards.
TTATTGATAGGCTGCAGCGGTGATGTCAGACATTCTATGATTTATGTATCTGTGGAGTTCAGATTGTGAGTGGGAACAGAGATGACGATGACTGGAAAGTACTGTGGAACATTTTTTTTTAAATTCATTATTTATGCAAAAACCAGTAACATAGAATTAATTAAATTAGCAAACCATCATTTCCGACAATGAAGTAGTGGAATATGTTACCATTATATAAGCAAAGCATAGTAAATAGTGATGAGCGAGCGTTCTCGTCGCTACTTATTCATTGCTTGAGCATCAGCTTGCTCAGGATGCTCGTTACTCGGTGAGTATTTTTTTAATCCTCGAGTGGGAGCTCAAGTCCCCACCCCGCGTGTTTGTCGCTCTTTGGTTAGCCAATAAACATGCGAGGATTGCCTGCCAGTCACCATAATGCCATAGACATCGTGGTTGTGGCATTTCTGTGATTGGATGTATAGGATATATAGGACCTGTGACATCATGCTCGGCACAGTGTACCCCGGACACAGGCAGCGTAAGGAGAGGTGCTGATTAGAGGTGAATATTTAAATGTTCGGTTCGGATTACGTTCGTGGAATTTGCAATATTCACCGATTAGTTCACTGAATATTAGCTGAACATAACTGAGCGCCATTCACGTAAATGGGTGGAAAAAACAAAGACATGCACAGCACCTTATAATGGCCCCAAATGCTGCCAAAACACGTCAAATGAGGGACAGACACCAGGAAAGTGGCCTCAATTCACACACAGTATAAATTGTAGCATGCCACTTCAGCAATACGCCAGGCATGAGGTATCGGGGTCTGGGACATCATTTATAGCTTTAAATTGAATGTCAAAGTAAGATGAGGTGGGTGTGGGATCGGTGTAGGCCTCCTTTGCTGGGAGCCTTGATACCACATGCAACACCTCTGCCTGCTTTCATGCTGAGCCACACTCAGGTGGCACAATATCAGTTTTGTAAACTACTTTTGCCAGAAAAATGTAAGGATAGTAATACGGGTAGTTGAGTACAAGGAAGTGGAGGCCTGGTGGTCTTGGAGGCCTAATGCTACAGGCAGTTATAGATAAGCTTGGCACATGCAATGTGAATGCAATGAAGATTTAATGAGATAAAGTACATACAGTAGACATTTCGGTCAGTTTGGACCTTCATTAATGTACCTCACTGGATTCCGCATCCTTCCCCTACACGCTCCTATGATATTGAATGATACCCGGCACATCCGTATACTGAATCTTCTTAATTTACAGGGAACCTTAACCCCTGCAATATGACCCTTATACCCACGAGTACATAAGTGAGGTACATTAATGAAGGTCTAAACAGACCGAAACGTCTACTGTATGTACTTTACCTCATTAAATCTTCATTGCATTCACATTGTGTGTGCCAAGTTTATCTAAAACTACTTACGGCTTGGGCACCTACTTGAGCACCACTTACCTAGTTGTGCCTACGATATTTTATTCTACTGCTACAGGCAACATGCATCTTGCATCATGCATGAAGGATACCCAACAAGGAGTGTTCACATTTCCAAAAATTATTGAAAGACAATACCAAAGTAGCATCAATTTTACCAAATGTGAGATAGCGCTACCTGAGTGGGTTGGGAGACACTCACTTGGCATGGGATTAAAGCACTCAGGCACGGTTTCTCCACATACACAGTCTATCCGGTTTATTAAACGTCATAAATCGCACCACGAACAGTTTATTACCTGTAATTTGCACCATCTTGGGGGTAATTGCTGGGACTGTTCTGTTTGCTATTGTGTGTTAGGGTTCAATAAAGTATTGCCACACTGTTTTATCATAACCCTGCTGAGCCTGAGTAGCATTATGCTCACGTTTAATGGGAGAGCAGGCGTCAGGCGGGACAATACCTGGTCCATGCGGTTTCAGCTAGCGGACTTGGGTGCCCGTCGAAACCCTGTTTCCCCGCAGATGGGTGGACAAGAGTGCGTGATCATCCAATCACTTATGATACGCAATGCAATACCCCAGTATTGCAGTACACAGTATAAATAATACTCTCCTTTGAAGCTATGCATATATATGAGCTTCAGAGGAGGAGTAAAATGGCAGTGACAGGGGCATTCAACAAGCCACTAGCTGTCATTGTAGCCCATCCATGATCATGTCACAAAGCACCCCTGCGCACTACATATGGTTCATGCAGCTTTACATGAACACCTGAGCCTTTCACTATGGCCGGTCCGAATAACTAAAGCAATTGTTACCATCTACCTCTCGTGTCTCCCCTTTTCCTCATAGTTTGTAGCTTGCGAGCAGCAGGGCCCTCATTCCTCCTGGTATCTGTTTTGAACTGTATTTCTGTTATGCTGTAATGTCTATTGTCTGTACAAGTCCCCTCTATAATTTGTAAAGCGCTGCGGAATATGTTGGCGCTATATAAATAAAAATTATTATTATTATTATTACATATGCCCACTATTAACATATAGTAAGGGGTGCACCACTTGTTTTGGGGGTATGTCAAAAGCAATAGAAAAATAAAAAATGCTATAGGATTTTTAAAAGATGAAAAGAGTAAAGTGGTCAAATCTGATGATGATGAGAAGGCCGAACTTTAAAATTGCTATTTTGCATCTGTGTTCTCTAAGAAAGCAATCGTAACATCAACTGATCTTCACGGTGCTATTAAATGAATAAAAGAATCCACACTATCAATAAACAGTGAGGGAACACTTAGCTAATTTACATGAATTTAAATCTAGTTCAGATGAATTACATTACGTACTGAAAGAGTTTGCAGAGGAATTTGCAGAACCACTAGCCAGAATCTTTGAGAATTCCTGAAGAGCAAGAGAAGTCCCAGAAGATTGGATAACGGAAAATGTTGTCCCTATCTTTAGAAAAGAAAAAAAGATGAAGCCAGGAAAGTTCAGACCAGTGAGCCTTACTTCTATCCCAGGAAAGATCTTTGAATAAATTATTAAACAGCACGCATGTACTGTAAGTACTTGGATAAGAATACAGTAATTAACCATAGCCAGCATGGGTTTGAAGCAATCTAGTCACACAAACTAATTTAATTTCCTTGGAAGCGTAATGATGGAATCACTGACTGGGTGAATAAGGGAAATGCGGTAGCTATAGTATTATTCGACTTCAGCAAAGCATTTGATAAAGTGTCTCATACTATCCTTATTTAAAAAATGAAAAAGTATATGATTGACAAAGCTACGATTAAGTGGATTCAAAACTGGCTCAGTGATTGTACTCAAGGAGTGATAATAAAGGAATGCCCATCCAATTGGAAGAATGCTTCAAGTGGGGTACCACAAGGCTCCATCCTGTCCCCAGTGTTGATCAACATTGACATGACATGATGACACTGGAGGTCCCTTCCAACTCTAACATTCTATGATGCTATTATTCCTTGGAATACTTTTTCAAGGCGCATTAAATTGTTAGTCATTTACTGTTAAGAAAACTTCTTCCACTAGGTGGCACTTGTGAGAGTTTTCTTTTGTTCTGCTAGGCATCTAATTAGTACACACTGACAAACTAGAAACCTGTCCTGACCTAGCCCTGCCCTAGCAATGTGCAGGACGCATTATAAGTTTCCATGCATGACTTGGAAGTAGACAGAAAAAAATACAAGAAAAGAATTTAAAAAAACTAAGGGATTGATTCATCATTTTTTTTCAGTTGTTTTTTGTCTTTTTGCTTATATTTTTGTACTGCCAGATTTTTTTGACAAATTCATCAAAATGGCCGATTCATCCAAATTTCTACTCCACAGCATAAAAGCTTTTAGAAGTTAGAAAATGTTTGTGCAACACACAGTTGTGTGAAGACAATTGTCACTTTTGTTGTTTTCACATCATCTTGGATCAGATCTGATAAAATAATCAGAGCTGGGGGAGGAGATGGGGTGTGGCCATTCACACCCATCCGATTCATGAAAAGTGTTGGTGTTTTGTTCACCAGATGTACATGTATGGCACAAGTCAGAAGCCGGTGTATAGAGCAGGCTCTTAGGCCGAGCCCGCCCCAAACCGAGCAAGTAATTGTCACACACCCTGCATGGTACTTACAGACAGGTCCGTGAAGGTGTCCTGAGCTGGGGTGAAAGTATACTGGGCACGCAATCAGGGATCCCAGAGGAGTGGTGTAGCCATGGTAAAAAGTAATATTTCAGACAAACAGGACCTTAAACATGTGACTGCCGGGGGAGTGTCCGGGAGCGGAGCCAAACCCCAGAGTCCCGGAGAGCTATACACTGCTGGATGAAGCAGGAGAAGTGTCAGACAGGCGAAAGTCAAAACCAGAGGACACACAAATAGCAGAAGGGACAGACAAGAACATGGTCAAGTACAAAGGCCGAGGTCAGAACCAGAGAGATAACGCGGTACCACAGGTGTCATACAAAGTGGGTAGTCTAAGGGCAAAGCAGGAGTCAAAAAACCAAGCAAGCAAATAAACAGCACTAAGACAGGACAACCTCACAACAAGGGGACAGATCGGGTCATAACCAAATGAGCAACAAGATAAAAGGCACGAGGCACAGGCACACAAATGGTCACCAACTCAGCAGAGGGCAGGAGTATAACTGACACCAGACCAAGGAAATAGCTGCCCTCTGCCAGAGAGAGGCAAATACAATTAACCCCTGTTTGACCTGGATGGGATAAAGACAAAACCCCGTCCTGGATCATGACAATAATGTTTTCTGTTACAGCCAGGTCCTGCCTCTAACAATTGTCGGGACAGTGGAGCTCTGATTCCAATTATTAACCTGTTAAATACCACTGTCAAAAACGCTGGTAGGGGGCATCTCATTACATGCATCCATTGGTGCCACCTTGACATGATCGGAGGTTATAGGTGGGTTGCTGTAACAGCCACAGGTCTGCTGAAGATCTCCATACTTGTCATTACTGAGCTCCTTTGAAACTCAGCCTATGGCCGTGTTTCACAGGAGACCATGATGTTTAGTATATGCAGCAATGCTGTGGCACTGCTGTATATAGCAAAAGCGATCAGATGATCGCAGGCTGAACTCCCCTAAGGAGACTAATCAGAACCATGAAAAGTGAAAAGGAATGTTTAACAAAATATGAAGAAAAATAAAAAAACACAAAAGTAAAAAATAACACCTTTCTCAAATGGAAAACTAAGGCTACTTTCACACTTGCGTTGTGTGACGTACGTCGCAATGCGTCGTTTTGGAGAAAAAACGCATCCTGCAAAGTTGCCGTAGTAGTAGACTTGCATTAGCGACGCATTGCGACATATGGCCACATGTCGCAGCCGTCGTGCGACAGATGTGTCGTGTTTTGGCAGACCGTCAGCACAAAAAAAGTTTCATGTAACTTTTTTTGTGCGTCGTGTCCGCCATTTCCGACCACGCATGCGCAGCCGGAACTCTGCCCCCTCCTCCTCGGACCTTACAATGGGGCAGCGAATGCATTGTAAAACTGCATTTTTGTTCATTTTTTCGCAGTTTGCGTCGGTATGTCGGACCGACGCATGGCGACGGCCCCGTACCTACGCTAGTGTGAAAGTACCCTTAGCCAGTGCAAACAAATGAGCCGACCAAGGTGCAAAATCAAATAAAAACCACATGTAACCATTATAATATGTGTAATGCACCTGTAAACAGTGCAGAATAAGTTATCCTATGAAAGTTCTCCAGAGAAGCCTTAGGGGGCATTTGATTCTCAGACTGACCCTGATGCTAAATAGTTTATAGTTTAATATGTATCTGTATAGTATTCACTGCTGCTTAAAACGCAAGCAAAACGCTACAAAAACATAGCAAATCAGCAGTCATTTTTGGCCCTGCATTTTTATACTGATTTTGACCGACTTCATTGAAGTCAATGAGTGAAAAAAAAACGCGGCGAAAACCCTGAAAGAATTGACACATTGCAGATTTCAATCTGCAAGTCACAAATAAGCAACGTGTGCATGACACTTCAGGATTCTCCTTTCAAATAATTTTTATTAAGCATTTTGAAATTTAATATTGTGTTTTGTAGATAATCATATATTCAACTTTCAAGGAAATAAGGGTGGGGAGAGGGCGGGAGGTGAGGGAAGTGGGAATGGGAAAAGGGTAAGAGAAAAATTGTGGACATTCTGTCCAGTCATAACAGAATTTGATTAATTATTAACAATTATTAACAGGTTAACATATATTACCTTCACAGGTATACATTAATTGTCACATTTCCTTTTAATGTGGTAAGTTGGGATATACCTCAACCCATTTCTACCATTTCCTATCATATTTCTTATAATAGTTGTTTGCTATTGCAAAGTTTTCTTCATATGCTTTATGTAGGTTAATTTGGTCTATGATTTCAGTAAAGGCTGGTAAAATTGGATTTTTCCAATGGAATGCTATAATTTGTTTAACCACTAAACAAATGTGGATTATAATAGGTCTCGCATTTGTGTCAATGCTTTCCCATTGTAAAGACAACAAGGCCATTGCTGGGGTAACTATGATGTTATCTTTTAATATTTTGTTGATTAGTTTTGTGGCCTGTCTCCATAAGGGTTTCACCTTTGGACACTTCCAAAACATATGTAGCAAACTTCCGTATTCTCCACATTCTCTCCAGCACAGGGGAGACCCTCCCGATGGTAGGTGGGAGAGGCGAGCCGGAGTGAAGTACCACCTTGTGATGATTTTAAAATATGCTTCTTGTAGTGTCATGCAAATATTTGATGCATAGGTGAAATGGATCGCGTTTTCCCACTGTTCTGGAGTAAATGTTGTGTTCAAATCATTTTCCCATTTATTCATGTAAGATAACTTGTCAAATTTTGTGTCGTTGTTAGTGTTGAGCGATACCGTCCGATACTTGAAAGCATCGGTATCGGATAGTATCGGCCGATACCCGAAAAATATCAGATATCGCCGATACCGATATCCGATACCAATACAAGTCAATGGGACATCAAGTATCGGAAGGTATCCTGATGGTTCCCAGGGTCTGAAGGAGAGGAAACTCTCCTTCAGGCCCTGGGAACCATAGTGAGGTGTAAAATAAAGAATTAAAATAAAAAATATTGATATATTTACCTCTCCGGCGGCCCCTGGACTCAGCGCGGGTAACCGGCAGGCTTCTTTGTTCAAAATGAGCGCGTTTAGGACCTGCGAAAGACGTCGCGGCTTCTGATTGGTCGCGTGCCGCTCATGTGACCGCCACGCGACCAATCAGAAGCCGCGACGTCATCGAAGGTCCTTAACGCGCTCATTTTTAAAAATGAGCGCGTTAATAACTTTCGATGACGTAGCGGCTTGTGATTGGTCGCGGCCACCGCGACCAATCACAAGCCGCGACGTCATCGAAGGTCCTTAACACGCTCATTTTTAAAAATGAGCGCGTTAATAGCTTTCGATGACGTCGCGGCTTCTGATTGGTCGCGTGGCGGTCACATGAGCGGCACGCAACCAATCAGAAGCCGTGACGTCATTTGCAGGTCCTAAACGCGCTCATTTTGAACAAAGAAGCCTGCCGGTTACCCGCGCTGAGTCCAGGGGCCGCCGGAGAGGTAAATATATCAATATTTTTTATTTTAATTCTTTATTTTACACATCCCTATGGATCCGATACCGATACCCGATACCACAAAAGTATCGGATCTCGGTATCAGAATTCCGATACCGCAAGTATCGGCCGATACCCGATACTTGCGGTATCGGAATGCTCAACACTAGTCGTTGTTGAACCACCGATAAATTTGCTTATTACTCCAAAATAAGTAATGTTTGGGGTTTTTTAATAAATTAGTAGTAGCTTCGGAGATTTTTGGTTTTTTAATGATACATTTTTGGGCTTGTTCTTTCAGTGTCATATAAGGAAAAAAGGCTGAGGAGGGAATGTTAAATTTTTCTTTCAAGGAGCTGAAACTGATAAATTTAACCCCATCATGAATATCGCTTAATTTTAGGATCCCTTTTTCTCGCCACATGGGAGAGGGGTCAGCGTTTTGGCTAAGCGTAATAATATCTATAGGGGTATTGTAGAGAAGAATTTTCTTGTTGGATCCTCTTTTCCTTTTAGAAAGTTTGTCCCATGCATATATAATGGAAGAGAAAATAGGGTGTTTAACGTGAATATTGTTGGTTCTGTTTAGAATATGGTTGAAGACTAATTCTTTTGGAGGTTTATTATGATTGTGGGTAATTTCTAGATCAAGCCAATTTGGATAGTCCTCTTGCATGAACCAATATTGGCTTTGCTTGATAAGGTTAGATAAGTATAAGGCGGTTATATTGGGTAGGCCTATACCCCCAAATTCTTTGCACTTATATAATATGTTTGTGGGTATTCAGGCCCTTTTTTTATTCCAGATGAACAAATTAATTGTGGATTGTATACTGGTTAGATAAGATGCGTTGACTTTTAGGGGGAGTGTTCTTAGTATATAAGAGATTTTTGGGATGATAAAAATTTTGATAACCAATATTCTACCCCACCATGATAGGTCTTTTGTACCAAAGAAATTAAGGTCATTGTTAATTGTCTCTAAGAGTTTGTCCAGATTTTTCTTCATTATTGCCTCAAGGTTTTTTGAGATGATCGTGCCTAGATATTCTAAGTCCCCCTCTGACCAGCTTAGGCTGGTTTCACATTTGCGTTTTTTTGGGTGCGTTTTTGCGGTAAAAAACGCAAAAAAACGCATGGTGAAAAAACGCATGTAAACGCATGCAAACGCTGTGTTTTTTTGACGCATGCGTTTTTGCATGTGGTGTAAAAAACGCAGCGTTTTACTGCGTTTACATGCGTTTTTCCATGCGTTTGCGTTTTATAAACGCATGCTGAGAAATGTGTGACAGCTGCCAATCATTAAAAAAAAGTAAAAAACCCACTATAAACAGAAATAGTTAGGGTTAGGGGTAGGGGTAGGGTTAGGGGTAGGGATCATAACCCTAACCCTAAAGGGATCCTAACCCTAACCCTAACCCTAACCCTACCCCTAACCCTAACCCTAAGGGATCCTAACCCTACCCCTAACCCTAACCCTACCCCTAACCCTAACCCTACCCCTAACCCTAACCCTAAGGGATCCTAACCCTACCCCTAACCCTAACCCTAACCCTACCCCTAACCATAAAGGGGTTAGGGTTAGGGTTAGGGGTAGGGTTAGGGGTAGGGTTAGGATCCCTTAGGGTTAGGGGTAGGGTTAGGGTTAGGGGTAGGGTTAGGATCCCTTAGGGTTAGGGGTAGGGGTAGGGTTAGGGTTAGGGGTAGGGTTAGGATCCCTTTATCACCTTTACGTTGGGTGGTGGCATATTAGTGTGTTTTCAGTGTTTTTAATAAAAAAACACATGCGTTTTTTAACGCAAAAAACGCATGCACCAAAAAATGCATGCGTCCCCATTGACTCCAATGCATTTTTTGACACAAAAAAAACGCATGAAAACGCATGCGGGTTTTTTTGGTCCAAAAAACGCTTCTAAAAATACTACAAGTAGCATTTTAGAAAAAAAACACATGCAGTAAAAAAACGCATGCGTTGCAAAACGCGACCAAACGCATACACAAAAAAAAGCATGCGTTTTCAATGTTAAATATAGGAAAAAAAACGCATGCGTTTTTTTGAAAAAAAAACGCAGCAGACAAAAACGCAAGTGTGAAACCAGCCTTAGTGAATATATATTCTCAATTTTCTTTGTTTCTAAGTCGCTCAAATAAAATGGCAAGATTTTTTATTTATTTTCGTTAATCTTAAAAAAGGGAATATTTGAGAACGTTTTAAGGGTTTTTTGCAGTTCTGTGATTGATTTGTAAGGATCAGTCAGGGTAAATATCAGGTCGTCGGCAAAAAGGCCAATCTTCTACTGACGTGTTTGTGTTTTCAAACCTTTTATGTTATTGTTTTGTCTGATCGATTGTGCCAATGGTTCCATTGGCAGTATAAAAAGAAGTGGAGAAAGGGGGCAACCTTGTCTTGTACCATTTGATATGTCAAATGGTGCAGAAGAATAATTGTTAGTATATATTCTGGCTTTTGGCCTACAGTAAAGTGCCATGATGCTGTTAATATATTTTTCATTAATACCAAATTTACTTAGAACTGATGTTAGATAGAGCCAATTTAGGCGGTCAAAAACCTTTTCGGCATCTAAAGTTATAATTACCGTTGGCAATTTAGAGGAGTGTATCAGTTTGATTGAATTAATCAGTCTTCTAGTGCCATCTGTCGCTTGACGACCTTTGATAAAACCGATCTGATCCCCATTTATCAATGATGGTAGGTAGGATTTGAGCCTATTCACTATTAATTTGGAGTATATCTTCAAATCTGCATTTATGAGGGAAATTGGTCTGTAATTATTTACAAGAGTCAGGTCGGAATTGTGTTTGGGGATCAATATTATTGTGGATTCTAACATTTCTTCTGGGAAATTTCCTGAGGAACTAGCTATATTAAAGATTTTTTGTAAGTGTGGGGAAAGTATTTTGGTGAAAGATTTGTAATATTCATTCCCGAAACCGTCCGGGCCTGGTGATTTAAAATCTTTGAGTTGAAGAATGGTCTTTTCAATTTCTTCTTGGGAGAATGGGGAAGTTAGGTTTTCTAAATCGTCATGGGTCAGTTTGGGGAGTTCAATTGTGGACAAGAATTTTTCAATGTCAGAGGTATTGGGTTTTGGGGTAGAAGTTTGTGACTGTAAATTGTATAATTTATTATAAAAATCAGCGAAGGAATTAGCTATGTCTTGAGGATGAGATACCGTTATTCCATTTTGGGTCTTTATTTTGTTGATCCTATTTGATTGTCTAGTCTTTTTCAATCTATTAACCATGTATCGTGTTGGCTTATTTATTGAAGAGTATTGCTTCATTTTGGAGTTTTTGACCATGGTATGGTATGATGAAAATATGATTCTTTTGAGATCCTGCCTGGGTTTTAGTAAATCAATTTTGATTTGTGTAGAGGGGGAATTTAAATTTATTTGCTCATTTTCCTTGTCTTTTATCTTATTTTGAAGGTCCTCAATCTGAGTCCTAAATTTTCTTTTCCTTTTGGCAGAGATCTGTATCATGTTACCTCTTATAACCGCCTTATGGGCACACCAATTTATGAATGGGGTTGTATCTGTAGGGGAGTTTTCTGTAAAATAATTTTTTAATGATTTTTCTATTGGTAATCTATATTCAGGGTGGTGTAACAGATTAGAGTCGCATTTCCATAATGAATTTTTGTTAATTGTGTGGCCTATTTGTACTTCAGCTGATACTGGAGAGTGGTCCGAGAAGGTTTTCCCTTCTATATTAATTCTATGGAACTTGGGAAGTGTAAAAATGTCTGATAAAATTAAGTCAATACGTGACGCTGATTGGTGAGGGTCAGAAAAATGGGAGAATTCGATTGATGTGGTGTTAAGACACCTAAAGATGTCAAATAATTCGTTATGATGGATCCAGTTGTCTAAATTGTTTGGTCTGTATCTATTTGGGGTGGAGGAGTCCATATTTGCGCTTGGGACCAGATTGAAATCTCCCAGCCAAATCATGGCACCTCTCTTAACTGACATGACTTTTTTATTTATTTTGTTCAGGAAATTTATTTGACCCGTATTGGGGGCGTAGATATTGATAATTGTGCATACCTGGTTGTTTAATGAACAAATAAGAATATGGAATCTACCTTTAACATCTTTGACCTCCTCTATGAATTCAAATGAAATTGTGCCTTTGATAATTGTGATTACTCCGGCTTTCTTTTTCACATTGTCAGACTTGTAAATATATGGGAAATTTTTATGTGAGAATTTTGGGTTGGCCTTGTCTTTGAATTTGGATTCCTGTATACAAATTATTTCAGCTTGACTTTTACTTATTTCTTTCCAAAGTGTATGTCTTTTGTGTGGACTATTAAGTCCTCTTACATTGTAGGATAGTAGTTTTAAACTCATTATGATCTAAATTATATGGAAGTCTATTTTGCAAACCTGTGAAGAAAATCTTAACAAACCTATAAGTGTTTAATACAAGTGGTAACAATAAATAATAAACTGGAATGTCCACTTGAAGGGGTTCACTTCAGTGAACCTGACTTCACCTGTTGGGGGAAAAAGTCCGTGTTACTCGCTCCCGAGCAACATCCTCTTTGTTGATGAACATAAACTCAATATATTAAATACATAAACTCGTTACTAACAATAACAGATTAATAGAATAGTTAAACATCCTAGGGCAAGGTATAGCATTGTACCCGGGTGTTTTCCCATTTAGATCACTCAATATAAATATATCAAAACCCTTTCATGTCTTGCTGTCAGAATCAGGGTGAACTTTGTGTCGTGAATATAATGGGATATTGATGGATTTTAAGAAGTCCCTGCCTTCCTCTGGGGAGTGTAGGGCGATAACATTGCCTCTGTAATTTACTAATAATTTTAGCGGGAATCCCCACTTATAAGAGATCTCATTGTCTCTGAGAGGTATGGTGATATTCTGGAAAGCTTTCCTCCCTTCGATCGTATTTCTGGAGAGATCGGCATATAATTTGAGTTTTTCAAATGGCTCAGGGAAGTTTTTATTTTCTTTAAAGTAATTTTGATTTTTTTCTTTTGTTTTGAAAAAGTGGATTCTCATTAACGTGTCTCTAGGTAGATCTTTAGGAATAGTGGGCGGTTTTCGCAACCTGTGGATTCTGTCTATTTCTAGTTCGTGATCAGTCAGGGTAGGGATTATTTTTCTGAATAACTTCTTGGTGTACTCTTCCAATTTATTTGGGCCTATATTCTCAGGAATCCCCCTAATTTTGATGTTATTTCTCCGATTCCGGTCTTCCAGATCTGCTACCTTAAGCTTTAGCTTATGCATCTCTCTGATGATGTCGTTATTTACTTTGGACATATTATCTGGCCTCTCCTCTATCTTTTTAATTCTATCTTCAAATTTGTCCATCCTATTGCTGAGGAGGGATAATGATTCTTTGAACATTTTATTTTGCTTATCAAACCTTTCGTTCATGCTGTTTTCAAACTTATCCATTTTTTCTTTCAAATCAGACAGAAGTTTCCCAACAGAATTCATATCAAATCCTTGAGTATTGTCGGGGTTTGGATTACTTTTTTTTGGTTTTGGCTTGGAGGGGCTTGTATTAGGAGAGAATATCTCTGAGACCTCGTCAGATGAATCATTAGGAGTGGCGTATTTCTCTCCTATAGCCCCTGGAGTTTTCCTCTTTAAAGATGTAGATGAGTCCATCTCTACAAAAGTGTTTGGGAGGTTCTTTTTTACTCTGTTTGAATTGGGGAGTTTATCATAGTCTAATTCCTCATCGTCTTTTAATGGAGACCTGGATCTATTGGGACTTATTGTGGTTATTAAGTCCTTTGATGGATTGCGCCCAGAACCTTTGTACCTTTGGGGTTTTTGAGGTACAGATGAGGCCATGTTTAAGAATTGGGGTTTAGACGAGTTCTTGCTCATTGTTATCCCCAAGCAATAGCCTGATTTGCAGAGAGTGTCTACTTAGGACGGTCTCAGAATAAAGATTAAAGATTTTCCACAAATAGTAGCCCTAAGCAAAGCTGGAATTGTAGACAATGTCCTCTATGTTGATCTCAGGTTAATCCTGGTGAGGCTGGCCCTGGTGTATAAAAAATCCCCACAAAGTGGTCTCAAATAGCAAAAGTGGAGCAACTATAGAAATACCCCTTTGAGTGTGGTAATAGAAATCATCCGAATATAAACAAGCAATTAGCTGTGTCAAAAGGTGGCGTATATAGTTTCACAGTAATTACAGAAGAATATGCTTAGATAATACCTAGCACCTGAGAATTAAAAAGTGCAGATTAAATCACTGGGGCATACAAATAGATTTTTCCTAACAGAGCATGCTTATATAACACTTTGTGTTTGTTAGTTAAAGGGTGCAGGTTAATTCCCCAAAACAAACAAATATCTTTCAAGAACTGATTGTTCTCCTAGAGACATGTGCTAATAAGGAAGGAATCAGGGTAGAAATAAAACTCTCCAAATAATATGACTGGATTTAGGACTTCCCAGTCAGCTTCACTAAAATAGCCAGTTACCTGGATTAGATCCTGTCAGCGACTGATATACTAGGCTATAGCTCTTTTGTTTTGTGAGCCCTGCAGGGCTCCTAGCTGTTTCAACAACAGTTTATGCTGCACTGGAGTCTTCCTGTCGCTCCTGCAGAGATGGCTGTCTGTGTGGTTCCACCGTTGTCCTGCACAGGAGCCGTCGGTCGTCGCTGTCTTCCCCGCTGAACCGCCAGTGTATTTTCATTCCCAGGAGGGGGCCGGAACTTACCGCTGTTTGAGTCCGGTGGTGCTTGGATCCGGAGCCTGCGATGTGTTGACCAGCGCAGATCTTCTTCTTTGCTTTCGCTGGTGTACACTGGTCTCTCACACCTTCTGATCTGTCGCCGTCCACCAATAAAATGGCAGCCGTCTTTTCCCGCCTTTTGTTCCAAGGTCTGGGGGAGTGTCAGCGTCGGCTTCTGTGTGGAGCTGATATCACGTCACTGCTCTGGGTCTTCCCCGATGCTTCTGGATCGCTTTCTTCTGCCTCCGTCTTTCAATCCGGGGAGGCTTAGCACTTTATGCTAATGAGCACAGGGCGGTATATCCCCAGGCAATAGGGGAGGGAGCAGCAGCTGTGCAGAGACGGCTCCATAGTGTGTGCCTGTAGCTGTCACTTCCCTCCTCCTCACTACCAAAGCCAAAGAGGGAGTTTATAATAAAATTTGATGTTTTTTACCTCAGGTCCTTTGGCTTATTAGCTGAGCCGCTTGTTAGAAGGTATTAGCTTCCTGAGGCTGGATTACCTCAACCCTGTAGTTTGAAGGCCCAAACTTTTCTAGGGCTGATTTCTAAAATTTATGTGGTAAAATTAAAATAATTTTCGGATCATAGTGACCCAGATGAGGCACTGGATAAAATCCAACCAAGGATTTGACAATAAAAACGTTTTTAGGCGATTTTGGTTGATTATAGAGGATTTTCCTCAGGAGCTCCAGCACCGCACAACCTACCCCTTAGCAGTCCAGGCCACGCCCCGACACTTCAGGATTCTCAATCACTTTGCTGGCATCAGGATTCTCTTCAGCTTTTGTGTCAAATCCGAAAGGAAAAAATGCTGCAAAAATGCAACATGTGCACACAGCCTTAAGATTTGCTCATCCAGTCTGCTGATGAAAAATTGGAATATAAAAGGTGCAAAAACTGCTAAGAATTTGGCACAAAAATAAAAATGTGTAAAATCCAAAGAAGATACAAAAAGAATTATGAACAGAAGCCATAATATATTCTAAAGCTGCAGAACTTTCCATTGTCAAGAGATTTTAACTTTCCCTACATATCTGTAGACGAGGTCGTTGAGTTGTAAACATCATGATCTAGACCTGAGCCTACGGGTATCGTCCTTGCACCTGCTGACTGCATTACATCTAGAAAGGACATTCAGAATCCTCAGGAATATTCTGTGTATGCGTTAAAAATAATCCCCTTTGAATTTCTGAACAAATCATCTTTAAAACCATATTTTTCTTAACAGCACTGCCTATTAGAGAATAAAGGACGGCAGACATTAGTGAAATTGTATACACTCACTGGAAGGAATAGATTATGGAAGGTAATGCTACATCACAATGGATGAGTTCTAGAATAATCGACGCTTTAACATATAAACCTATCCAATGCCTTAATGCGATTTGATCAATCTCTGTTTGTATGTTGCAAGTAATTACATAAAGTCTTAATGCTGAAAACAGGGACTTGAGATTTCCTATAAATCCTTCCGAGAGTGTGGAAACAGACGACGGGCTGCCATCTAGAGGCCACACAGAAAAAAAAACAAATAAAAGACAAAAGTGACTTTAGAGGGGTTGTGTCAACAGCTTAAATGGATCCAGTGGCAAAGTGCTTGTAAAAATAGAGTTTTTAAAATTTACTTCTTGTTAAAAAATCTGGAGAATGAAGGGATTTTTAACAATTTAGTTTACAACTCATCGCCGAGGCTACCAGCCACCTCACAGCTGCCAATCTCCAAGGAAAGGAATGTGTAATCATATTTTTAGGCCCATAAGATTGAAAATAAAAAGTTCAATAGTTACTCAGATTTTTCTGCTCCAGAGCCATCTCTCACCACTGCTCCAGTCTTTATTGATAGGCTGCAGGCTGCAGCGATGATGTCACATCTACAGCTCATGTGACCATTCCTGCCAATCCTTTAGTTATTCAGTTTTTTTCTTTTCTTGAAGAACCCCATTAAATTCTTAATTCTAGTTAAAAATAATGAAAGAGTGACTACTCACCTGCTCCGATTTCCTGCAGGTCCCAAGGACAGAGTAACTGCCTGAGCGGAACCGTGGTGGAATCACTGAGGGTAAGTATTGACCTTTTTAATGTTATTAACCAGTTTAAAGACTTTAGAAAAGCATTTGTTTCCCAAAACACCCCTTTATTATGTTAAATCTTATGTCAAAGGTTTGAGAAATTACCATTTTTGTACAACAAAAATATTAGGCTGTGGGCAGGAAAACTTCCCAGTGTACAGCCCAAGAGTTTTTAGGGCCTACTCCCTAACATTAATTGAACATTCTATGATTTATGCATCTGTGGAGTTCAGATTGTGAGTGGGAACAGAGATGACAATGACTGAAAAGTACTGTGGAACATGTTTTTTTTTAATTTTTTATTTATGCAAAAACCAGTAACATAGAATTAATTAAATTAGCAAACCATCATTTCTGACAATGAAGTAGTGGAATATGTTACCATTATATAAGCAAAGCATAGTACATAGTGATGAGCGACTTATTCGTCGCTCGAGCATCAGTTTGCTCGGGATGCTCGTTACTCGGTGAGTATTATTTTAATGCTCGAGTGGGAGCTCAAGTCCCCACCCCGCATGTTTGCCGCTCTTTGGTTAGCCAATAAACATGCGGGGATTGCCTGCCAGGCACCGTAATGCCATAGGCATCGTGGTTGTGGCATTACTGTGATTGGATGGCGACATAGCCACACAAGGTCTATATAGGACCTGTGACATCATGCCCAGCACAGTGTACCCCGGACACAGGCAGCGTAAGGAGAGGTGCTGATTAGAGGTGAATATTTCAATGTTCGGTTCGGATTACGGTCGTGGAATTTGCAATATTCACCGATTAATTTATTGAACATTAGCTGAACAAAACTGTACGCCATTCACGTAAATGGGTGGCAAAAACAAACACATGCACAGCACCTTATAATGGCCCCAAATGCTGCCAAAACACGTCAAATGAGGGACAGACACCAGGAAAGTGGCCTCAATCATGCTCAGTACAAATTGTAGCATGGCACTTCAGCAATAAGCCAGGCATGAGTGTTGTGAATTCTGTGGTCAAGCTCCCTCCTGTGGTCATGAGTGGTACTTCGGCTGGTTCTGTCTATGAGCTTCCTCTGGTGGATGTGAGTGGGGCTGCGGCTTCTGAGTTTCCTTCCTCAGGTGACGAGGTTAAGTCGTTAGGTGCTGCTCTATTTAACTCCACCTAATTCTTTGTTCCTGGCCTCCAGTCAATGTTCCAGTATTGGTCTTGCTATCTCCTGGATCGTTCTTGTTGCCTGTCTGCCCTGCATAAGCTAAGTTTTGCTTATGTTACTTTTGTTTGCTATATTTTCTGTCCAGCTTGCTATATTGCTTTTTCTTGCTTGCTGGAAGCTCTGAGACGCAGAGGGAGCACCTCCGTACCGTTAGTCGGTGCAGAGGGTCTTTTTGCCCCTCTGCGTGGTTGTTTGTAGGTTTTTGTGCTGACCGCAAAGCTATCTTTCCTATCCTCGGTCTATTCAGTAAGTCGGGCCTCACTTTGCTAAAATCTATTTCATCTCTGTGTTTGTATTTTCATCTTACTCACAGTCTGTTGTAAATTCTGTGGCAGAGCTCCCTCCTGTGGTCACAAGTGGTACTTCGTCTGATTCTCTCTGTGAGCTTCCGTTGGTGGAGGAAAGTGGTACTGCGGCTTCTGAGTTTCCTCCCTCAGGTGATGTGGTGAGGTCGTTAGGTACTGCTCTACTTAACTCCACCTAATGCTTTGATCCTGGCTTCCTGTCAATGTTCCAGTGTTGGACTTGTTTTTCCCTGGATCATTCCTGTGGCCTGCTGCTCTGCATAGCTAAGTTCTTCTTTGCTATTTGTTTGCTATTTTTTCTGTCCAGCTTGTCTAATTGTTTTGCTGGAAGCTCTGGGACGCAAAGGGTGTACCTCCGTGCCGTCAGTTCGGTACGGAGGGTCTTTTTGCCTCCTTTGCGTGGTTTTCTTTAGGGTTTTGTGTAGACCGCAAAGTTACCTTTTCTATCCTCGCTCTGTTAAGAAAGTCGGGCCTCACTTTGCTGAATCTATTTCATCCCTACGTTTGTCTTTTCATCTTAACTCACAGTCATTATATGTGGGGGGCTGCCTTTTCCTTTGGGGTATTTCTCTGAGGCAAGGTCGGCTTATTTTCTATCTTCAGGCTAGTTAGTTTCTCAGGCTGTGCCGAGTTGCATAGGCAGAGTTAGGCGCAATCCACGGCTGCCTCTAGTGTTGTTTGGAGAGGATTAGGGATTGCGGTCTGCAGAGTTCCCACGTCTCAGAGCTCGTTCTATGATTTTGGGTTATTGTCAGATCACTGTATGTGCTCTGACCGCTATGTCCATTGTGGTACTGAATTGCCTATCATAACAGTACAGGACGCCAAAAGTGCTAATGATTCTCAATAGAGGGAAAAAAGAAGTTCTGAGACCATTTTTTTTTCTTTGCACTGTGTTTTGCCTTTTTTTTCCCCTAGACATTTGGGTGGTTCAGGACACAGGTGTAGCAATGGACAATAAAGGTCTGTCTTCATGTGTGGATCAGCTCACGGCAAGAGTTCAAAATATTCAAGATTTTGTGGTTCAGAATTCTTTGTTAGAACCGAGAATTCCTATTCCAGATTTGTTTTTTGGAGATAGAACTAAATTTCTGAGTTTCAAAAATAATTGTAAACTATTTCTGGCTTTGAAACCTCGCTCCTCTGGTGACCCAGTTCAACAGGTTAGGATCGTCATTTCTTTTTTTGCGTGGCGACCCTCAGGACTGGGCATTTTCTCTTGCGTCAGGAGATCCTGCATTAAGTAATATCGATGCGTTTTTCCTGGCGCTTGGATTGCTGTACGATGAGCCTAATTCAGTGGATCAGGCAGAAAAAAATTTGCTGGCTCTTTGTCAGGCTCAGGATGAGATAGAGGTATATTGTCAGAAATTTAGAAAGTGGTCCGTGCTCACTCAATGGAATGAATCTGCGCTGGCAGCTATGTTCAGAAAGGGTCTCTCTGAAGCCCTTAAGGATGTCATGGTGGGATTTCCTATGCCTGCTGGTGTGAATGAGTCTATGTCTTTGGCCATTCAGATCGGTCGACGCTTGCGTGAGCGTAAATCTATGCACCATTTGGCGGTATTACCTGAGCTTAAACCTGAGCCTATGCAGTGCGATAGGACTTTGACCAGAGTTGAACGGCAAGAACACAGACGTCTGAATGGGCTGTGTTTCTACTGTGGTGATTCCACTCATGCTATCTCTGATTGTCCTAAGCGCACTAAGCGGTTCGCTAGGTCTGCCACCATTGGTACAGTACAGTCAAAATTTCTTCTGTCCGTTACCTTGATCTGCTCTTTGTCATCGTATTCTGTCATGGCATTTGTGGATTCAGGCGCTGCCCTGAATTTGATGGACTTGGAATATGCTAAGCGTTGTGGGTTTTTCTTGGAGCCCTTGCAGTGTCCTATTCCATTGAGAGGAATTGATGCTACGCCTTTGGCCAAGAATAAGCCTCAATACTGGACCCAGCTGACCATGTGCATGGCTCCTGCACATCAGGAGGTTATTCGCATTCTGGTGTTGCATAATCTGCATGATGTGGTCGTGTTGGGGTTGCCATGGCTACAAGCCCATAATCCAGTATTAGATTGGAAATCCATGTCGGTGTCCAGCTGGGGTTGTCAGGGGGAACATGGTGATGTTCCATTTCTGTCAATTTCGTCATCCACCCCTTCTGAGGTTCCAGAGTTCTTGTCTGATTACCGGGATGTATTTGATGAGCCCAAGTCCGATACCCTACCTCCGCATAGGGATTGTGATTGTGCTATCAATTTGATTCCTGGTAGTAAATTCCCAAAAGGTCAACTGTTTAATTTATCTGTGCCTGAGCACGCCGCTATGCGCAGTTATGTGAAGGAATCCCTGGAGAAGGGGCATATTCGCCCGTCATCGTCGCCATTAGGAGCAGGGTTCTTTTTTGTAGCCAAGAAGGATGGTTCGCTGAGACCTTGTATAGATTACCGCCTTCTAAATAAGATCACGGTTAAATTTCAGTACCCCTTGCCATTGTTATCTGATTTGTTTGCTCGGATTAAGGGGGCTAGTTGGTTCACCAAGATAGATCTTCGTGGTGCGTATAATCTGGTGCGTATCAGGCGAGGCGATGAATGGAAAACTGCATTTAATACGCCCGAGGGTCATTTTGAGTATCTAGTGATGCCATTCGGACTTGCCAATGCTCCATCAGTGTTTCAGTCCTTTATGCATGACATCTTCCGAGAGTACCTGGATAAATTCCTGATTGTGTACTTGGATGACATTTTGATCTTCTCGGATGATTGGGAGTCTCATGTGAAGCAGGCCAGAACGGTTTTTCAGGTCCTGCGTGCTAATTCTTTGTTTGTGAAGGGATCAAAGTGTCTCTTTGGTGTGCAGAAGGTTTCATTTTTGGGGTTCATCTTTTCCCCTTCTACTATCGAGATGGATCCTGTTAAGGTCCAAGCCATCCATGATTGGACTCAGCCGACATCTCTGAAAAGTCTGCAAAAGTTCCTGGGCTTTGCTAATTTTTATCGTCGCTTCATCTGCAATTTTTCTAGTATTGCCAAACCATTGACCGATTTGACCAAGAAGGGTGCTGATGTGGTCAATTGGTCTTCTGCTGCTGTGGAGGCTTTTCAGGAGTTGAAGCGTCGTTTTTCTTCTGCCCCTGTGTTGTGTCAGCCAGATGTTTCTCTTCCGTTCCAGGTCGAGGTTGATGCTTCTGAGATTGGAGCAGGGGCTGTTTTGTCGCAGAGAGGTTCTGATTGCTCAGTGATGAAACCATGCGCTTTTTTTTCCAGGAAGTTTTCGCCTGCTGAGCGAAATTATGATGTGGGCAACCGAGAGTTGCTGGCCATGAAGTGGGCATTCGAGGAGTGGCGTCATTGGCTTGAAGGAGCTAAGCATCGCGTGGTGGTATTGACTGATCATAAGAACTTGACTTATCTCGAGTCTGCTAAGCGGTTGAATCCTAGACAGGCTCGTTGGTCGCTGTTTTTTGCCCGTTTTGACTTTGTGATTTCGTACCTTCCGGGCTCTAAAAATGTGAAGGCGGATGCTCTGTCTAGGAGTTTTGTGCCCGACTCTCCGGGTTTGTCTGAGCCGGCGGGTATCCTCAAGGAAGGAGTTATTGTGTCTGCCATCTCCCCTGATTTGCGGCGGGTGCTGCAAAAATTTCAGGCTAATAAACCTGATCGTTGTCCAGCGGAGAAACTGTTTGTCCCTGATAGGTGGACGAATAAATTTATCTCTGAGGTTCATTGTTCGGTGTTGGCTGGTCATCCTGGAATCTTTGGTACCAGAGAGTTAGTGGCTAGATCCTTTTGGTGGCCATCTCTGTCGCGGGATGTGCGTACTTTTGTGCAGTCCTGTGGGATTTGTGCTCGGGCTAAGCCCTGCTGTTCTCGTGCCAGTGGGTTGCTTTTGCCCTTGCCGGTCCCGAAGAGGCCTTGGACACATATCTCTATGGATTTTATTTCAGATCTTCCCGTTTCTCAAAAGATGTCAGTCATTTGGGTGGTCTGTGATCGCTTTTCTAAGATGGTCCATCTGGTACCCTTGTCTAAATTGCCTTCCTCCTCTGATTTGGTGCCATTGTTCTTCCAGCATGTGGTTCGTTTACATGGCATTCCAGAGAATATCGTTTCTGAAAGAGGTTCCCAGTTTGTTTCGAGGTTTTGGCGAGCCTTTTGTGGTAGGATGGGCATTGACTTGTCTTTGTCCTCGGCTTTCCATCCTCAGACTAATGGCCAGACCGAACGAACCAATCAGACCTTGGAAACATATCTGAGATGCTTTGTTTCTGCTGATCAGGATGACTGGGTGTCCTTTTTGCCTTTGGCTGAGTTCGCCCTTAATAATCGGGCCAGCTCGGCTACCTTGGTTTCGCCATTTTTCTGCAATTCTGGGTTCCATCCTCGTTTCTCTTCAGGACAGGTTGAGTCTTCGTACTGTCCTGGTGTGGATACTGTGGTGGACAGGTTGCAGCAGATTTGGACTCATGTAGTGGACAATTTGACCTTGTCCCAGGAGAAGGCTCAACGTTTCGCTAATCGCAGACGCCGTGTGGGTCCCCGACTTCGTGTTGGGGATCTGGTTTGGTTATCTTCTCGTCATATTCCTATGAAGGTGTCCTCTCCTAAGTTTAAACCTCGTTTCATTGGTCCGTATAGGATTTCTGAGGTTCTTAATCCTGTGTCTTTTCGTCTGACCCTTCCAGATTCTTTTTCCATACATAACGTATTCCATAGGTCATTGTTGCGGAGATACGTGGCACCTATGGTTCCATCTGTTGACCCTCCTGCCCCGGTTTTGGTGGAGGAGAAGTTGGAGTATATTGTGGAGAAGATTTTGGATTCTCGTGTTTCAAGACGGAAACTCCAGTATCTGGTTAAATGGAAGGGTTATGCTCAGGAAGATAATTCCTGGGTTTTTGCCTCTGATGTCCATGCTCCCGATCTTGTTCGTGCCTTTCATGTGGCTCATCCTGGTCGGCCTGGGGGCTCTGGTGAGGGTTCGGTGACCCCTCCTCAAGGGGGGGGGTACTGTTGTGAATTCTGTGGCAGAGCTCCCTCCTGTGGTCACAAGTGGTACTTCGGCTGATTCTCTCTGTGAGCTTCCGTTGGTGGAGGAAAGTGGTACTGCGGCTTCTGAGTTTCCTCCCTCAGGTGATGTGGTGAGGTCGTTAGGTACTGCTCTACTTAACTCCACCTAATGCTTTGATCCTGGCTTCCTGTCAATGTTCCAGTGTTGGACTTGTTTTTCCCTGGATCATTCCTGTGGCCTGCTGCTCTGCATAGCTAAGTTCTTCTTTGCAATTTGTTTGCTATTTTTTCTGTCCAGCTTGTCTAATTGTTTTGCTGGAAGCTCTGGGAGGCAAAGGGTGTACCTCCGTGCCGTTAGTTCGGTACGGAGGGTCTTTTTGCCCCCTTTGCGTGGTTTTCTTTAGGGTTTTGTGTAGACCGCAAAGTTACCTTTCCTATCCTCGCTCTGTTAAGAAAGTCGGGCCTCACTTTGCTGAATCTATTTCATCCCTACGTTTGTCTTTTCATCTTAACTCACAGTCATTATATGTGGGGGGCTGCCTTTTCCTTTGGGGTATTTCTCTGAGGCAAGGTTGGCTTATTTTCTATCTTCAGGCTAGTTAGTTTCTCAGGCTGTGCCGAGTTGCATAGGCAGAGTTAGGCGCAATCCACGGCTGCCTCTAGTGTTGTTTGGAGAGGATTAGGGATTGCGGTCTGCAGAGTTCCCACGTCTCAGAGCTCGTTCTATGATTTTGGGTTATTGTCAGATCACTGTATGTGCTCTGACCGCTATGTCCATTGTGGTACTGAATTGCCTATCATAACACAGTCATTATATGTGGGGGGCTGCCTTTTCCTTTGGGGAATTTCTCTGAGACAAGGTAGGCTTATTTTTCTATCTTCAGGGCTAGCTAGTTTCTCAGGCTGTGCCGAGGCGCCTAGGTTTTGTCAGGAGCGCTCCATGGCTACCTTTAGTGTGGTATGATAGGTTTAGGGATTGCGGTCAGCAGAGATCCCACGTCTCAGAGCTCGTCCTATGTTAGTAACTAACAGGTCACTTGTGTGCTCTTAACCACTAGGTCCATTGTGGTTCTGAATCACCTGTTCATAACAGTACTGGAGTTCCAAAGTACTAATGCTTCTCAATGGAGGGAAAAGAGAAGTTCTGAGACCATTTTTTTTTCTTTGCACTGTGTTTTGTCTCTCTTTTCCCCTAGACATTTGGGTGGTTCTGAACACAGGTGTAGTGATGGACATTAAAGGTCTGTCTTCTTGTATGGATCATCTCACTGCAAGAGTACAAAATATTCAAGACTTTGTGGTTCAGAATTCTATGTTAGAACCAAGAATTCCTATTCCTGATTTGTTTTCTGGAGATAGAGCTAAGTTTCTGAGTTTTAAGAATAATTGTAAACTATTTCTGGCTTTGAAACCCCGTTCCTCTGGTGATCCAGTTCAACAAGTTAAGATCATTATTTCTTTATTACGTGGCGACCCTCAAGACTGGGCATTTTCCCTTGCGCCAGGAGATCCTGCATTATGTAATATTGATGCGTTTTTTCTGGCGCTCGGATTACTGTATGATGAACCTAATTCAGTGGATCAGGCAGAGAAAAATTTGCTGGCTCTGTGTCAGGGTCAGGATGAGGTAGAGATATATTGTCAGAAGTTTAGGAAGTGGTCTGTGCTCACTCAATGGAATGAATGTGCGCTGGCAGCAATTTTCAGAAAAGGTCTCTCTGAAGCCCTTAAGGATGTCATTGTGGGATTCCTATGCCTGCTGGTCTGAATGAGTCTATGTCTTTGGCCATTCAGATCGGTCGACGCTTGCGTGAGCGTAAAACTGTGCACCATTTGGCGGTATTATCTGAGCATGGACCTGAGCCTATGCAGTGCGATAGGACTTTGACCAGAGCTGAACGGCAAGAGCACAGACGTCAGAATGGGCTGTGTTTTTACTGTGGTGATTCCACTCATGCTATCTCCGATTGTCCTAAGCGCACTAAGCGGTTCGCTAGGTCTGCCACCATTGGTACGGTACAGTCAAAATTTCTTTTGTCCGTTACTTTGATCTGCTCTTTGTCATCCTATTCTGTTATGGCATTTGTGGATTCAGGCGCTGCCCTGAATTTGATGGACTTGGAGTATGCTAGGCGCTGTGGGTTTTTCTTGGAGCCTTTGCAGTATCCTATTCCATTGAGAGGAATTGATGCTACACCTTTGGCCAAGAATAAGCCTCAGTACTGGACCCAGCTGACCATGTGCATGGCTCCTGCGCATCAGGAGGATATTCGCTTTTTGGTGTTGCATAATCTGCATGATGTGGTCGTGTTGGGGTTGCCATGGCTACAAGTCCATAACCCAGTATTGGATTTGAAATCAATGTCTGTGTCCAGCTGGGGTTGTCAGGGGGTACATGGTGATGTTCCATTTCTGTCTATTTCATCATCCACCCCTTCTGAGGTCCCAGAGTTCTTGTCGGATTACCGGGATGTATTTGATGAGCCCAAGTCCAGTGCCCTACCTCCGCATAGGGATTGTGATTGTGCTATCGATTTGATTCCTGGTAGTAAGTTTCCTAAAGGTCGACTGTTTAATTTGTCTGTGCCTGAGCATGCCGCTATGCGGAGTTACGTAAAGGTATCCTTGGAGAAGGGTCATATTCGCCCGTCGTCGTCGCCATTGGGAGCAGGGTTCTTTTTTGTGGCCAAGAAGGATGGTTCGCTGAGACCTTGTATTGATTACCGCCTTCTAAATAAAATCACGGTCAAATTTCAGTACCCCTTGCCGCTGCTGTCTGATTTGTTTGCTCGGATTAAGGGGGCTAGTTGGTTCACCAAGATTGATCTTCATGGTGCGTATAATCTTGTGCGTATTAAAAAGGGCGATGAATGGAAAACAGCATTTAATACGCCCGAGGGCCATTTTGAGTACCTGGTTATGCCATTCGGGCTTTCTAATGCTCCATCAGTGTTTCAGTCCTTTATGCATGACATCTTCCGAGAGTACCTGGATAAATTCCTGATTGTGTACTTGGATGACATTTTGATCTTCTCGGATGATTGGGAGTCTCATGTGAAGCAGGTCAGAATGGTGTTCCAGGTCCTGCGTGCTAATTCTTTGTTTGTGAAGGGGTCTAAGTACCTCTTTGGTGTTCAGAAGGTTTCATTTTTGGGTCTTTGCCTCTGATGTTCATGCTGCCGATCTGGTTCGTGCCCTTCATTTGGCTCATCCTGGTCGGCCTGGGGGCTCTGGTGAGGGTTCGGTGACCGCTCCTCAAGGGGGGGGGTACTGTTGTGAATTCTGTGGTCAAGCTCCCTCCTGTGGTCATGAGTGGTACTTCGGCTGGTTCTGTCTATGAGCTTCCTCTGGTGGATGTGAGTGGGGCTGCGGCTTCTGAGTTTCCTTCCTCAGGTGACGAGGTTAAGTCGTTAGGTGCTGCTCTATTTAACTCCACCTAGTTCTTTGTTCCTGGCCTCCAGTCAATGTTCCAGTATTGGTCTTGCTATCTCCTGGATCGTTCTTGTGGCCTGTTTGCCCTGCATAAGCTAAGTTTTGCTTATGTTACTTTTGTTTGCTATATTTTCTGTCCAGCTTGCTATATTGGTTTTTCTTGCTTGCTGGAAGCTCTGAGACGCAGAGGGAGCACCTCTGTACCGTTAGTCGGTGCGGAGGGTCTTTTTGCCCCCTCTGCGTGGTTATTTGTAGGTTTTTGTGCTGACCGCAAAGCTATCTTTCCTATCCTCGGTCTATTCAGTAAGTCGGGCCTCACTTTGCTAAAATCTCTTTCATCTCTGTGTTTGTATTTTCATCTTACTCACAGTCATTATATGTGGGGGGCTGCCTTTTCCTTTGGGGAATTTCTCTGAGGCAAGGTAGGCTTATTTTTCTATCTTCAGGGCTAGCTAGTTTCTCAGGCTGTGCCGAGGCGCCTAGGTTTTGTCAGGAGCGCTCCACGGCTACCTTTAGTGTGGTATGATAGGTTTAGGGATTGCGGTCAGCAGAGTTCTCACATCTCAGAGCTCGTCCTATGTTAGTAACTAACAGGTCACTTGTGTGCTCTTAACCACTAGGTCCATTGTGGTTCTGAATCACCTGTTCATAACCCATGAGGTATCGGGGTCTGGGACATCATTTCACGTTTCCAAAAATTATTGAAAGACAATACCAAAGTAGCATCAATTTTATCAAATGTGAGATAGCGCTACCTGAGTGGGTTGGGAGATACTCGCTTGGCATGGGATTAAAGCACTCAGGCACGGTTTCCCTACATAAACGGTCTATACGGTTTATTAAATGTCATAAACCGCACCACGAACAGTTCATTATTTACATCAACGGAACACATTAAACACCCACAGTCTGTTCCAATGGCGGATACGTCTCTGCCCGTAACCCCCTTTATCTGGAGTTACCTTACAGGAGCTCCTGCTCCACACACTGACTCCTGTCAGTCCTGGTTCCCAAGGGAAAGCTGCCTCACTGGGGTCACTGTCCTTGCAACCAGGGCACCTCAGATAGTCCAGACCCACAGTAGGAACTGTAGCTTCCCAACACAGTAGCTGTCCCAGGCTCTGCACAAATGGCCTCTCCGAGCAGTATTCTGGAAGTCCAGTCCCAGGCACTTCCAACACACAGGCCTTCAGTCCATGGTCTCACCATGTGATTCCAGGAATCCAGTCCACTCCAGGACATTCCAACACACTGACCATTCAGTGCATTGCCTCAGCATGTGCTTCCTGGAATCCAGTCCATTCCAGGGCATTTCAACACACAGGCTATACAGGAATTCACATTCTGAACCATGTGACCCACACCCTGGCCACATTACATAGTTGTAACCACTCTCACAGGTGGGAGGTGTGTGTGGCTAGTTTAACCCATCTAGCTTTCAAACTAGCCCTGCAAGCCTCCCTTTACAAACTATACAAATACTCTGAACCATGTGACCCACACCCTGGCCACATTACATAGTTGTAACCACTCCCACAGGTGGGAGGTGTGTGTGTGGTTAGTTTATCCCATTCAGCTCTCAAACTAGCCCTGCAAGCCTCCCTTTACAAACTATACAAATACTTGTGGGACTACAGGCCCCAGAACAACAATAATGCAGGCTTACAGCGCAGACTCCCTCTGTGACACATACCGGCCATTTACAATCATGAGGAACACTGTTTCATTATCATCATTACAGATACACCTCCATGCGTATCCTGAGGAGCATGCACAGCACCCCCTGGTTGTAACATGGGTCACTGCACCACATACCCTCTCCCTCTGTTCAAACTTGCGGGGTTGAACAATTGACATAAACCAGGGGTCACGAGACTGCGTACCCATGTCACCTTTCCCTACAAGTCAAGAGGACAGTCAGTTTTGGGCGTCATTCAGCATCACACCTTTGTTAGGCCTCCCCCGCCCCCAACAGTCAGTTTGTCAGCCTTGGGCTTCAACCCTTGAGTCACCATCTGGTTGTGTCACCAGACCCTTTTTAGTCTACCCACTTTCCAAGTGTACCCCTTCACGTGACCTTTCTTTCCATGGCCACCTGTTGTTGCGGTCATGAGTCCACCGCCCAGTTGAGCCTAGTGACTAGTGTTGAGCGATACCGTCCGATACTTGAAAGTATCGGTATCGGATAGTATCGGCCGATACCCGAAAAATATCGGATATCGCCGATACCGATATCCGATACCAATACAAGTCAATGGGACATCAAGTATCGGAATGTATCCTGATGGTTCCCAGGGTCTGAAGGAGAGGAAACTCTCCTTCAGGCCCTGGGATCCATAGGGATGTGTAAAATAAAGAATTAAAATAAAAAATATTGATATATTCACCTCTCCGGCGGCCCCTGGACATCACTACGTCATCGAAAGTTATTAACGCGCTCATTTTTAAAAATGAGCGCGTTAAGGACCTTCGATGACGTCGCGGCTTCTGATTGGTCGCGTGGCGGTCACATGAGCGGCACGCGACCAATCAGAAGCCGCGACGTCATTCGCAGGTCCTAAACGCGCTCATTTTAAACAAAGAAGCCTGCCGGTTACCAGAGTGATGTCCAGGGGCCGCCGGAGAGGTGAATATATCAATATTTTTTATTTTAATTCTTTATTTTACACATCCCTATGGATCCGATACCGATGCCCGATACCACAAAAGTATCGGATCTCGGTATCGGAATTCCGATACCGCAAGTAGCGGCCGATACCCGATACTTGCGGTATCGGAATGCTCAACACTACTAGTGACTGATCTGAGTCTGACTCTTCGTTACTATGTCTTCTAGTCTGCTATCGGGTCTCCAGCCTGGGTCACTCACCCCTGAGCTAACAGAGGAGTCAGCTTCTATTCTTTAGGGTAAATTCGTATCTCCAGAGATTGTAAATGGTCTCCATCTTATATTCTGCAGCTGTTTATTAATCTGCAGTCGGTTCAGTCTTAGCTACTCTATCTCACGCAGGTATGTCACCTGGTTTTCAAGAAGAATTCAAATGTTCTTAAGGCTTTCTACTGAGCCAATTACAACAAATGATACCATTCCATCTTTACAAGCTACTTGGACTTCACCATCATCTGGAATACCCACTCTTGCCGCACCGGATTTATTCACCAGGTCATGCATCACTTTTCCAAATAATCCAATGACTTTCCCCACCAGATTTCTGAGTACTTGAAGGACGTCTTCCGCAAAGCCCAGCCAACTTTGAGTTTTACTGGTATGCTCATCAGGATCATCTGTTTTGTGCGGAGACATTGCAGATGTATATCCTTCAGGATAGCCACCCGCTTCGCTGTGACTTCCCTAGTCGACAGTATCACCAATTGCTGAGTTTCTGGTACCCAGTGCACACTACATGCTTATACTGCTTTTTTAAAGGCCTCATGTACACCCTTACCAGTACATGCCTCTTGCGTGTCATCGGGTACCTCCAACACACACTTGAATAGCGAGGTCTCACTCTCTTCATGAACAGATGGCACCCGTTTCGCCTCGGACGATGTCTTTCCATCAAGACATCTGCCACGACTGGGTGACTGTCTTGTTCTGTTTTTAGCGCCAACTCTTCCTCCGCTTTACACTCTTCCAGACCCCTGGCCAGGATGGGCATTGGCAGCTTCACCTCATTGCCACACTGGCATGGCCACTGTGAGTCTGCGACCACCATCTTCTCCTCTTGCAGAAGACCCCTTAATGCTTCTCTGAGCACTTCCATATCTTCCCTTAGGGCCTTGGTCACAGTTTGCCAAATTGACAGGTGACCTCTGAGCTCAGACACCTCTTTCTCAAAGGCACCCACTTGGCACTCAGCAGCCTGTCTCCGAAGCTCCTCTTGCTTCAATCGGGCTTCTACTGCCTCCTGGATCCTCCTTAACTCGATTCTCCATCCTCTGGTTTGGTTGAGTTTCCATTACTCGAGAAGATTATCTGCTTCAGGCCCCAAACCTTTGGTAGCTTCCTCCCCCTCTGCACCCTTTTATTCAGCACGGTCATCTTCAGCCCTCTCTTCAGCCTTCACCATCTTCCGTCACCTCACATTTATTCAAATCTTCACAAGGTGCAACTGGTTGTGAACTGCAATCCTCACCATGATTAAGACGTTAGTCGAAACGCGTCGGAAGAACGCTGCCATGTGTGCATAATGCTGTAAGAAATTATAACTTATTTACAAGTGGTGTACCATAGGATACAACCCTTTCCTTTTTTTTAAAAAAAATGAAGAAATAAATTTTGTGATTTTACTACATTCCTGCTGGATTCATCAATTTTTCAGTTCTAGATACTCCTGCACCGTCCTCTTCATTCGTTCACCACGTGTAAGACTTGGACCCTGTTGTACTGGTGCATGAGCTGGTCTAAAAAGAGTGTCAAAGGACTTACAGAAAATGATTCTTCCACTCTTCCACTTACACCACTGCTGCTGCTATTGCTAATGTTTTGGTGTTGATGAATTGACATGCCGGAGGTTGGATGTCTAGAGCTGTGATGCGAACTGTGTGCTTCACTGCTGTCTTCCTTGAGGGAAAGCTCTCTCAAGGTTGTGGAAAAATGTGTTTTGATACTTCAGCATTCGCAGGTTCCTTTCCAGGGCAGGAAGCATCTTGCAAAATTTGGTTTTATAACATAGATGTAAAAGACTGTCAACCCAGTTATCAGTAGTATTCCAAATGATAACTATACGGGAATCATGTTGCAGATAGTGTAGTAAGAAGGCACTCATGTGCCGGGCTCTACCATGAGGTCCAAGCCCATGCTGTGCTTGTGGCAGGGGAAAAATGAGGCTCATTTGCCTCTTCCCCTCCCATTAACCATGAACAACAGAGAGGGGAGGACTATCCTATTCATCTGACAGTTGTTCACCCATCACATCTTCCTCCTCCATTTGTTCCTTGGATCTTGCACCTTCGATAACAGTTTGTCTGTTATCACTAGCCCCACTTGATCGCAGTAATCCACCTAGCCTTGAACTTAGCGACAATGTTTTCCCTTCTGCATCCTCCTCTGCTTCGTCTTCTTCTTCTGGGACCACCATCTCCTCCCGCAAGTTATTCAAAGTCTGCTCCAGCATATAGATGACCAGAATAGTGATGCTGATGACGCCGTCGTCAGTGCTAACCATCTTAGTGGCCATTTTAAAACTGTGCAGAAGGGTGCAGAGGTCCTTAATATGTGCCCAGTCTGTAAATGTGATATGTGCCACATCTGTACTGCATTGATCCAGCTATATGACATGACATACTGTGTCAGGGCTCGTTGCTGCTGCCACAGGTGCTGCAACATGTGCAGAGTGAAATTCCACATTGAATATCAACCTGTAAACTAGCATGGACAAAGACCTCGGTATTGATGCAAGTCAATGACCTGAGGGCAGGGCTGGCTCCAGGTTTTTGAGGGCCCCGGGCGAAAGAGTCTCAGTGGGCCCCCCTCTTTAACACATACCACGAATCATGATGCACAGATACAGCAGAGAAATATGAAGGCTGTGCTATATACTACGTGGCTGTGATATGTACTACGTGGCTGTGTTATATACTGCATGGGCTGTGCTATACGCTACGTGGGCTGTGCTATATTTCTCTGCTGTATCTGTGCATCATGAATCATGGTATGTGTTAAAGAGGGGGGCCCACTGAGACTCTTTTGCCCGGGGCCCTCAAAAACCTGGAGCTGGCCCTGGCCCAGCCATGTAGCATATTGCCCAGCCACATAGTATACAGCACAGCCATGTAGTATATAGCACAGACACATAGTATATTTCCCAGCCACGTAATATATTGCACAGCCACATAGTATATTGCACAGCCACATAATATATTGCCCAGTCACGTAGTATATAGCACAGCCACATAGTTTATAACACCGGCAGCCCACGAACGTAGTATATAACACAGGCAGCCCACATAGTATACAACACAAGCAGTCCAGGCATGTACGTAGTATATAACACAGGCAGCCCACGTACGTAGTATATGACACAGGCAGCCACGTAGCATATAGCACAGCCACGTAGTATATAACACAGGCTGCCCACATAGTATATAACACAGGCAGCCCACGTAGTATATAACACAGGCAGACCAGCTTACCCACCACCACGCCATCACCATCGCCCCCGACCATTGTGGACACAGGATCTGCGCACATGCACTGACGAATGCTGCTCATCTTCTGCTGCTCACTGCGCTGGAACTGAACGGTGGACCCAGGTCCCAGACCGTGTCGCGACGTGATCTGTGTGTCAGCGCTGCTCTTCTTTGGATTGACGAGCTCCTCACTCTCACCCGGAAGTGATGACCATCGGCCCGGAAGTGACACTTCTATCCCCATGGACGGTGATTGGTGAGTATTCCTGCTGCAGTAAATCCCAGTCAGTGAGTCCCGCCTCCTGCTGCCAGTGCCGGGAATCATATATCCGCTCCAGCTCCGCCTCCGAGTCCTGGCTGGAGTCACACACAGCACACAGCACACTAGCACAGGGAGGGAGGGACGGACACGGGAATGATGTAGTCTGGCTTTGGGGGCCCCCCAGGAGTGCATGATGCACTGTGCATCAGTGTCTTACCGTTATGGGCCCCCAGTCTCACCACGGTCCCGGCACTTGCCCGGGTGCGCCGGGTCCTGACGCCGGCCCTGCCTGAGGGTTGCGAACAGCGGAAATGAGCATACAGCTTATATGCTTTCTG
The DNA here is from genome assembly GCF_032444005.1 of Ranitomeya imitator. NCBI lineage: Eukaryota > Metazoa > Chordata > Amphibia > Anura > Dendrobatidae > Ranitomeya > Ranitomeya imitator. Next base: position 1,238,852,279 of record NC_091282.1, on the reverse strand, counting down.
GAGCAGCTCACCCAGGCCAGAATAGTGGCGGGGAGAATGCTGTACCACCAGGTTGAGTACATGAGCCATGCAAGGCACATGTGTGAGCTTGCCTTGCCATAGGGCCACCATCAGGTTCGCGCCATTATCAAACACGGCCTTCTCTAGATGCAGGTTCAGCGGAGACAGCCATTGATCAAACTCAGCCTGGAGAGCTGTCCACAACTCTTCAGCTGTATGACTGCGATCTCCAAGGCATATCAATTTTAACCCCTTCATGACCCAGCCTATTTTGAACTTAATGACCTGGCCGTTTTTTGCAATTCTGACCAGTGTCCCTTTATGAGGTAATAACTCAGGAACGCTTCAACTAATCCTAGCGGTTCTAGATTGTTTTTTCATGACATATTGGGCTTCATGTTACTGGTAAATTTAGGTCGATTATTTTTGCATTTATTTGTGAAAAAATGGAAATTTGGCTAAAATTTTGAAAATTTCGCAATTTTCAAATTTACAATTTTTATTCTGCTAAACGAGTGAGTTATGTGACACAAAATAGTTAATAAGTAACATTACTCACATGTCTACTTTACATCAGCACAATTTTAGGAACAATTTTTTTTTTTGCTAGGAAGTTATAAGGGTTAAAATTTGACCAGCGATTTCTCATTTTTACAACGAAATTTACAAAACCATTTTATTTTAGGGACCACCTCACATTTGAAGTCAGTTTGAGGGGTCTATATGGCTGGAAATACCCAAAAGTGACACCATTCTAAAAACTGCACCCCTCAAGGTGCACAAAACCACATTCAAGAAGTTTATTAACCCTTCAGGTGCTTCACAGCAGCAGAAGCAACATGGAAGGAAAAAATGAACATTTAACTTTTTAGTCACAAAAATGATCTTTTAGCAACATTTTTTTTTATTTTTCCAAAGGTAAAAAGAGAAACTTGATTGCAAAAGTAATTGTACAATTTATCCTTAGTACGCCGATACCCCATATGTGGGGGTGAACCACTGTTTTGGCGCACGACAGGGCTCGGAAGGGAAGGAGCGCCATTTGACTTTTTGAATGAAAAATTGGCTCCAATCTTTAGCGGACACCATGTCGCGTTTGGAGAGCCCCTGTGTGCCTAAACATTGGAGCTCCCCCACAAGTGACCCCACTTTGAAAACTAGACTCCCCAAGGAACTTATATAGATCAAAAAAAGAAGAAATGTCCAGCTTCACCGAATCCGTAAAAAATAATTTTCTTTATTCACAAACTATAAACATGGAGGATACAGACTTCAGCACGAACCATATGGGTGTGAATCTCAACCCGTTTCTGGAGACTAACCTCCCTTAATCATGTCACATGATTAAGGGAGCTTAGTCTCCAGAAACGGGTTGAGATTCACACCCATATGGTTCGTGCTGAAGTCTGTATCCTCCATGTTTATAGTTTGTGAATAAAGAAAATTTTTTTTTACGGATTCGGTGAAGCTGGACATTTCTTCTTTTTTTGATTCTACACGCCTGGACACAGCGGGTCCGTGCTCCCGAAGATTGGCTTATGCATCACGGGTGACCTGGGTTATTTTTCCTCTTTCCAAACTTATATAGATGCATAGTGAGTAGGGTTGAGCGAAACGGGTCGTTCATTTTCAAAAGTCGCCGACTTTTGGCAAAGTCGGGTTTCATGAAACCCGATCCGACCCCTGTGCGTGGTCGGCCATGCGGTACGCGACTTTCGCGCCAAAGTCGCGTTTCAATGACGCGAAAAGCGCCATTTCTCAGCCAATGAAGGTGAGCGCAGAGTGTGGGCAGCGTGATGACATAGGTCCTGGTCCCCACCATCTTAGAGGGCATTGCAGTGATTGGCTTGCTGTCTGCGGCGTCACAGGGGCTATAAAGGGGCGTTCCCGCCGACCGCCATCTTACTGCTGCTGATCTGAGCTTAGGGAGAGGTTGCTGCCGCTTCGTCAGAAGCAGGGATAGTGTTAGGCAGGGTCCATTAACCACCAAACCGCTTGTGCTGTAGCGATTTCCACTTTCCAACACCACCTTCGGTGTGCAGGGACAGTGGAAGCTACATTTTTTTTTCTTCTCAGCGCTGTAGCTCATTGGGCTGCCCTAGAAGGCTCCCTGATAGCTGCATTGCTGTGTGCAAACCAACTGCTTTTTTCAAAGCACAAATCCTCTTGTTCCTTCGTTTCTGCACAGCTATCTTTTTTGTTTGTCCACACTTTTTATTTAATTTGTGCATCAGTCCACTCCTTATTGCTGCCTGCCATACCTGGCTGAGATTACTGCAGGGAGATAGTAATTGTAGGACAGTCCCTTTTTTTTTTTTTTGTGGGAGATTAAGATTGGCATTTCTGCTACAGTGCCATCCCTGTGTGTGCCATCTCTCACTCAGTGGGCCATAGAAAGCCTAGTTATTTTTTTGCTTGATTTGGGATCTCAAATCTACCTGAAAAAATCACTACATCAATCAGTGGGAGAAAAATATTGGCCTCAGGGCTTGTGTGCCACTCCTGACTCCTGTGTGTGCCATCTCTCACTCAGTGGGCCATAGAAAGCCTATTTATTTTTTTGCTTGATTTGGGTTCTCAAATCTACCTGAAAAAATCACTACATCAATCAGTGGGAGAAAAATATTGGCCTCAGGGCTTGTGTGCCACTCCTGACTCCTGTGTGTGCCATCTCTCACTCAGTGGGCCATAGAAAGCCTATTTATTTTTTTGCTTGATTTGGGTTCTCAAATCTACCTGAAAAAATCACTACATCAATCAGTGGGAGAAAAATATTGGCCTCAGGGCTTGTGTGCCACTCCTGACTCCTGTGTGTGCCATCTCTCACTCAGTGGGCCATAGAAAGCCTATTTATTTTTTTGCTTGATTTGGGTTCTCAAATCTACCTGAAAAAATCACTACATCAATCAGTGGGAGAAAAATATTGGCCTCAGGGCTTGTGTGCCACTCCTGACTCCTGTGTGTGCCATCTCTCACTCAGTGGGCCATAGAAAGCCTATTTATTTTTTTGCTTGATTTGGGTTCTCAAATCTACCTGAAAAAATCACTACATCAATCAGTGGGAGAAAAATATTGGCCTCAGGGCTTGTATGCCACTCCTGACTCCTGTGTGTGCCATCTCTCACTCAGTGGGCCATAGAAAGCCTATTTATTTTTTTGCTTGATTTGGGTTCTCAAATCTACCTGAAAAAATCACTACATCAATCTGTGGGAGAAAAATATTGGCCTCAGGGCTTGTGTGCCACTCCTGACTCCTGTGTGTGCCATCTCTCACTCAGTGGGCCATAGAAAGCCTATTTATTTTTTTGCTTGATTTGGGTTCTCAAATCTACCTGAAAAAATCACTACATCAATCAGTGGGAGAAAAATATTGGCCTCAGGGCTTGTGTGCCACTCCTGACTCCTGTGTGTGCCATCTCTCACTCAGTGGGCCATAGAAAGCCTATTTATTTTTTTGCTTGATTTGGGTTCTCAAATCTACCTGAAAAAATCACTACATCAATCAGTGGGAGAAAAATATTGGCCTCAGGGCTTGTGTGCCACTCCTGACTCCTGTGTGTGCCATCTCTCACTCAGTGGGCCATAGAAAGCCTATTTATTTTTTTGCTTGATTTGGGTTCTCAAATCTACCTGAAAAAATCACTACATCAATCAGTGGGAGAAAAATATTGGCCTCAGGGCTTGTATGCCACTCCTGACTCCTGTGTGTGCCATCTCTCACTCAGTGGGCCATAGAAAGCCTATTTATTTTTTTGCTTGATTTGGGTTCTCAAATCTACCTGAAAAAATCACTACATCAATCAGTGGGAGAAAAATATTGGCCTCAGGGCTTGTGTGCCACTCCTGACTCCTGTGTGTGCCATCTCTCACTCAGTGGGCCATAGAAAGCCTATTTATTTTTTTGCTTGATTTGGGTTCTCAAATCTACCTGAAAAAATCACTACATCAATCAGTGGGAGAAAAATATTGGCCTCAGGGCTTGTGTGCCACTCCTGACTCCTGTGTGTGCCATCTCTCACTCAGTGGGCCATAGAAAGCCTATTTATTTTTTTGCTTGATTTGGGTTCTCAAATCTACCTGAAAAAATCACTACATCAATCAGTGGGAGAAAAATATTGGCCTCAGGGCTTGTGTGCCACTCCTGACTCCTGTGTGTGCCATCTCTCACTCAGTGGGCCATAGAAAGCCTATTTATTTTTTTGCTTGATTTGGGTTCTCAAATCTACCTGAAAAAATCACTACATCAATCAGTGGGAGAAAAATATTGGCCTCAGGGCTTGTGTGCCACTCCTGACTCCTGTGTGTGCCATCTCTCACTCAGTGGGCCATAGAAAGCCTATTTATTTTTTTGCTTGATTTGGGTTCTCAAATCTACCTGAAAAAATCACTACATCAATCAGTGGGAGAAAAATATTGGCCTCAGGGCTTGTGTGCCACTCCTGACTCCTGTGTGTGCCATCTCTCACTCAGTGGGCCATAGAAAGCCTATTTATTTTTTTGCTTGATTTGGGTTCTCAAATCTACCTGAAAAAATCACTACATCAATCAGTGGGAGAAAAATATTGGCCTCAGGGCTTGTGTGCCACTCCTGACTCCTGTGTGTGCCATCTCTCACTCAGTGGGCCATAGAAAGCCTATTTATTTTTTTGCTTGATTTGGGTTCTCAAATCTACCTGAAAAAATCACTACATCAATCAGTGGGAGAAAAATATTGGCCTCAGGGCTTGTGTGCCACTCCTGACTCCTGTGTGTGCCATCTCTCACTCAGTGGGCCATAGAAAGCCTATTTATTTTTTTGCTTGATTTGGGTTCTCAAATCTACCTGAAAAAATCACTACATCAATCAGTGGGAGAAAAATATTGGCCTCAGGGCTTGTGTGCCACTCCTGACTCCTGTGTGTGCCATCTCTCACTCAGTGGGCCATAGAAAGCCTATTTATTTTTTTGCTTGATTTGGGTTCTCAAATCTACCTGAAAAAATCACTACATCAATCAGTGGGAGAAAAATATTGGCCTCAGGGCTTGTGTGCCACTCCTGACTCCTGTGTGTGCCATCTCTCACTCAGTGGGCCATAGAAAGCCTATTTATTTTTTTGCTTGATTTGGGTTCTCAAATCTACCTGAAAAAATCACTACATCAATCAGTGGGAGAAAAATATTGGCCTCAGGGCTTGTGTGCCACTCCTGACTCCTGTGTGTGCCATCTCTCACTCAGTGGGCCATAGAAAGCCTATTTATTTTTTTGCTTGATTTGGGTTCTCAAATCTACCTGAAAAAATCACTACATCAATCAGTGGGAGAAAAATATTGGCCTCAGGGCTTGTGTGCCACTCCTGACTCCTGTGTGTGCCATCTCTCACTCAGTGGGCCATAGAAAGCCTATTTATTTTTTTGCTTGATTTGGGTTCTCAAATCTACCTGAAAAAATCACTACATCAATCAGTGGGAGAAAAATATTGGCCTCAGGGCTTGTGTGCCACTCCTGACTCCTGTGTGTGCCATCTCTCACTCAGTGGGCCATAGAAAGCCTATTTATTTTTTTGCTTGATTTGGGTTCTCAAATCTACCTGAAAAAATCACTACATCAATCAGTGGGAGAAAAATATTGGCCTCAGGGCTTGTGTGCCACTCCTGACTCCTGTGTGTGCCATCTCTCACTCAGTGGGCCATAGAAAGCCTATTTATTTTTTTGCTTGATTTGGGTTCTCAAATCTACCTGAAAAAATCACTACATCAATCAGTGGGAGAAAAATATTGGCCTCAGGGCTTGTGTGCCACTCCTGACTCCTGTGTGTGCCATCTCTCACTCAGTGGGCCATAGAAAGCCTATTTATTTTTTTGCTTGATTTGGGTTCTCAAATCTACCTGAAAAAATCACTACATCAATCAGTGGGAGAAAAACATTGGCCTCAGGGCTTGTGTGCCACTCCTGACTCCTGTGTGTGCCATCTCTCACTCAGTGGGCCATAGAAAGCCTATTTATTTTTTTGCTTGATTTGGGTTCTCAAATCTACCTGAAAAAATCACTACATCAATCAGTGGGAGAAAAATATTGGCCTCAGGGCTTGTGTGCCACTCCTGACTCCTGTGTGTGCCATCTCTCACTCAGTGGGCCATAGAAAGCCTTTTTTTTTTATTTGTTTGGTTTCTAAATTGTCCCTGAAAAAATCATTTTATTTTATTTGGTTTCTAAATTCTTCCTGAAAAAATCATTTTATTGTATTTTGTTTCTAAAGTCTCCCAGAAAAAAAAAAAAAAAAAAATAGGTGGGAGATTAATATTGACATTTGTGCTTGAGTGACATTCCTGCGTGTGTGGCATCTCTGTGATTTGGTGCCACAGAAAACAGAGTGTGTAACATTGTGCCTGATTTTCCTTGTGGTCTCACCAACCTGTAAAGGGATATTGAAATCATAGTGAAGTTATAGCTCACTGTGTAAGTTGTTTGACAGCAACAAATAAAGTTACTTTGGTTAAGTTTTTAAAACAATGAGGAAGTCTGGTGCAAGAGGTCGTGGCCTTGGGCGTTCATTGTCACCTGGTAATGATGGTAGTGGTAGTGGAGCATCAGGTGGTCGTGGCAAAAAAAAATTCCACCTAAGTCTGGAGCTGTGCAGCCAGGTTCGTCGTCTGGCTACACAAGGCCTCGAACGCTTTCTTTTCTGGGAGTAGGAAAACCGCTTTTAAAGCCGGAGCAGCAACAGCAAGTTTTGGCTTACCTTGCAGACTCAGCCTCTAGCTCTTTTGCCTCCTCTTCTGAAACTGGTAAATGTAAAAGCAGCGCGTCGCTTGTGGATGTTCACGGTCAGGGACAAGTCGCTTCCTTGTCCTCTTCAGCAAAAACAACAACAACAGAGAAGAATGCAGCAGGCGACACAACGGGTTACTCCATGGAGCTCTTTACACATACCGTCCCTGGCTTAGAAAGTGAAACACTTAACAGTCCATGCCCATTACAAGTTGAATCTGACATGGAGTGCACTGATGCACAGCCACAGCCAGACTACTATGCTGGTCCTTTGACTCAGACCACAACATTGCCCTCTCAGGGTACTGATCAACAATCAGACCCTGATGAGACTATGTTGCCCCGTCACGAACGCTATACCACTGACCGACACGGTGACACAGACGAAGTTGCACACGAGCTAGAAGAGGAGGTAATAGATGACCCAGTTGTTGACCCCGATTGGCAGCCATTGGGGAAACAGGGTGCAGGCGGCAGTAGTTCAGAAGCGGAGGTGAAGGAGGGGCCGCAGCAGGCATCAACATCGCAACAGGTTCCATCTGCCGCGCCCGTATCTGGCCCAAAACGCGTGTCAAAGCCAAAACCTGTTGGAGGACAGCGTGGCCATCCGGTTAAAGCTCAGTCTGCAATCCCTGAAAAGGGATCCGATGCTAGGAAGAGTGCAGTCTGGCATTTTTTTAAACAACATCCAATTGATCAGCGCAAAGTCATCTGTCAAAAATGTTCAACTAGCTTAAGCAGAGGTCAGAATCTGAAAAGTCTCAATACAAGTTGCATGCATAGACATTTAACCACCATGCATTTTCAAGCCTGGACTAACTACCAAACGTCCCTTAAGGTTGTAGCACCCTCGGCCAATGAAGCTAGTCAGCAACGCAACATCCCTTCCGTCACTGTAAGGCCACCATTTTCCGCACCACCGGCAGTATCTGTGCAGGTTTCTTTGCCAGCCAAAAGCAGTCAGGGTCAGGGAATCACCAGTTTTGTAGGAGGAAATATTGCATCTAGGGCACCGTCGGAAACAATACCGTCTCCAACCGTCTCTCAGTCTGCCATGTCCACCGGCACACCCGCTAGTTCCACGATCTCCAGCTCTCCAGTCCAGCTCACCCTACATGAGACTCTGGTTAGAAAAAGGAAGTACTTATCCTCGCATCCGCGTACACAGGGTTTTAACGCCCACATAGCTAGACTTATCTCATTAGAGATGATGCCCTACCGGTTAGTTGAAAGTGAAGCTTTCAAAACCCTGATGGAGTACGCTGAACCACGCTACGAGCTACCCAGTCGACACTTTTTTTCCAGAAAAGCCATCCCAACCCTGCACCAGCATGTTAAACAGCGCATCGTCCATGCACTCAGGCAATCTGTGAGTACAAAGGTGCACCTGACTACAGATGCATGGACCAGTAGGCATGGGCAGGGACGTTACATGTCCATCACGGCACACTGGGTGAATGTGGTGGATGCAGGTTCCACAGGGGACATCAATTTCAGGACAGTTGTGCCTAGCCCATGGTCTAGGAAACAGTTGGCTGTAGGCGTTCGCACCCCCTCCTCCTCCTCCTCGTCCTCCTGCAGAAGCGACAGCTCTTCCACAGACCGCAGTCGGCCAACCACTCCATCGGCAGCTGACACTGTTGCACACCAGTTGTCCCATTATGGGCCAGCTACTGGCAAGCGTCAGCAGGCTGTATTGGCTATGAAGTGTTTGGGCGACAACAGACACACCGCGGAAGTTCTGTCCGAGTTCTTGCAGCAAGAAACGCAGTCGTGGCTGGGCACAGTAGATCTTGAGGCAGGCAAGGTAGTGAGTGATAACGGAAGGAATTTCATGGCTGCCATCTCCCTTTCCCAACTGAAACACATTCCTTGCCTGGCTCACACCTTAAACCTGGTGGTGCAGTGCTTCCTGAAAAGTTATCCGGGGTTATCCGACCTGCTCCTCAAAGTGCGTGGACTTTGCTCACATATCCGACGTTCGCCTGTACACTCCAGCCGTATGCAGACCTATCAGCGGTCTTTGAACCTTCCCCAGCATCGCCTAATCATAGACGTTGCAACAAGATGGAACTCAACACTGCACATGCTTCAGAGACTGTGCGAACAGAGGCGGGCTGTTATGTTTTTGTGGGAGGATACACATACACGGGCAGGCAGTAGGATGGCAGACATGGAGTTGTCAGGTGTGCAGCGGTCGAAGATACAAGACATGTGTCAAGTCCTTCAGTGTTTTGAGGAATGCACACGGCTGGTTAGTGCAGACAACGCCATAATAAGCATGAGCATCCCCCTAATGTGTCTGCTGATGCAAAGTTTGACGCACATAAAGGATCAGGCGTCTGCACCAGAGGAAGAGGAAAGCCTTGACGACAGTCAGCCATTGTCTGGTCAGGGCAGTGTACAGGACGAGGTAGCGGGCGAAGAGGAGGTGGAGGACGAGGAGGATGATGGGGATGAGTATATTTTTAATGAGGAAGCTTTCCCGGGGGCACTGGAAATTGGTTGCGTGGCAAGGCCGGGTTCAGGTTTTTTGAGGGACACAAGTGACGTAGATTTGCCTGAAACTGCCCCTCAACCAATCACAACCGCAGATTTGACAACTGGAACTTTGGCCCACATGCCGGATTATGCCTTACGTATCCTCAAAAGGGAAACACGCATTACTAAAATGATGAATGATGACGATTACTGGTTGGCCTGCCTCCTTGATCCACGCTATAAAGGCAAATTGCAAAATATTATGCCACATGAGAACTTGGAACTAATATTAGCAACCAAACAATCAACTCTTGTTGACCGTTTGCTTCAGGCATTCCCAGCACACAGCGCACGTGATCGTTCTCACACGAGCTCCAGGGGGCAGCAGGCCAGGAGTGTTAGGGGTGCACACCTCAGAAGTGGCGTTGGACAGAGGGGTTTTCTGACCAGGTTGTGGAGTGATTTTGCTATGACCGCAGACAGGACAGGTACTGCTGCATCAATTGAAAGTGACAGGAGACAACATTTGTCCAGTATGGTTACTAACTATTTTTCATCCCTTATCAAAGTTCTACCTCAACCGTCATTCCCATTTGATTACTGGGCATCAAAATTAGACACCTGGCCAGAATTGGCAGAATATGCATTGCAGGAGCTTGCTTGCCCGGCAGCTAGTGTCCTATCAGAAAGAGTATTCAGTGCTGCAGGTTCAATATTAACCGAAAAAAGGACTCGTCTGGCTACCCAAAATGTTGATGATCTAACATTCATTAAAATGAACCACAACTGGATTTCGAATTCTTTTGCCCCACCTTGCCCGGCCAACACCTACCTTTCCTATGAAAAGCTCTTGCCTGTGGACTACTGTGAATTACTGTACTAATGTCTAATTTGCTGCAGCTGATTGTCCAGCATACGACATGTTTACACCTCCCTAAATGGCCAAACACCCCACACGGGGCCGTGGTATCGCGGCACCCAACGTCAGACACTGTTGTAACATGTACCGCCGGCCACAAGAGAGTTCACCCACCCCCAGGTAAAACATTGCTCTACCACTTCCATAGTTATCTCTCACACTTCCACCAATGTTTAGTCTATGCGCTGACATCCTTCCATTCCTGCCACTGACAATACCATTGTGTTGACATGTATAATGGTACTTAACATAGTCAGGGGCAGTGTCCTCTATTTACCACAGTAAATACTTTGCACTAAATTAGTAGTTCTGAAACTACGCAGAGGATCCCACCTCTGTACCTAATGATTGCACCCTTTAGTGTTTTTGTTTTGTTTTAATGCGAGACATTCACATTCATTTATTGTTTTGGACTACTAACTGGCAGACACTCATTACAATCGGCCTCCGCTGACCAGACCACTGCTGCCCGTGTACCCCTGGAACCAATTTTAAATTGCCTACAGCCAGCCCAATTTTATTATGTTAGGCCTTCGAAGCCTGTCTGCGGTCCCTCCTTCCACTAGGCCTCCACTGACCTGTCTACTGCTGTCCGTGTACCCCTGGAACCAATTGTAAATTGCCTACAGCCAGCCCAATTTTATTATGTTAGGCCTTCGAAGCCTGTCTGCGGTCCCTCCTTCCACTAGGCCTCCACTGACCTGTCTACTGCTGCCCGTGTACCCCTGGAACCTATTTTTTATTGAATAGAGCATCCTTTTTTTAATAGTAGGCGTACAAAGTCTGTCTGCGGTCCACTATTGAAATTGTCCTCCACTGCCCAGAGCAATGCTGCCTGTGTACCCCTGTAACCTTTTTTAAGCTGCAGTGAGCCACATTTTTGGTTTAAGGCCTACTACCTGTGTCTGTCTGCGCCACTCAATTCAGCTATGTTCCTTTGAAAAAAGCTGAGCATCAATAGTCTTGTTTTCAGCCAGGAATTTTAAAACTGCATTGGGGCTACAACTTTGGTAGGGCCTACTAACGGTGTCTGCCGCCACAAGGTGTGTCCCCAGGTTTCCTCGCCATTGCTTCGATCTTCCTACTCTCGTTTAGTAGTTGGTGAAAACTACACTGCATTAGGCCTACAAATTGGGTATGGGGTGTAGAGACGGTGTGTTCCACTCCAAGGTATTCTCCAGGTTGCCTTTCCTGAGCTTCTATCTTCAGGCTCTCGTTTAGTATTTGTTGGAAACTACACAGCATTAGGTCTACAAATTGGGTATGGGGTGTAGAGAGATGGTGTGTTCCACTCCAAGGTTTTCCCCAGGTTTCCTCGCCATTGCTTCGATCTTCAGGCTCTCGTTTAGTAGTTGTTGGAAACTACACTGCATTAGGCCTACAAATTGGGTATGGGGTGTAGAGAGATGGTGTGTTCCACTCCAAGGTGTTCCCCAGGTTTCCTCGCCATTGCTTCGATCTTCAAGCTCTCGTTTAGTAGTTGTTGGAAACTACACTGCATTAGGCCTACAAATTGGGTATGGGGTGTAGAGACGGTGTGTTCCACTCCAAGATGTTCCCCAGGTTTCCTCTCCATTGCTTCGATCTTCCGGCTCTCGTTTAGTAGTTGTTGGAAACTACGCTGCATTAGACCTACAAAATGGGTATGGGGTGGAGAGAGATGGTGTGTTACACTCCAAGGTGTTCTCCAGGTTGCCTTTCCTATGCTTCTATCTTCAGTCTCTTGTTAAATAGTGGTTAAATGGAACAACTGCATTTGGCGTACTAGTTGGTTTGGGGCCGACTAACAGTGTCTGCCGCTCCTTGCTGTTCTCCTGGTTTCCTGTCCTGAAATTCCATTTTCAGGCTCTCGTTAAGTAGTTGTTAATGTTAGACTGCATTTGGCCTACTAGTTGGGTTGGGGCCTACTATCGGTGTCTGCCACTCCTTGCTGTTCTCCTCCACTGAACAAAGCAGTGCCGCCTGTTTACTACGGTTGCCAATTTTGAACTGCATTTCGACTACTTACTGATTTGGGCCTACTCTCTGTGTCAGCCTCTCATTCCAGTTGTCCTCCACTGCAATGCCCCCTGGTTAGTCCTGTGTTACCAATTTTGAACTGCATTTAGCCCACTTTATTCTTTGGGCCTATATCTGTGTTTCCTCCTCATCCTGCCCATTGCCCAGCCAGTGATAGATGAGTCTGCTGGTACATTGACCCATAACGCAAAATTCCCCGTGCACGCTACACAGCAAGATTGTGACCCTGCTGAAAGTCAGGTTCCTCTTCCCGCATACTATACCACCTTACACGGGGACAAAGAGGAAGGTGCAGATGAAAGTGCAGGTTCCTTCATCAGGTGGGGGGAGAAATACTAGTTGGCGACGTCACTGGCACAGGGCCTCTCATAGTACGCAAAAGTGTTGCTGCCGGTGGGAGGCGCCCCCGCCGTGCAAACACACCGCTGTACTTTGAGGGGCCCTGTGCCAGTGCCAATGCCAACGAGTGGGCCCCCCCTGCTTGCTCAGGATCTCAGCACTTGCAAAGTTGAAATACTTACCTCTCCCTGCTCCACTACCGTGACGTCGTCCAGATTTAATGGGCCCACTAATTACTTGAACCAGCCCTACCCCCCACAACTTTAGCCAAATGACCCCCAATTTCAAATGCCTTCCAATTATTATAAGGTAAATTACGATTGACAAGCTTCTGTAACAAGAATGGATGTTTTTGCCATTAAAATGGGCAGTGTAGGTGTTTTCCTGGCCTCCACTCACTGCCGACTATGCTCCCCCATTGACTTGCATTGGGTTTCGTGTTTCGGGCGATACCCGACTTTTCGCGATAATCGGCCGATTCCACTCGACTCAACTTCTAAGATAGTCGGGTTTCGCGAAACACGGCTCGACTCTAAAAAGGTCAAGGTCGCTCAACCGTAATAGTGAGCACTTTGAACCCCCAGGTGCTTCACAAATTGATCCGTAAAAATGAAAAAGTACTTTTTTTTCACAAAAAATTTCTTTTAGCCTCAATTTATTCATTTCCACATGGGAAACAGGATAAGATCGATCCTAAAATTTATTGGGCAATTTCTCCTGAGTACACTGATACCACACATGTGGGAGTAAACCACTGTTTGGGTACACGGCAGGGCTCGGAAGGGAAGGAGCGCTATTTGTCTTTTTGAATAAAAAATTGGCTCCAGTCATTAGCGGACACCATGTCGCGTTTGGAGGGCCCCTGTGTGCCTAAACATTGGAACTCCCCCACATGTGACCCCATTTTGGAAACTCGACCCCCCAAGAAACTTATCTAGATGCATAGTGAGCACTTTGAACCCCCAGGTGCTTCACAAATTGATCTGTAAAAATGAAAAAGTACTTTTTTTCACAAAATTTTTTTTTAGCCTCAATTTGTTCATTTCCACATGGGCAACAGGATAAAATGGATCCTAAAATTTATTGGGCTATTTCTCCTGAGTACAGTGATACCTCATATGTGGGGGTAAACCACTGTTTGGTCACACGGCAGGGCTCGGAAGGGAAGGAGCGCTATTTGACTTTTTGAATGAAAAATTAGCTCCAATCATTAGCGGACACCATGTCGCTTTTGGAGAGCCCCTGTGTGCCTAAACATTTGAGCTCCCCCACATGTGACCCCATTTTGAAAACTAGACCTCCCATGGAACTAATCTAGATGTGCGGTGACCACTTTAAACCCCCAAGTGCGTCACAGAACTTTATAACGCAGAGCCGTGAAAATAAAAAAATTATTTTTCTTTCCTCAAAAATTATTTTTTAGCCTGCAATTTTTTATTTTCACAAGAGTAACAGGAGAAATTGGACCCCAAAAGTTGTTGTCCAGTTTGTCCTGAGTTTGCTGATACCCCATATGTGGGGGGAACCACTGTTTGGGCGCACGTCGGGGCTCGGAAGTGAAGTAGTGATGTTTTGAAATGCAGAATTTGATGGAATGGTCTGCGGGCATCACGTTGCATTTGCAGAGCCCCTGATGTGCCTAAACAGTAGAAACCCCCCACGTGACCCCATTTTGGAAACGAGACCCCCAAGGGAACTTATCTAGATATGTGGTGAGCACTTTGAACCCCCAAGTGCTTCACAGAATTTTACAACGCAGAGCCGTGAAAATAAAAAATCATTTTTCTTTCCTCAAAAATGATGTTTTAGCAAGCAATTTTTTTTATTTTCACAAGGGTAACAGGAGAAATTGGACCCTAATTGTTGTTGCCCAGCTTGTCCTGAGTATGCTGGTACCCCATATGTGGGGGTAAACCACTGTTTGGGCGCACGTCGGGGCTTGGAATTGAAGTAGTAATGTTTTAAAATGCAGACTTTGATGGAATGGTCTGCGGGCATCACGTTGCATTTACAGAGCCCCTGATGTGCATAAACAGTAGAAACCCCCAACAAGTGACACTGTTTTGGAAACTAGACCCCCAAAAGGAACTTATCTAGATATGTGGTGAGCACTTTGAACCCCCAAGTGCTTCACAGAATTATACAACGCAGAGCCGTGAAAATAAAAAATCATTTTTCTTTCCTCAAAAATTATGTTTCAGCAAGCAATTTTTTATTTTCGCAAGGGTAACAGGAGAAATTAGACTCAAATAGTTGTTGCCCATTTTGTCCTGAGTACGCTGGTACCCCATATGTGGGGGTAAACCACTGTTTGGGCGCATGTCAGGGCTCAGAAGTGAGGGAGCACCATTTGACTTTTTGAACAAAAGATTGGCTGGAATCAATGGTGGCGCCATGTTGCGTTTGGAGACCCCTGATGTGCCTAAACAGTGGAAACCCCTCAATTATATCTCCAACACTAACCCCAACACACCCCTAACCCTAATCCCAACTCTAGCCATAACCCTAACCACAACCCTAACCCCAACACACCCCTAACCATAACCCTAACTACAAGCCTAATCTTAACCCTATTTACAACCCTAGCCCTAATTCCAACCCTAACTCTAATTCCAAACCTAACCCTAAGGCTATGTGCCCACGTTGCGGATTCGTGTGAGATTTTTCCGCACCTTTTTAGAAAAATCCGCAGGTAAAAGGCACTGCGTTTTACCTGCGGATTAACCGCAGATTTCCAGTGTTTTTTGTGCGGATTTCACCTGCGGATTCCTATTGAGGAACAGGTGTAAAACTCTGTGGAATCCGCACAAAGAATTGACATGCTGCGGAAAATACAACGCAGAGCTTCCACGTGATATTTTCCACACCATGGGCACAGCGGATTTGGTTTTCCATAGGTTTCTATGGAACTGTAAACCTGATGGAAAACTGCTATGAAGCCGCAGTGGCCAATCCGCTGCGGATCCGCAGCCGAATCCACACCGTGTGCAAATAGCCTAATTCTAAGGGTATGTGCAGATGCTGCGGAAAACGCTGCGGATCCGCAGCGTTTCCACAGCTGCGGGTCCGCAGCAGTTTCCATGAGTTTACAGTTCAATGTAAACCTATGGGAAACAAACAACGCTGTGCACATGCTGCGGAAAAAACTGCGCGGAAACGCAGGGGTTTACATTCCACAGCATGTCACTTCTTTCTGCGGATTCCGCAGCAGTTTTACAGCTGCTCCAAGAGAAAACCGCAGTTGTAAAACCGCAGTGAAATCCGCAGAAAAACCATGGTAAATTCGCGATAAATCCGCAGCAGTTTTGCACTGCGGATTTATCAAATCCGCTGCGGAAAAATCCGCAGAGGAACAGAATACGTGTGCACATGCACATACCCTAACCCTAACCCTAGTTCTAACCCTAACCTTAGTGGGAAAAAAATATATTTTTTCTTTATTTTATTATTGTCCCTACCTATGGAGGTGATAAAGGGGGGTTCGTTTACTATTTTTTTATTTTGATCACTGTGATAGGTTTTATCACAGTGATCAAAATGTACCTGGAATGAATCTGCCAGACGGCAGATTCAGCGGGCGCACTGCGCATGCGCTCGCCATTTTGGAAGATGGCGACGCCCATGGAGAAGACGGATGGACGGACACCGGGAGGCTCGGTAAGTATGAGGGGGTGGTGGGGGGAGCACTGGGGGGTGGATCGTAGCACAGGGGGGGTGGATCGGAGCACGGGGTGTGTGGATCGGAGCACGGGGGTGTGGATCAGAGCACGGGGGGTGTGGATCGGAGCACGGGGTGGTGGATGAGAGCACGGGGTGGATCGGAGCACAGGGGGGTTGGATCGGAGCA
Source organism: Ranitomeya imitator (assembly GCF_032444005.1). NCBI lineage: Eukaryota > Metazoa > Chordata > Amphibia > Anura > Dendrobatidae > Ranitomeya > Ranitomeya imitator. Next base: position 1,238,835,926 of record NC_091282.1, on the reverse strand, counting down.
CGGGGGTGGAACAGAGCATTGGGGGTGGATCGGAGCACGGGGTGGATCGGAGCATGGGGGGGTGGATCAGAGCACAGAGGGGTTGGATCGGAGCACCGGGGGAACGGACAGGAGGATGGGGGGAGCGGACAGGAGGACGTAGGGGAGCGGACCACAGAACGGAGGACTGGGGGGGAGATCGGTGGCGGTGGGGGGGCAGATAAGTGTTTCCAGCCATGGCCGATGATATTGCAGCATCGGCCATGGCTGGATTGTAATATTTCACTACTTTTCCCATGACCTTGCTCTGACGGAAAGTCATATGAGGCCATTTGATGACATCCTTGGCCAGTCTGAGACCCTGATCATAAATCAGGTTTTCTACTTGTCTACTTGTCTATGTGAACTATCTACTAAAGCTTGATGAAGGACTGGCTTATCTGAAATGTTATTGCTGCTTTAATGACATAGAGTGGAGTTGAATTGTTAGAACCAATGATTCTTTGAACATCTGGTATATGTGGAACCATGAATAAAAAAAATAGACTTTTGGAGTTCCAGAATTTATCACTAGTGTGATCATTGTTACATCTGAGAGTCATTCTGAAGATAATTCCAAAGGTAATATGATCGGCCCCAGCTACAGGCTTAGTGGTTATCATTATATTTACTGCAATTTACTCTGATGGATAGAAGGAAGCAGAAGAGATCTTGTCTTCTCAAACCTTATATATAGAGAGTCTCAGCATAGCACAATATCGTGATATGGGTTTATGAGATTTGTGCTTTATATTTAGGGCGATTACTTGCTGGGAAGAATAATTTGTGCTGCAAATACATTTTAATCTAAAAAATTTAACCCTAAGCTTACAAAATATGTATCCCAAATACCTTTGGGTCCTCTCTCTCTCCTGTATAATGTAAGCTCTTATGGTCAGTGGGGTCCTCTCTCTCTCTCCTGTAGAGTGTAAGCTCTTATGGTCAGTGGGGTCCTCTCTCCTGTAGAGTGTAAGCTCTTATGTTCAGTGGGATCCTCTCTCTCCTGTAGAATGTAAACTCTTATGTTCAGTAACATAGTAACATAGTTAGTAAGGCCGAAAAAAGACATTTGTCCATCCAGTTCAGCCTATATTCCATCATAATAAATCCCCAGATCTACGTCCTTCTACAGAACCTAATAATTGTAAGATACAATATTGTTCTGCTCCAGGAAGACATCCAGGCCTCTCTTGAACCCCTCGACTGAGTTCGCCATCACCACCTCCTCAGGCAAGCAATTCCAGATTCTCACTGCCCTAACAGTAAAGAATCCTCTTCTATGTTGGTGGGGTCCTCTCTCTCCTGTAGAGTGTAAGCTCTTATGGTTAATGGGGTCTTCTCTCTCCTGTAGAGTGTAAGCTCTTATGGTTAATGGGGTCCTCTCTCTCTGTCCTGTAGAGTGTAAGCTCTTATGGTCAGTGGGGTCCTCTCTCCTGTAGAGTGTAAGCTCTTATGGTCAGTGGGGTCCTCTCTCTTTCTCCTGTAGAGTGTAAGCTCTTATGGTCAGTGGGGTCCTCTCTCCTGTAGAGTGTAAGCTCTTATGGTCAGTAGGGTCCTCTCTCACTCCTGTAGAGTGTAAGCTCTTATGGTCAGTGGGGTTCTCTCTCTCTCCTGTAGAGTGTAAGCTCTTATGGTCAGCAGGGTCCTCTTTCTCCTGTAGAGTGTAAGCTCTTATGATCAGTGGGGTCCTCTTTCTCCTGTAGAGTGTAAGTTCTTATGGTCAGTGGGGTCCTCTCTCTCCTGTAGAGTGTAAGCTCTTATGGTCAGTGGGGTCCTCTCTCTCCTGTAGAGTGTAAGCTCTTATGATCAGTGGGGTCCTCTCTCTCCTGTAGAATGTAAGCTCTTATGGTCAGTGTGGTCTTCTCTCTCCTGTAGAGTGTAAGCTCTTATGGTCAGTGGGGTCCTCTCTCTCTCCTGTAGAGTGTAAGCTCTTATGGTCAGCAGGGTCCTCTTTCTCCTGTAGAGTGTAAGCTCTTATGATCAGTGGGGTCCTCTTTCTCCTGTAGAGTGTAAGTTCTTATGGTCAGTGGGGTCCTCTCTCTCCTGTAGAGTGTAAGCTCTTATGGTCAGTGGGGTCCTCTCTCTCCTGTAGAGTGTAAGCTCTTATGATCAGTGGGGTCCTCTTTCTCCTGTAGAGTGTAAGCTCTTATGGTCAGTGTGGTCTTCTCTCTCCTGTAGAGTGTAAGCTCTTATGGTCAGTGGGGTCCTCTCTCTCTCCTGTAGAGTGTAAGCTCTTATGGTCAGTGGGGTCCTCTCTCTTCTGTAGAGTGTAAGCTCTTATGGTCAGTGGGGTCCTCTCTCTCCTGTAGAGTGTAAGCTCTTATGATCAGTGGGGTCCTCTCTCTCCTGTAGAGTGTAAGCTCTTATAATCAGTGGGGTCCTCTCTCTCCTGTAGAGTGTAAGCTCTTATGGTCAGTGTGGTCCTCTCTCTCTCCTGTAGAGTGTAAGCTCTTATGGTCAGTGGGGTCCTCTCTCTCTTGTAGAGTGTAAGCTCTTATGGTCAGTGGGGTCCTCTCTCTTCTGTAGAGTGTAAGCTCTTATGGTCAGTGGGGTCCTCTCTCTCCTGTAGAGTGTAAGCTCTTATGATCAGTGGGGTCCTCTCTCTCCTGTAGAGTGTAAGCTCTTATGGTCAGTGGGGTCCTCTCTCTCCTGTAGAGTGTAAGCTCTTATGGTCAGTGGGGTCCTCTCTCTCCTGTAGAGTGTAAGTTCTTATGGTCAGTGGGGTCCTCTCTCTCCTGTAGAGTGTAAGCTCTAATGGTGAGTGAGGTCCTCTCTCTCTCCTGTAGAGTGTAAGCTCTTATGGTCAGTGGGATCCTCTCTCTCCTGTAGAGTGTAAGCTCTTATGGTCAGTGGGGTCCTCTCTCTCCTGAAGAGTGTAGGCTCTTATGATCAGTGGGGTCCTCTCTCTCCTGTAGAGTGTAAGCTCTTATGGTCAGTGTGGTCCTCTCTCTCTCTCCTGTAGAGTGTAAGCTCTTATGGTCAGTGGGGTCCTCTCTCTCCTGTAGAGTGTAAGCTCTTATGGTCAGTGGGGTCCTCTCTCTCTCCTGTAGAGTGTAAGCTCTTATGGTCAGTGGGGTCCTCTCTCTCCTGTAGAGTGTAAGCTCTTATAATCAGTGGGGTCCTCTCTCTCTCTCCTGTAGAGTGTAAGCTCTTATGGTCAGTGGGGTCCTCTCTCTCCTGTAGAGTGTAAGCTCTTATGATCAGTGGGGTCCTCTCTCTCCTGTAGAGTGTAAGCTCTTATGGTCAGTGTGGTCCTCTCTCTCTCCTGTAGAGTGTAAGCTCTTATGGTCAGTGGGGTCCTCTCTCTCCTGTAGAGTGTAAGCTCTTATAATCAGTGGGGTCCTCTCTCTCTCTCCTGTAGAGTGTAAGCTCTTATGGTCAATGGAGTCCTCTCTCTCCTGTAGAGAGTAAACTCTTATGGTCAGTGGGGTTCTCTCTCTCCTGTAGATTGTAAGCTCTTATGGTCAATGGGGTTCTCTCTCTCCTGTAGAGTGTAAGCTCTTATGGTCAGTGGGGTCCTCTCTCTCCTGTAGAGTGCAAGCTCTTATGGTCAGTGAGGTCCTCTCTCTCCTGTAGAGTGTAAGCTCTTATGGTCAGTGGGGTCCTCTCTATCCTGTAAAATGTAAGCTCTTATGGTCAGTGGGGTTCTCTCTCTCTCCTGTAGAGTGTAAGCTCTTATGGTCAGAGGGGTCCTCTCTCTCCTGTAGAGTGTAAGCTCTTATGGTCAGTGGGGTCCTCTTTCTCCTGTAGAGTGTAAGCTCTTATGGTCAGTGGGGTTCTCTCTCTCTCCTGTAGAGTGTAAGCTCTTATGGTCAGTGGGATCCTCTCTTTCCTGTAGAGTGTAAGCTCTTATGGTCAGTGAGGTCCTCTCTCTCCTGTAGAGTGTAAGCTCTTATGGTCAGTGTGGTCCTCTCTCTCTCTCCTGTAGAGTGTAAGCTCTTATGGTCAGTGGGGTCCTCTCTCTCCTGTAGAGTGTAAGCTCTTATGGTCAGTGGGGTCCTCTCTCTCTCCTGTAGAGTGTAAGCTCTTATGGTCAGTGTGGTCCTCTCTCTCTCTCCTGTAGAGTGTAAGCTCTTATGGTCAGTGGGGTCCTCTCTCTCCTGTAGAGTGTAAGCTCTTATGGTCAGTGGGGTCCTCTCTCTCCTGTAGAGTGTAAGCTCTTATAATCAGTGTGGTCCTCTCTCTCTCTCCTGTAGAGTGTAAGCTCTTATGGTCAGTGGGGTCCTCTCTCTCCTGTAGAGTGTAAGCTCTTATGGTCAGTGGGGTCCTCTCTCTCCTGTAGAGTGTAAGCTCTTATAATCAGTGGGGTCCTCTCTCTCTCTCCTGTAGAGTGTAAGCTCTTATGGTCAGTGGGGTCCTCTCTCTCCTGTAGAGTGTAAGCTCTTATGATCAGTGGGGTCCTCTCTCTCCTGTAGAGTGTAAGCTCTTATGGTCAGTGTGGTCCTCTCTCTCTCCTGTGGAGTGTAAGCTCTTATGGTCAGTGGGGTCCTCTCTCTCCTGTAGAGTGTAAGCTCTTATAATCAGTGGGGTCCTCTCTCTCTCTCCTGTAGAGTGTAAGCTCTTATGGTCAATGAAGTCCTCTCTCTCCTGTAGAGAGTAAACTCTTATGGTCAGTGGGGTTCTCTCTCTCCTGTAGATTGTAAGCTCTTATGGTCAATGGGGTTCTCTCTCTCCTGTAGAGTGTAAGCTCTTATGGTCAGTGGGGTCCTCTCTCTCCTGTAGAGTGCAAGCTCTTATGGTCAGTGAGGTCCTCTCTCTCCTGTAGAGTGTAAGCTCTTATGGTCAGTGGGGTCCTCTCTATCCTGTAAAATGTAAGCTCTTATGGTCAGTGGGGTTCTCTCTCTCTCCTGTAGAGTGTAAGCTCTTATGGTCAGAGGGGTCCTCTCTCTCCTGTAGAGTGTAAGCTCTTATGGTCAGTGGGGTCCTCTCTCTCCTGTAGAGTGTAAGCTCTTATGGTCAGTGGGGTTCTCTCTCTCTCCTGTAGAGTGTAAGCTCTTATGGTCAGTGGGGTCCTCTCTTTCCTGTAGAGTGTAAGCTCTTATGGTCAGTGAGGTCCACTCTCTCCTGTAGAGTGTAAGCTCTTATGGTCAGTGGGGTCCTCTCTCTCCTGTAGAGTGTAAGCTCTTATGGTCAGTGGGGTTCTCTCTCTCCTGTAGAGTGTAAGCTCTTATGGTCAGTGGGGTTCTCTCTCTCTCCTGTAGAGTGTAAGCTCTTATGGTCAGTGTGGTCCTCTCTCTCCTGTACAGTGTAAGCTCTTATGGTCAGTGGGGTCCTCTTTCTCCTGTAGAGTGTAAGCTCTTATGGTCAGTGGATCCTCTCTCTCCTGTAGAGTGTAAGCACTTATGGTCAGTGGGGTCCTCTCTCTCCTGTAGAGTGTAAGCTCTTATGGTCAGTAGGGTCCTCTCGCTCCTGTAGTGTGTAAGCTCTTATGGTCAGTGGGGTCCTCTCTCTCCTGTAGAGTGTAAGCTCTTAAGGTCAGTGGGGTCCTCTCTCTCCTGTAGAGTGTAAGCTCTTATGCTCAGTGGGGTCTTCTCTCTCCTGTAGAGTGTAAGCTCTTATGGTCAGTGGGGTCCTCTCTCTCCTGTAGAGTGTAAGCTCTTATGGTCAGTGGGGTCCTCTCTCTCCTGTAGAGTGTAAGCTCTTATGCTCAGTGGGGTCTTCTCTCTCCTGTAGAGTGTAAGCTCTTATGGTCAGTGGGGTCCTCTCTCTCCTGTACAGTGTAAGCTCTTATGGTCAGTGGGGTCCTCTTTCTCCTGTAGAGTGTAAGCTCTTATGGTCAGTGGGGTCCTCTCTCTCCTGTAGAGTGTAAGCTCTTATGCTCAGTGGGGTCTTCTCTCTCCTGTAGAGTGTAAGCTCTTATGGTCAGTGGGGTCCTCTCTCTCCTGTACAGTGTAAGCTCTTATGGTCAGTGGGGTCCTCTTTCTCCTGTAGAGTGTAAGCTCTTATGGTCAGTGGGGTCCTCTCTCTCCTGTAGAGTGTAAGCTCTTATGCTCAGTGGGGTCTTCTCTCTCCTGTAGAGTGTAAGCTCTTTTGGTCAGTGGGGTCCTCTCTCTCCTGTACAGTGTAAGCTCTTATGGTCAGTGGGGTCCTCTCTCTCCTGTAGAGTGTAAGCTCTTATGGTCAGTGGGGTCCTCTCTCTCCTGTAGAGTGTAAGCTCTTATGGTCAGTAGGGTCCTCTCGCTCCTGTAGTGTGTAAGCTCTTATGGTCAGTGGGGTCCTCTCTCTCTCTCCTGTAGAGTGTAAGCTCTTATGGTCAGTGGGGTCCTCTCTTTCCTGTAGAGTGTAAGCTCTTATGGTCAGTGAGGTCCACTCTCTCCTGTAGAGTGTAAGCTCTTATGGTCAGTGGGGTCCTCTCTCTCCTGTAGAGTGTAAGCTCTTATGCTCAGTGGGGTCTTCTCTCTCCTGTAGAGTGTAAGCTCTTATGGTCAGTGGGGTCCTCTCTCTCCTGTAGAGTGTAAGCTCTTATGGTCAGTGGGGTCCTCTCTCTCCTGTACAGTGTAAGCTCTTATGGTCAGTGGGGTCCTCTTTCTCCTGTAGAGTGTAAGCTCTTATGGTCAGTGGGGTCCTCTCTCTCCTGTAGAGTGTAAGCTCTTATGCTCAGTGGGGTCTTCTCTCTCCTGTAGAGTGTAAGCTCTTATGGTCAGTGGGGTCCTCTCTCTCCTGTACAGTGTAAGCTCTTATGGTCAGTGGGGTCCTCTTTCTCCTGTAGAGTGTAAGCTCTTATGGTCAGTGGGGTCCTCTCTCTCCTGTAGAGTGTAAGCTCTTATGCTCAGTGGGGTCTTCTCTCTCCTGTAGAGTGTAAGCTCTTATGGTCAGTGGGGTCCTCTCTCTCCTGTACAGTGTAAGCTCTTATGGTCAGTGGGGTCCTCTCTCTCCTGTAGAGTGTAAGCTCTTATGGTCAGTGGGGTCCTCTCTCTCCTGTAGAGTGTAAGCTCTTATGGTCAGTAGGGTCCTCTCGCTCCTGTAGTGTGTAAGCTCTTATGGTCAGTGGGGTCCTCTCTCTCTCTCCTGTAGAGTGTAAGCTCTTATGGTCAGTAGGGTCCTCTCTCTCCTGTAGAGTGTAAGCTCTTATGGTCAGTGGGGTCCTCTCTCTCCTGTAGAGTGTAAGCTCTTATGCTCAGTGGGGTCTTCTCTCTCCTGTAGAGTGTAAGCTCTTATGGTCAGTGGGGTCCTCTCTCTCCTGTAGAGTGTAAGCTCTTATGGTCAGTGGGGTCCTCTCTCTCCTGTAGAGTGTAAGCTCTTATGGTCAGTGGGGTCCTCTCTCTCCTGTAGAGTGTAATCTCTTATGGTCAGTGGGGTCCTCTCTCTTTCTCCAGTAGAGTGTAAGCTCTTATGGTCAGCGGGGTCCTCTCTCTCCTGTAGAGTGTAAGTTCTTATGGTCAGCGGGGTCCTCTCTCTCCTGTAGAGTGTAAGCTCTTATGGTCAGTGGGCTCCTCTCTCTCCTGTAGAGTGTAAGCTCTTATGGTCAGTGGGGTCCTCTCTCTTTCTCCAGTAGAGTGTAAGCTCTTATGGTCAGTGGGTTCCTCTCTCTCTCTTTCTCTTTCTCTCTCCCCCACAGATATTTTACAAGCTTTCCAGTACTTAAATTTGCTCAAATTTATTTGTTAAGAATTGAATATTTTGGAAAAATTTGGTGAATGCGAATTTTAAATGATATGCTTATCTCTATCTTGCATCTGTTAAATTAATTTTAATTATTGAAGAAATGGTTTGGTTAATTTATTTGAAAAATAAAAATAAAAACATTATTATTTTTTAAACATTTAAATAGTTCTTCTGTCTTATTAATGTAATCCAGATGAACACTAAAACATTTACTTTATTGAGAAACCCAGCTCCTCTTATTGTTTGGCCCTGCGATATGTCTAACCACCATTATTTTGGGAAGCCTGGTATTCCTAGCTGGTCTCGGCTATATGACTAACCACCCCACTTATCCGTCTGGCATACCCATCTTGGCTACGTAGCTGCCACCATCATCCCTTTCAGCCCCCTGATATCGTCAATCATTGCCACCCTGGGCTGGACAATACAGCTGACTAATACTATAGACCACCACTGCTTTGAGCCTCCTTACACATCAAGTTCTGCTACAGCCTTACACTCTGCTACATTGCTGGACTCTGCTAGTCTGTATTCTGTAGCTCTGCTACCTCACTGGACTCTATTTTGCTTTGATACGTCTGTCTTGCAGGGGACTTTTTTGCAACTATTTTCCAAACAGCGGTAAGGAGACAGCAGGCACGTAGGATGCATTTACGAAACGTAGTCAGAGCAAGGGTTAGCAGGGGATTTAATTCTACAGTGGATACTCCACGCAGGGAGAAGTAGTGGGACATTTTCTGAATACTGTACTGTAATTTGGAAGACAGCAGTAAAACAAGTGACTGAGACAATGCGTTCAGAGGAAATAGACTTATCAATCCGACGCAGTCCTCAATGTATTCCCTGGGTGCAAACGGTGGCGCCAAGGCAATGGCGCGGTGGAAATTCGGCGTTGTCCTGGAGAGGATGGCGTCCTGCATCCTGGAAAAGATGGCACCTTGGGTCCTGTCGTGGGCGAAGTTTCCTTGTGGTCCTGATGCCGGCTTTGTGTCCGGAAGGAGATGGAATACAGAAGGCAAAGTCTCTGTCCTGCACGGTGGTTTCCCCTATGTGGGGGTCTGTTTAGAAACTTAACAGGATAAAGTTCACAATTGGTGGTACGACTCTCCGGTCTGCGTGGGCGCGAGGCTATCTCCTGTACACGGGCCCTTTGTCTCACAGTCAGTGGTGTCAAGGGTATCAGCGATATCGGTAAAAGGCTCCATTTATCGCCCTTTGACCTTCAAGTCTTAGGCCTGCTCTCTCACGATATTCTGCATTAGGAGCACCTACACTGACCTCTTGCACACTGCACGTACCCGCCGAAACTGTCAGATTACTCGCACGCTGCAATTCCCTCAGATTAGCCACGCCCAATTTTCTCAACTGCCTGGAACGGTCCAGGGCATTAAGCTTTCCCCCCTGCAACATAGGTGACAGCCCCAATGGTTCCGGACCCGTCAGAGAGGAAGCACGCCTAGCTGGGTTCTTCTCCTTACACAGCCATGTCCATTTCCTTGTCTCTCTTCGCTGAGTCTCCAGCTCCTTCTGGGGCTCTTCTCCAGTTGCCATCTTTCTCTGTTGCTACCGGAACACTATGATTCGCCAACATTACTGGTCTTTCCTGCAAAGCACTTGCTCATCCAGACCAAAAACTTCAAATCCACCTCACCTGGTGAAACGCAAGCATCAGGAAGTAGTAGGTGGCAAAGAAGGAAGAAGTGGCTCATAAGTGGAGAAAGCAAAGCTGATTTGTGCTACTTAGCTTTGTAATTGTTGTTGAATTGACAATGACCATTTATCTTTGCATAATGTGAAATATGGTCAGCGAAACTCATGGCAAAGCCTTTTTCCACTGGAGAAATAGTCTAATCCTTCATGTTGCTCAATTTGACCAAATTTTGAGTTTTTAGGTTCTGTTCATATCTGACGCACACATGGTCATGAACACGTACCTATAGATCCATGCTGTGCATTTACCTTCCTTTTCCTGCCGGACACTTTTTTCGCACTCTTGTTGTATTCTCCCCACAGAACAGCAGATGGAGATCTTTACTTATTTTTCAGTAACAGGATTCTACAGCTGATCTGATGTGGAAAATGCATTTATGTCTTAAAGACACAACTAATGTTGTGCTTTAGGACAGGGGTATCCTTTATTCCTTCGCTGTTCTACAGTATATTCAGTGTCGAATATGAGTCCTGGGTGGGGAGGTGAAAATATACTCATGTTCCATAGCTATTAAGGTGGAAGGAAGACTATAAGTCCATCTAGTTCAACCCATAGCCTAACCTAACATGCCCTAACATGTTGATCCAGAGCAAGGCAAAAAAAAACATGTGGCAAAGAGTAAGCTCCACTTTGGGGAAAAAAATTCCTTCCCGACTCCACATACGGCAATCAGACTAGTTCCCTGGATCAACGCCCTATCAAGGAATCTAGTGTATATACCCTGTAACATTATACATTTCCAGAAACGTATCCAGTCCCCTCTTAAATTTAAGTAATGAATCACTCATTACAACATCATACGGCAGAGAGTTCCATAGTCTCACTGCTCTTACAGTAAAGAATCCGCGTCTGTTATTATGCTTAAACCTTTTTTCCTCCAAACGTAGAGGATGCCCCCTTGTCCATGTCTCAGGTCTATGATTAAAAAGATCATCAGAAAGGTCTTTGTACTGTCCCCTCATATATTTATACATTAAAATAAGATCACCCCTTAGTCTTCGTTTTTCCAAACTAAATAGCCCCAAGTGTAATAACCTATCTTGGTATTGCAGACCCCCCAGTCCTCTAATAACCTTGGTCACTCTTCTCTGCACCCGCTCCAGTTCAGCTATGTCTTTCTTATACACCGGAGACCAGAACTGTGCACAGTATTCTAAGTGTGGTCGAACTAGTGACTTGTATAGAGGTAAAATTATATTCTCCTCATGAGCATCTATGCCTCTTTTAATGCATCCCATTATTTTATTTGCCTTTGTAGCAGCTGCCTGACACTGGCCACTGAACATGAGTTTGTCATCCACCCATACTCCCAGGTCTTTTTCATTGATGGTTTTGCCTAGAGATTTAGAATTAAGCGCATAGTTTTACATCTTATTACTTCTACCCAAGTGCATGACCTTACATTTATCCACATTAAAGCTCATTTGCCATTTATCAGCCCAAGCTTCTAGTTTACATAAATCATCCTGTAATATAAAATTGTCCTCCTCTGTATTGATTACCCTGCAGAGTTTACTGTCGTCTGCAAATATTGAAATTCTACTCTGAATGCCCCCTACAAGGTCATTAATAAAAATGTTAAAAAGAAGAGGGCCCAATACTGACCCCTGTGGTACCCCACTTCTCACCGCTACCCAGTCCGAGTGTGCTCCATTAATAACCACCCTTTGTTTCCTATCCCTGAGCCAGCTCTTAACCCACTTGCACATATTTTCCCCTATCCCCATTATTCTCATTTTATGCATCAATCTTTTATGTGGCACCGTATCAAAAGCTTTTGAAAAGTCCATATTTACTACGTCCACTGGGTTCCTTTGGTCCAGTTCGGAACTTACCTCTTCATAGAAGCTGATCAGTTTAGTCTGACATGAACGGTCCCTAGTAAACCCGTGCTGATACTGGGTCATGAGGTTATTCATCTTCAGATACTCCAGTATAGCATCCCTTAGAATGCCCTCCAGGATTTTACCCACAGTAGAGGTTAAGCTTACTGGCCTATAATTTCCGAGTTCAGTTTTTGCCCCCTTTTTGAATATTGGCACCACATTTGCTATACGCCAGTCCTGTGGCACAGACCCTGTTATTATGGAGTCTTTAAAGATTAAAAATAATGGTCTATCAATGACTGTACTTAATTCCTGCAGTACTCGAGGGTGTATCCAATCCGGGCCCGGAGATTTGTCAATTTTAGTGATTTTTAGACGCCGCCGCACTTCCTGCTGGGTTAAGCAGGTGACATTTAATTGGGAATTTTTATCACTAGACATTTTGTCGCCATGGGATTTTCTTGTGTAAATACTGATGAAAAAAAGTCATTTAGCATATTGGCTTTTTCCTCATCCTCATCCACCATCTCACCCAGACTATTTTTAAGGGGGCCAACACTATCATTTTTTAGTTTCTTACTATTTATGTAGTTAAAGAATATTTTAGGATTATTTTTACTCTCTCTGGCAATGAGTCTCTGTCTCAATCTTTGCTGCCTTGATTTGCTTTTTACAGAATTTATTTAATTTTCTGTATTTATTTAATGCCTCCTCACTACCTACTTCCTTTAATTCTCTAAATGCTTTCTTTTTGTCACTTATTGCGCCCCTTACAGCTCTATTTAGCCATATTGGCTTCCTCCTATCTCTAGTATGTTTATTCCCATACGGTATGTACTGTGCACAGGTCCTATCCAAGATGCTAATAAACGTCTCCCATTTTCTTTGTGTATTTTTGTGTCTCAGGATATCGTCCCAGATAATTGCACCAAGATCCTCTCTCATCATCTCATGTGGATGCATCATAGTGCGGAGGTGGACGCGCTTCCCCAATATTGGAGTGACAGGGGATGGGCATCTGTATTATCTAATTTCATTATGATCTATGAGGGGTTTGTGTCCCTGACTGTATTATTATAACATTTATATTTTCGTCTATGTTTCCATAGGATTATTTTTAAATATTTAGTATTATGAAGAGTCTAAAAGGTTGATCACAAATTCCTTAAATCTATCTTAAGTTCTGTTTGTAGAATCAATAAGAAAAATTAAGAAATAGTATTTAAAGCATTCTAAATGATATATGTATTAAGAAAATAGCCTATTATTTAAATCAGGACTTTGTTTTACATATACTTTTTTTTTTTAAATATTGGGAATTATTATATTTTTCATATCACAATCTTTATATATATAAACTTTCATCTGCTTTGTATTAATCCTAAATAAAAGAAGATAGTTTTTAGAGCTGGATTAATCCTTGTTTATATAATTTTGAGCACATTGTAATCTTTCTTGTTCTTTTGGGTGAGTAGAGGTGATGTCTTGATTTTTGGGCAGAGAGACCTTTAGCATTTAGAATATGCCTTAATGTGCAAACTGAAACCTCAGCGCTGCTGCCAGATCTTACTACACATCTTTTGCACAGTGTTTTTGATCACCTGCCTACTCAGGAATCTGATGGCAGCTGGTGACAGCTGCCTCTTTCTGCCAAGTCCAGGTAGTGTAGACAGTGTTCCTATATCTTTGAAGTTATGAACTCTGTTCCCGGCTGTGTCTCTAGAAACATCCATTGCCTTTGCATCTTTTTATATCATTTTCTTTATTTGCACATGGCAATGATCTGTTCTCTTAACTTTTTGCAAAACTCTCTTGTGATTTATGAATATTCGAACATTCACGGTCACTGCCCATGAATAATGGGATAAAGTTCCTCAGTAACGCTGACAGAAGCTGTTGTCTGGCTATGCATCATGTTTTCAGCAGGTCATAACAGCCAGAGGAGCAGCAAGTTACAACAGCCAGATGAGCTGTACTATGTACTAAAAACACTTGTCGTGAAGAGCTGAATACGTTTGAATCAGTACAGTGGCATTTAATGCTGAATTTGGGAGAAGTCGCTAGTTAAAATATGTTGAGCTATTTAAAAGGAACCTGACAGCAGGATTTCCCAGTAAGAAATATTAATATTTCTTGTGTTAAGGATATGTATGCTGGTTGAAGGTTGAAGATATCCAAAAATGAACTCTCACAGACAAAATGGACACTTTGCTGAATATGTATAAGAATCACAGATATTAATTAATTAATATGTCCACGTGCTCTAAGTCATACCTGTCAACAGGTCATACAACGCTCAAGTGGACTCTGATATGCCAACGTGTCCTCTTAACTAATAAGGAATGAGGTAATACTAAGGAGAAAAACAAAACCACAAAAGATAATGAATATTAATTAAAGCCCTCCCCAAGGAAGGAGGACTTGAGGGTTTAACCACAGATTAACATTGATAATTGATAACCTATAAAAGGATGTGCCTTCAGATCAATAAATGGATTTGCTGCTAGTGATTGTGTCATCAATTATGAGTGGATCTTCTTCCTGTACAAGTAAATCTCTATCAGAGATACAGTTTGGCGACAGACAATTAAGAAGATCACACCCTAGTGTGACCCCCCTACAGCAATTTGGTGCCCAACATGGAGCCAGATTGTTGTAGATATTGGTATGCGGTGAGGTCTGGCTATAGATTTGTAGGCTCAGAAGGTTGGTGGATCACCAGGGATCAGAATGTGCCTGCAGCTGCTTGGAGCTACGTTATTTGATGTGGCTACCACATATAGTGTAGTGTCGCTGCCATTCCAGTGGTCCCTCCATGGTGATCCTTCTACATCTGCATCTACCTACACCTACTTCTACAACACTTGTATTTCCATAAACCTTACTGCAATATGTTTAAAAATGATGTTTAAGAATCACACTATGTATGAATAGTCTGAGATCAATATCAATCATTACAATAGAGCCCTGGTATTTCTATCACAGCAGTGTGCCTGACATCATGGCGGAGCGCAGAGTGGAGGAGCAGAGGGAATTGTCCTCCCTGCATCCAGCACACTCTTGCTAAGAAGGTTAAACATAATTTCTAAACATTTTGTAGCAGCATTCAGGAGCTAGCACTTCATGCATTAAATGTCGGATGGCTGTATAACACAATGATTGACCTCTATGAGAGCTGTAATAATCTGTCTCAGTTACTGAGGAGGGGAAAAGGATTAAATGTTCTAAGTACAGTAAGTGCGGTATGCTAATAGGGGCCGAATGTAGCCACTCTGATGTAATAGAGTGCAGGGTAGAGTATGTCACCCTGGAACAGACAGGCCAACTATTGAGGGGAATTTATTAACAGGAGTAAGATTCTCCTCGCAGGGAGTAAACAGGGGGTTAATAGAGATAAAGCAAACAGTAAACAGTTAAGCGGAATCGAAACGGTTAACAAGTGTTCTTGTAACTTATCAGTCCAGGGCGGTCCTGACTGGAGGGTCCTTATTCCAACGTGGGTTACAGTCACCAGCAGTGCTTGAAGATCCTGGAGTCTCTCCTCTGTCTCCTGGGAACTGGAGACTCCGGGGTTAAGTCTTTGCAGTCTTTTCTTCCAGTGAAGCTGGAAGCAGGAAGTAACACAGCCACTCTGCTGCACAGTCTCTATATATTAGGCTGGCAGTCTCTCTCTGCAGTAGCAATGCTACACACACACTGAGCAGTTTACTTGTCACACTCAGGGGTCCTGGCTTGTCACTGCGGTCACCGGGGCTGCGCGCTCAGGTCACTGTCAGGGGATACGTCTTCTCTGATTACGGAGGCTTCCAAGTCCACACTCTCACATCCAGCCTTTACTACAGCTAGTATCTCAGCCTCAGTGGCCTCATGGGGAGCACTCTCTTTCGGGGAGCGCGGTTCTGCTGCCTGCACTCTCTCTGGCACGCTGTCCCCATTGTCCCTCACGCTCTGCTCTCCCACTCTTTTCTGACCACACCCCCGTCCCTTCCTCCCTGCCCCAGCCGTCACATGGTCCCTTCTGTCCAGGGCAGAAAGTCTTCCCCCCAACCACCCAGCTGTCTGACTAAGTGGTTCCAGGTAAAGAGCAGGGAAAGCATCCTCCTTACATTCGAACCTCGCCATTCCACGGGCGAGGACTCTTCGTGCTTCTCTTTGTTCTTTTGAAGGGAGTCAGATACCTGCAATTCTCGCATCTCCTTCTGCCATTCTTCTTTCACATACTGCCAAACTAAATGGTCTAGGATTTGTTCATCAGTCAGGTTTAGATATTCTTCCTCTACCTCATCGGCAGCCATAGAAGAAAATTCCTCAGACGAATTTTGTGTTGTCACATTAGATTTTCCAATGGCATCCACTGTCCTCTTCTTCTTTTTCTTCTTCTTTTTGGTTTTGCCGCTAGCAGATGCTTGCATAGATGATTCGTCCTGTTCCTTGTCGTCATTGGAAACTTTAGGGACTTCTTGCCCGGGCTCCTCAGTCTTGGGGCTTAGTACAAGTAATTCATTTCCATAGCCCCCCTCTCTTTGACAGGAGCATTCTTGTCAAAACTAGAATCAGATGGATTAAGACCATGCGGGCCGGACTCTTCGTCATCTGTGTCAGGCTCTGCGGGCATCACTTCCCAGGGCTTCTCAGCCACACGCCCTGTCTCACACAGCTGTTCCATTTCCTCTGTCCGATCAGGATCTTGTGAGCTGACAGCCTGCATACTCTTCATCTCAGGGGGCGACATCAGTGGTTCCTCCTTCTCATCGACTAGGTCCTTGAAAATGAGCGTCGCAGGAACACTTGGCACTTTTTCCTTTTCTCCTGGAGGTACAGTGACCAGCAGCGCTTGAGATCCTGAAGTCTCTCCTCTGTCTCCTGGGAACTGGAGACTCCGGGGTTAAGTCTTTGCAGTCTTTTCTCCCAGTGAAGCTGGAAGCAGGAAGTAACACAGCCACTCTGCTGCACAGTCTCTATATATTAGGCTGGCAGTCTCTTTCTCTGCAGCAGCAATGCTACACACACACTGAGCAGTTTACTTTGTCACACTCAGGGGTCCTGGCTTGTCAGTGCGGTCACCGGGGCTGCGCGCTCAGGTCACTTTAAGGGGATATGTCTTCTCTGATTACGGAGGCTTCCAAGTCCACACTCTGACATCCAGCCTTCACTACAGCTAGTATCTCAGCCTTAGTGCCCTCACGGGGAGCACTCTCTTTTGGGGAGCGCGGTGCTGCAGCCTGCTCTCTCTCTCTGGCACGCTGTCCCCTCTGTCCCACGCGCTCTGCTCTCCCGCTCTTTTCTGACCACACCCCTCTCTCTTCCTCTCTGCCCACAGCAGTCACATGGTCCCTTCTGTCCAGGGCAGAAAGTCTTCCCCCCAACAACCCAGCTGTCTGACTAAGTGGTTCCAGGTAAGGAGCAGGGAAAGCAACCTCCTTACACTGACAATATCACAGCACGCAGCAAAGCAATTCATTGGGCCAGATACACTTACTGTAAGAACCAGAGCACTGAATGCCCTATCTCTAGGATACATATGCCTCTGCATTGAAGGGAGGATTAATTATTAATATATTTTACAGTATTTTTATTTTAATTACCTTAAATAGCAGTTGGATACATTTTCAATGTTTCCCTCATCACCTTATAACAAATGGAAATCATGAGATCTGTTATTTAATTTTGCTTTTTACTAAAGTTTACAACTGGTAAAAGAATGTGAGTACACTTAGAATCCAGATTTTAATGTGCGTATTCTCTAATTTGACCACTAGAGGGCAATGTAGGGTTATGGATAATATCCAGGGTCACCGGTATCGGAGCGTTGGATTCCGCATTGTGCACCATCATGGCTTGTTTATAGCAAGTATCTCATTCTCTTGGCTAAAAGCAGAGACAAGCTGCACTCCTGCGAGCAATCTTCCTCTTACTTTTTCTTTACTCTGTGATATTAGATTTTTCTCTGATATCAGATTGATGTCAGCCTTAGTCATCGGTCATGGAAGCGCAATGATAGCAACAGCTCCATGCAGCAGGTGATAGGAGCGACACATTACATAACAATGTATGGGAATCGAAGAGAAAGTACCGAGACTGCAGAGAAAAAGCAGAGTGATGCACGATAGTGCATAAATAAATAAAACAGGACCCCTCCAACTTATATTACTGGAGATGAGAGGTATTTTCTTTATGAAGGACTCTTGATCCTGATCTCTAGGTGATTTAAAGAACACATTAATTGTTGTCCAGCTTAATAAAAAAAAAAAATGTCTAGATTTTCTAGTAGGGAGTTTTGAGTTGTCCAGGACTGAGCTAGTAGTCATCTAGCATAGGATAGGTCAAAATATGACACCGATGAAGGTACAAGAGCATAGGAGATAAAATGTAGTACTCGGCCATGACCACTAAGCCATGTACAAGTTTCCAGTGCTCTGTCTTGCACAATGCTCTGTTCTGACTCCCACGATCTCATATTAATAGATCATCAATAGCTAACCCCTAAACAGCCCCATTAATTTTGGGTTGTATTTTTTTCAAGATCCTCGTAGTAGGTGAGATAGTAATTTAGAAAATGATTATAAAGAGCATTTCTCCATCTGGAGTGTTATGAAAGGCAATTCAGTACCACAATGGACATAGCGGTCAGAGCACATACAGTGATCTGACAATAACCCAAAATCATAGAACGAGCTCTGAGACGTGGGAACTCTGCAGACCGCAATCCCTAATCCTCTCCAAACAACACTAGAGGCAGCCGTGGATTGCGCCTAACTCTGCCTATGCAACTCGGCACAGCCTGAGAAACTAACTAGCCTGAAGATAGAAAATAAGCCTACCTTGCCTCAGAGAAATACCCCAAAGGAAAAGGCAGCCCCCCACATATAATGACTGTGAGTTAAGATGAAAAGACAAACGTAGAGATGAAATAGATTCAGCAAAGTGAGGCCCGACTTTCTTAACAGAGCGAGGATAGAAAAGGTAACTTTGCGGTCTACACAAAACCCTAAAGTAAACCACGCAAAGGGGGCAAAAAGACCCTCCGTACCGAACTAACGGCACGGAGGTACACCCTTTGCGTCCCAGAGCTTCCAGCAACAAATTAGACAAGCTGGACAGAAAAAATAGCAAACAAATAGCAAAGAAGAACTTAGCTATGCAGAGCAGCAGGCCACAGGAATGATGCAGGGAAAAGCAAGTCCAACACTGGAACATTGACAGGAAGCCAGGATCAAAGCATTAGGTGGAGTTAAGTAGAGAAGCACCTAACGACCTCACCAGATCACCTGAGGGAGGAAACTCAGAAGCTGCAGTACCACTTCCCTCCACCAACAGAAGCTCACAGAGAGAATCAGCCGAAGTAACACTTGTGACCACAGGAGGGAGCTCTGCCACAGAATTCACAACAGTACCCCCCCCTTGAGGAGGGGTCACCGAACCCTCACCAGAGCCCCCAGGCCGACCAGGATGAGCCACATGAAAGGCACGAACAAGATCGGGAGCCTGGACATCAGAGGCAAAGACCCAGGAATTATCTTCCTGAGCATAACCCTTCCATTTAACCAGATACTGGAGTTTCCGTCTAGAAACACGAGAATCCAAAATCTTCTCCACAATATAATCCAATTCCCCCTCCACCCAAACCGGGGCAGGAGGATCAACAGATGGAACCATAGGTGCCACGTATCTCCGCAACAATGACCTATGGAATACGTTATGTATGGAAAAAGAATCTGGAAGGGTCAGACGAAAAGACACAGGATTAAGAACCTCAGAAATCCTATACGGACCAATGAAACGAGGTTTAAACTTAGGAGAGGAAACCTTCATAGGAATATGACGAGAAGATAACCAAACCAGATCCCCAACACGAAGTCGGGGACCCACACGGCATCTGCGATTAGTGAAACGTTGAGCCTTCTCCTGGGACAAGGTCAAATTGTCCACTACATGAGTCCAAATCTGCTGCAACCTGTCCACCACAGTATCCACACCAGGACAGTCCGAAGACTCAACCTGTCCTGAAGAGAAACGAGGATGGAACCCAGAATTGCAGAAAAATGGTGAAACCAAGGTAGCCAAGCTGGCCCGATTATTAAGGGCGAACTCAGCCAAAGGCAAAAAGGACACCCAGTCATCCTGATCGGCAGAAACAAAGCATCTCAGATATGTTTCCAAGGTCTGATTGGTTCGTTCGGTCTGGCCATAAGTCTGAGGATGGAAAGCCGAGGAAAAAGACAAGTCAATGCCCATCCTACCACAAAAGGCTCGCCAAAACCTTGAAACTAACTGGGAACCTCTGTCAGAAACGATATTCTCTGGAATGCCATGTAAACGAACCACATGCTGGAAGAACAATGGCACCAAATCAGAGGAGGAAGGCAATTTAGACAAGTGTACCAGATGGACCATCTTAGAAAAGCGATCACAGACCACCCAAATGACTGACATCTTTTGAGAAATGGGAAGATCAGAAATAAAATCCATAGAGATATGTGTCCAAGGCCTCTTCAGGACCGGCAAGGGCAAAAGCAACCCACTGGCACGAGAACAGCAGGGCTTAGCCCGAGCACAAATCCCACAGGACTGCACAAAAGCACGCACATCCCGTGACAGAGACGGCCACCAAAAGGATCTAGCCACTAACTCTCTGGTACCAAAGATTCCAGGATGACAAGCCAACACCGAACAATGAACCTCAGAGATAACTTTATTGGTCCACCTAACCGGGACAAACAGTCTCTCCGCTGGACAACGATCAGGTTTATTAGCCTGAAATTTTTGCAGCACCCGCCACAAATCAGGGGAGATGGCAGACACAATAACTCCTTCCTTGAGGATACCCGCCGGCTCAGACAAACCCGGAGAGTCGGGCACAAAACTCCTAGACAGAGCATCCGCCTTCACATTTTTAGAGCCCGGAAGGTACGAAATCACAAAGTCAAAACGGGCAAAAAACAGCGACAAACGAGCCTGTCTAGGATTCAACCGCTTAGCAGACTCGAGATAAGTCAAGTTGTTATGATCAGTCAATACCACCACGCGATGCTTAGCTCCTTCAAGCCAATGACGCCACTCCTCGAATGCCCACTTCATGGCCAGCAACTCTCGGTTGCCCACATCATAATTTCGCTCAGCAGGCGAAAACTTCCTGGAAAAAAATGCGCATGGTTTCATCACTGAGCAATCAGAAGCTCTCTGCGACAAAACAGCCCCTGCTCCAATCTCAGAAGCATCAACCTCGACCTGGAACGGAAGAGAAACATCTGGTTGACACAACACAGGGGCAGAAGAAAAACGACGCTTCAACTCTTGAAAAGCTTCCACAGCAGCAGAAGACCAATTGACCAAATCAGCACCCTTCTTGGTCAAATCGGTCAATGGTTTGGCAATACTAGAAAAATTGCAGATGAAGCGACGATAAAAATTAGCAAAGCCCAGGAACTTTTGCAGACTTTTCAGAGATGTCGGCTGAGTCCAATCATGGATGGCTTGGACCTTAACCCCTTCATGACCCAGCCTATTTTGACCTTAAAGACCTTGCCGTTTTTTGCAATTCTGACCAGTGTCCCTTCATGAGGTAATAACTCAGGAACGCTTCAATGGATCCTAGCGGTTCTGAGATTGTTTTTTCGTGACATATTGGGCTTCATGTTAGTGGTAAATTTAGGTCAATAAATTCTGTGTTTATTTGTGATAAAAACGGAAATTTGGCGAAAATTTTGAAAATTTCGCAATTTTCACATTTTGAATTTTTATTCTGTTAAACCAGAGAGTTATGTGACACAAAATAGTTAATAAATAACATTTCCCACACGTCTACTTTACATCAGCACAATTTTGGAAACAAAATTTATTTTTGCTAGGAAGTTATAAGGGTTAAAATTTGACCAGCGATTTCTCATTTTTACAATGAAATTTACAAAACCATTTTTTTTAGGGACCACCTCACATTTGAAGTCAGTTTGAGGGGTCTATATGGCTGAAAATACCCAAAAGTGACACCATTCTAAAAACTGCACCCCTCAAGGTGCACAAAACCACATTCAAGAAGTTTATTAACCCTTCAGGTGCTTCACAGCAGCAGAAGCAACATGGAAGGAAAAAATGAACATTTAACTTTTTAGTCACAAAAATGATTTTTCAGCAACAATTTTTTTATTTTCCCAATGGTAAAAGGAGAAACTGAACCACGTACGTTGTTGTCCAATTTGTCCTGAGTACGCTGATACCTCATATGTGGGGGTAAACCACTGTTTGGGCGCACGGCAGGGCTTGGAAGGGAAGGAGCGCCATTTGACTTTTTGAATGAAAAATTGGCTGCACTCTTTAGCGGACACCATGTCACATTTGGAGAGCCCCCGTGTGCCTAAAAATTGGAGCTCCCCCACAAGTGACCCCATTTTGGAAACTAGACGCCCCAAGGAACTTATCTAGATGCATAGTGAGCCCTTTAAACCCCCAGGTGCTTCACAAATTGATCCGTAAAAATGAAAAAGTACTTTTTTTTCACAAAAAAATTCTTTTAGCCTCAATTTTTTCATTTTCACATGGACAACAGGATAAAATGGATCCTAAAATTTGTTTGGCAATTTCTCCTGAGTACACCGATACTTCACATGTGGGGGTAAACCACTGTTTGGGCACATGGTAAGGCTCGGAAGGGAAGGAGCGCCATTTGACTTTTTGAATGAAAAATTATCTCCATCGATAGCGGACACCATGTCGCGTTTGGAGAGACCCTGTGTGCTTAAACATTGGAGCTCCCCCACAAGTGACCCCATTTTGGAAACTGGACCTCCCAAGGAACTTATCTAGATGCCTAGTGAGCACTTTAAACCCTCAGGTGCTTCACAAATTGATCCGTAAAAATGAAAAAGTACTTTTTTTTCACAAAAAATTTATTTTCGCCTCAATTTTTTCATTTTCACATGGGCAATAGGATAAAATGGATCCTAAAATTTGTTGAGCAATTTCTCCCGAGTACGCCGATACCTCATATGTGGGGGTAAACCACTGTTTGGGCACACGGCAGGGCTCGGAAGGGAAGGCGCGCCTTTTAACTTTTTGAATGGAAAATTAGCTCCAATTGTTAGCGGACACCATGTCGCATTTGGAGAGCCCCTGTGTGCCTATGCAATGGAGCTCCCCCACAAGTGACCCCATTTTGGAAACTAGACCCCCCAAGGAACTTATCTAGATGCATACTGAGCACTTTAAACCCCCAGGTGCTTCACAGAAGTTTATAATGCAGAGCCATGAAAATAAAAAATAATTTTTCTTTTCTCAAAAATGATTTTTTAGCCTGGAATTTCCTATTTTGCCAATGGTAATAGGAGAAATTGGACCACAAATGTTGTTGTCCAGTTTGTCCTGAGTATGCAGATACCCCATATGTGGGGGTAAACCACTGTTTGGGCGCACGGCAGGGCTCAGAAGGGAAGGCACGCCATTTGGCTTTTTAAATGGAAAATTATCTCCAATCATTAGCGGACACCATGTCGCGTTTGGAGAGCCCCTGTGTGCCTAAACATTGGAGATCCCCCACAAATTACCCCATTTTGGAAACTAGACCCCCAAAGGAACTAATCTAGATGTGTAGTGAGCACTTTGAACCCTCAAGTGCTTCACAGAAGTTTATAACGCAAAGCCATGAAAATAAAAAAAAAAAATTATTTTCTCAAAAATGAATTTTAGCCCGCAATTTTTTATTTTCCCAAGGGTTACAGGAGAAATTGGACCACAAAAGTTGTTGTCCAGTTTCTCCTGAGTACGCTGATACCCCATGTGTGGGGGTAAACCACTGTTTGGGCACACGTGGGGGCTCAGAAGGGAAGTAGTGACTTTTGAAATGCAGACTTTGATGGAATGGTCTGCGGGCGTCACATTGCGTTTGCAGAGCCCCTGGTGTGCCTAAACAGTAGAAACCCCCCACAAGTGACCCCATTTTGGAAACTAGACCCCCAAAGGAACTTATCTAGATGTGTGGTGAGCACTTTCAACCCCCAAGTGCTTTACAGAAGTTTATAACGCAGAGCCGTGAAAATAATAAATACGTTTTCTTTCCTCAAAAATAATTTTTTAGCCCAGAATTTTTTATTTTCCCAAGGGTTACAGGAGAAATTGGACCACAAAAGTTGTTGTCCAGTTTCTCCTGAGTACGCTGATACCCCATGTGTGGGGGTAAACCACTGTTTGGGCACACGTGGGGGCTCAGAAGGGAAGTAGTGACTTTTGAAATGCAGACTTTGATGGAATGGTCTGCGGGCGTCACATTGCGTTTGCAGAGCCCCTGGTGTGCCTAAACAGTAGAAACCCCCCACAAGTGACCCCATTTTGGAAACTAGACCCCCAAAGGAACTTATCTAGATGTGTGGTGAGCACTTTCAACCCCCAAGTGCTTTACAGAAGTTTATAACGCAGAGCCGTGAAAATAATAAATACGTTTTCTTTCCTCAAAAATAATTTTTTAGCCCAGAATTTTTTATTTTCCCAAGGGTTACAGGAGAAATTGGACCACAAAAGTTGTTGTCCAGTTTCTCCTGAGTACGCTGATGCCCCATGTGTGGGGGTAAACCACTGTTTGGGCACACGTGGGGGCTCAGAAGGGAAGTAGTGACTTTTGAAATGCAGACTTTGATGGAATGGTCTGCGGGCGTCACGTTGCGTTTGCAGAGCCCCTGGTGTGCCTAAACAGTAGAAACCCCCCACAAGTGACCCCATTTTGGAAACTAGACCCCCCAAGGAACTTATCTAGATATGTGGTGAGCACTTTGAACCCCCAAGTGCTTCACAGACGTTTACAACGCAGAGCCGTGAAAATAAAAAATAATTTTTCTTTCCTCAAAAATGATGTTTTAGCAAGCAATTTTTTATTTTCTCAAGGGTAACAGGAGAAATTGGACCCCAGTAATTGTTGCGCAGTTTGTCCTGAGTATGCTGGTACCCCATATGTGGGGGTAAACCACTGTTTGGGCACACGTCGGGGTTCGGAAGTGAGGGAGCACCATTTGAATTTTTGAATACAAGATTGGCTGGAATCAATGGTGGCGCCATGTTGCGTTTGGAGACCCCCTGAAGTGCCTAAACAGTGGAAACCCCTCAATTCTACCTCCAACACACCCCTAACCCTTATCCCAACTGTAGCCGTAACCCTAATCACAACCCTAACCCCAACACACCCCTAACCACAACCCTAACCCCAACACACCCCTAACCCTAACCACAACCCTAATTCCAACCCAACTCTAAGGCTATGTGCCAACGTTGCGGATTCGTATGAGATTTTTCAGCATCATTTTTGAAAAATCCGCGGGTAAAAGGCACTGCGTTTTACCTGTGGATTTACCGTGGATTTCCAGTGTTTTTTGTGCGGATTTCACCTGTGGATTCCTATTGAGGAACAGGTGTAAAACGCTGCGGAATCCGCACAAAGAATTGGCATGCTGCGGAAAATACAACGCAGCGTTCCCGCGCGGTATTTTCTGCACCATGGGCACAGCGGATTTGGTTTTCCATATGTTTACATGGTACTGTAAACCCGATGGAACACTGCTGCGGATCCGCAGCGGCCAATCCGCACCGTGTGCACATAGCCTAATTCTAAAGGTATGTGCACACGCTGCGGAAAACGCTGCGGATCCGCAGCAGTTTCCCATGAGTTTACAGTTCAATGTGAACCTATGGGAACCAAAAATCGCTGTACACATGCTGCGGAAAAACTGCACGGAAACGCAGCGGTTTACATTCCGCAGCATGTCACTTCTTTCTGCGGATTCCGCAGCGGTTTTAGAACTGCTCCAATAGAAAATCGCAGTTGTAAAACCGCAGTGAAATGCGCAGAAAAACCGCGGTAAATCCACGATAAATCGGCAGCGGTTTAGCACTGTGGATTTTTCAAATCCGCTGCGGAAAAATCCGCATAGGACCAGAATACGTGTGCACATACCGAAACCCTAACCCTAGCCCTAACCCTACCCCTAACCCTACCCCTAACCCTACCCCTAGCCCTACCCCTACCCCTAACCCTAACCCTACCCCTAACCCTAACCCTACCCCTAACCCTACCCCTAACCCTAGTTCTTACCCCAACCTTAGTGAAAAAAAAAAAAATTCTTTATTTTTTTTATTGTCCCTATCTATGGGGGTGACAAAGGGGGGGGGTCATTTACTATTTTTTTTATTTTGATCACTGAGATAGGTTATATCTCAGTGATCAAAATTCACTCTGGAACGAATCTGCCGGCCGGCAGATTCGGCGGGCGCACTGCACATGCGCCCGCCATTTTGGAAGATGGCGGCGCCCAGGAAAGAAGACGGACGGACCTCGGGCGGCCAGGTAAGTATAAGGGGGGGAGATCAGGGCACGGGGGGGGCGTCGGAGCACGGGGGGGTGGATCGGATCATGGGGGGGGGTGGATCGGAACACGGGAGGGAGGATTGGAGCACGGGGAAGGATTGGAGCACGGGGTGAGGGATCGCTGTGCGGGGGGGGGGTGGATCGGAGCACGGGGGGGGGTCGCTGTGTGCGGGGGGGGGATCGGAGTGCGGGGGGGTTTGATTGCAGCACAGGGGGTGTGATTGGTGCACGGGGAAGCGGACAGGAGGACGGGGGAGCGGAGCACAGGACGGAGGGGAGCGGACCACAGATCGGGGGGCTGGGGGGGCGATCGGAGGGGTGGGGTGGGTGCACATAAGTGTTTCCAGCCATGGCCGATGATATTGCAGCATCGGCCATGGCTGGATTGTAATATTTCACCAGTTTTTTAGGTGAAATATTACAAATCGCTCTGATTGGCAGTTTCACTTTCAACAGCCAATCAGAGCGATCGTAGCCACGAGGGGGTGAAGCCACCCCCCCTGGGCTAAACTACCACTCCCCCTGTCCCTGCAGATCGGGTGAAATGGGAGTTAACCCTTTCACCCGGCCTGCAGGGACGCGATCTTTCCATGACGCATATGCTGCGTCATGGGTCGGAATGGCACCGACTTTCATGACGCAGCGTATGCGTCAAAGGTCGGGAAGGGGTTAACAGGATCCATCTCGATAGTAGAAGGGGAAAAGATGAACCCCAAAAATGAAACCTTCTGCACACCAAAGAGACACTTTGATCCCTTCACAAACAAAGAATTAGCACGCAGGACCTGAAAAACTGTTCTGACCTGCTTCACATGAGACTCCCAATCATCCGAGAAGATCAAAATGTCATCCAAGTACACAATCAGGAATCTATCCAGGTACTCTCAGAAGATGTCATGCATAAAGGACTGAAACACTGATGGAGCATTGGCAAGTCCGAATGGCATCACTAGATACTCAAAATGACCCTCAAGCGTATTAAATGCAGTTTTCCATTCATCTCCTCGCCTGATTCGCACCAGATTATACGCACCACGAAGATCTATCTTGGTGAACCAACTAGCCCCATTAATCTGAGCAAACAAATCAGATAACAATGGCAAGGGGTACTGAAATTTAACCGTGATCTTATTTAGAAGGCGGTAATCTATACAAGGTCTCAGCGAACCATCCTTCTTGGCTACAAAAAAGAACCCTGCTCCTAATGGTGACGATGACGGGCGAATATGCCCCTTCTCCAGGGATTCCTTCACATAACTGCGCATAGCGGCGTGCTCAGGCACGGATAAATTAAACAGTCGACCTTTTGGGAATTTACTACCAGGAATCAAATTGATAGCACAATCACAATCCCTATGCGGAGGTAGGGCATCGGACTTGGGCTCATCAAATACATCCCGGTAATCAGACAAGAACTCTGGAACCTCAGAAGGGGTGGATGACGAAATTGACAGAAATGGAACATCATCATGTACTCCCTGACAACCCCAGCTGGACACCGACATGGATTTCCAATCTAATACTGGATTATGGGCTTGTAGCCATGGCAACCCCAACACGACCACATCATGCAGATTATGCAACACCAGAAAGCGAATAACCTCCTGATGTGCAGGAGCCATGCACATGGTCAGCTGGGTCCAGTATTGAGGCTTATTCTTGGCCAAAGGCGTGGCATCAATTCCTCTCAATGGAATAGGACACTGCAAGGGCTCTAAGAGAAACCCACAACGCTTAGCATACTCCAAGTCCATCAAATTCAGGGCAGCGCCTGAATCCACAAATGCCATGACAGAATACGATGACAAAGAACAGATCAAGGTAACGGACAGAAGAAATTTTGACTGTACAGTACCAATGGTGGCAGACCTAGCGAACCACTTAGTGCGCTTAGGACAATCAGAGATAGCATGAGTGGAATCACCACAGTAGAAACACAGCCCATTCAGACATCTGTGTTCTTGCCGTTCAACTCTGGTCAAGGTCCTATCGCACTGCATAGGCTCAGGTTTAAGCTCAGGTAATACCGCCAAATGGTGCACAGATTTACGCTCACACAAGCGTCGACCGATCTGAATGGCCAAAGACATAGACTCATTCAAACCAGCAGGCATAGGAAATCCCACCATGACATCCTTAAGGGCTTCAGAGAGACCCTTTCTGAACATAGCCGCCAGCGCAGATTCATTCCATTGAGTGAGCACGGACCACTTTCTAAATTTCTGACAATATACCTCTATCTCATCCTGACCCTGACAAAGAGCCAGCAAATTTTTCTCTGCCTGATCCACTGAATTAGGTTCATCGTACAGCAATCCGAGCGCCAGGAAAAACGCATCGATATTACTCAATGCAGGATCTCCTGGCGCAAGAGAAAACGCCCAGTCCTGAGGGTCGCTGCGCAAAAAAGAAATAACAATCAAAACCTGTTGAACTGGATCACCAGAGGAGCGAGGTTTCAAGGCCAGAAATAATTTACAATTATTTTTGAAACTCAGAAACTTAGTTCTATCTTTAAAAAACAAATCAGGAATAGGAATTCTTGGTTCTAACATAGATTTCTGATTAATAGTGTCTTGAATCTTTTGTACACTTGCCGAGAGCTGATCCACAAATGAAGACAGACTTCTAATGTCCATCACCACACCTGTGTACTGAACCACCAAAATGTCTAGGGGAAAAAAAAGGCAAAACACAGTGCAAAGAAAAAAAAATGGTCTCAGAACTTCTTTTTTCCCTCTATTGAGAACCATTAGTACTTTGGGCTTTCTGTACTGTTATGAAAGGCAATTCAGTACCACAATGGACATAGCGGTCAGAGCACATACAGTGATCTGACAATAACCCAAAATAATAGAAAGAGCTCTGAGACGTGGGAACTCTGCAGACCGCAATCCCTAATCCTCTCCAAACAACACTAGAGGCAGCCGTGGATTGTGCCTAACTCTGCCTATGCAACTCGGCACAGCCTTAGAAACTAACTAGCCTGAAGATAGAAAATAAGCCTACCTTGCCTCAGAGAAATACCCCAAAGGAAAAGGCAGCCCCCCACATATAATGACTGTGAGTTAAGATGAAAAGACAAACGTAGAGATGAAATAGATTCAGCAAAGTGAGGCCCGACTTTCTTAACAGAGCGAGGATAGAAAAGGTAACTTTGCGGTCTACACAAAACCCTAAAGAAAACCACGCAAAGGGGG
This sequence comes from Ranitomeya imitator, assembly GCF_032444005.1. Lineage (NCBI taxonomy): Eukaryota > Metazoa > Chordata > Amphibia > Anura > Dendrobatidae > Ranitomeya > Ranitomeya imitator. The sequence continues at coordinate 1,238,807,225 of NC_091282.1, read as the reverse complement.
CAAAAAGACCCTCCGTACCGAACTAACGGCACGGAGGTACACCCTTTGCGTCCCAGAGCTTCCAGCAACAAATTAGACAAGCTGGACAGAAAAAATAGCAAACAAATAGCAAAGAAGAACTTAGCTATGCAGAGCAGCAGGCCACAGGAATGATCCAGGGAAAAGCAAGTCCAACACTGGAACATTGACAGGAAGCCAGGATCAAAGCATTAGGTGGAGTTAAGTAGAGAAGCACCTAACGACCTCACCAGATCACCTGAGGGAGGAAACTCAGAAGCTGCAGTACCACTTCCCTCCACCAACAGAAGCTCACAGAGAGAATCAGCCGAAGTACCACTTGTGACCACAGGAGGGAGCTCTGCCACAGAATTCACAACAGTACCCCCCCTTGAGGAGGGGTCACCGAACCCTCACCAGAGCCCCCAGGCCGACCAGGATGAGCCACATGAAAGGCACGAACAAGATCGGGAGCCTGGACATCAGAGGCAAAGACCCAGGAATTATCTTCCTGAGCATAACCCTTCCATCAAACCAGATACTGGAGTTTCCGTCTAGAAACACGAGAATCCAAAATCTTCTCCACAATATAATCCAATTCCCCCTCCACCAAAACCGGGGCAGGAGGATCAACAGATGGAACCATAGGTGCCACGTATCTCCGCAACAATGACCTATGGAATACGTTATGTATGGAAAAAGAATCTGGAAGGGTCAGACGAAAAGACACAGGATTAAGAACCTCAGAAATCCTATACGGACCAATGAAACGAGGTTTAAACTTAGGAGAGGAAACCTTCATAGGAATATGACGAGAAGATAACCAAACCAGATCCCCAACACGAAGTCGGGGACCCACACGGCGTCTGCGATTAGCAAAACGTTGAGCCTTCTCCTGGGAAAAGGTCAAATTGTCCACTACATGAGTCCAAATCTGCTGCAACCTGTCCACCACAGTATCCACACCAGGACAGTCCGAAGACTTAACCTGTACTGAAGAGAAACGAGGATGGAACCCAGAATTGCAGAAAAATGGTGAAACCAAGGTAGTCGAGCTGGCCCGATTATTAAGGGCGAACTCAGCCAAAGGCAAAAAGGACACCCAGTCATCCTGATCGGCAGAAACAAAGCATCTCAGATATGTTTCCAAGGTCTGATTGGTTCGTTCGGTCTGGCCATTAGTTTGAGGATGGAAAGCAGAGGAAAAAGACAAGTCAATGCCCATCCTACCACAAAAGGCTCGCCAAAACCTTGAAACAAACTGGGAACCTCTGTCAGAAACGATATTCTCTGGAATGCCATGTAAACGAACCACATGCTGGAAGAACAATGGCACCAAATCAGAGGAGGAAGGCAATTTAGACAAGGGTACCAGATGGACCATCTTAGAAAAGCGATCACAGACCACCCAAATGACTGACATCTTTTGAGAAATGGGAAGATCAGAAATAAAATCCATAGAGATATGTGTCCAAGGCCTCTTCGGGACCGGCAAGGGCAAAAGCAACCCACTGGCACGAGAACAGCAGGGCTTAGCCCGAGCACAAATCCCACAGGACTGCACAAAAGCACGCACATCCCGCGACAGAGACGGCCACCAAAAGGATCTAGCCACTAACTCTCTGGTACCAAAGATTCCAGGATGACCAGCCAACACCGAACAATGAACCTCAGAGATAACTTTATTGGTCCACCTATCCGGGACAAACAGTCTCTCCGCTGGACAACGATCAGGTTTATTAGCCTGAAATTTTTGCAGCACCCGCCACAAATCAGGGGAGATGGCAGACACAATAACTCCTTCCTTGAGGATACCCGCCGGCTCAGACAAACCCGGAGAGTCGGGCACAAAACTCCTAGACAGAGCATCCGCCTTCACATTTTTAGAGCCCGGAAGGTACGAAATCACAAAGTCAAAACGGGCAAAAAACAGCGACCAACGAGCCTGTCTAGGATTCAACCGCTTAGCAGACTCGAGATAAGTCAAGTTCTTATGATCAGTCAATACCACCACGCGATGCTTAGCTCCTTCAAGCCAATGACGCCACTCCTCGAATGCCCACTTCATGGCCAGCAACTCTCGGTTGCCCACATCATAATTTCGCTCAGCAGGCGAAAACTTCCTGGAAAAAAAAGCGCATGGTTTCATCACTGAGCAATCAGAAGCTCTCTGCGACAAAACAGCCCCTGCTCCAATCTCAGAAGCATCAACCTCGACCTGGAACGGAAGAGAAACATCTGGTTGACACAACACAGGGGCAGAAGAAAAAGACGCTTCAACTCTTGAAAAGCTTCCACAGCAGCAGAAGACCAATTGACCAAATCAGCACCCTTCTTGGTCAAATCGGTCAATGGTTTGGCAATACTAGAAAAATTGCAGATGAAGCGACGATAAAAATTAGCAAAGCCCAGGAACTTTTGCAGACTTTTCAGAGATGTCGGCTGAGTCCAATCATGGATGGCTTGGACCTTAACAGGATCCATCTCGATAGTAGAAGGGGAAAAGATGAACCCCAAAAATGAAACCTTCTGCACACCAAAGAGACACTTTGGGAGTCTCATGTGAAGCAGGTCAGAACAGTTTTTCAGGTCCTGCGTGCTAATTCTTTGTTTGTGAAGGGATCAATCATCCGAGAAGATCAAAATGTCATCCAAGTACACAATCAGGAATCTATCCAGGTACTCTCAGAAGATGTCATGCATAAAGGACTGAAACACTGATGGAGCATTGGCAAGTCCGAATGGCATCACTAGATACTCAAAATGACCCTCAGGCGTATTAAATGCAGTTTTCCATTCATCTCCTCGCCTGATTCGCACCAGATTATACGCACCACGAAGATCTATCTTGGTGAACCAACTAGCCCCATTAATCTGAGCAAACAAATCAGATAACAATGGCAAGGGGTACTGAAATTTAACCGTGATCTTATTTAGAAGGCGGTAATCTATACAAGGTCTCAGCGAACCATCCTTCTTGGCTACAAAAAAGAACCCTGCTCCTAATGGTGACGATGACGGGCGAATATGCCCCTTCTCCAGGGATTCCTTCACATAACTGCGCATAGCGGCGTGCTCAGGCACGGATAAATTAAACAGTCGACCTTTTGGGAATTTACTACCAGGAATCAAATTGATAGCACAATCACAATCCCTATGCGGAGGTAGGGCATCGGACTTGGGCTCATCAAATACATCCCGGTAATCAGACAAGAACTCTGGAACCTCAGAAGGGGTGGATGACGAAATTGACAGAAATGGAACATCATCATGTACCCCCTGACAACCCCAGCTGGACACCGACATGGATTTCCAATCTAATACTGGATTATGGGCTTGTAGCCATGGCAACCCCAACACGACCACATCATGCAGATTATGCAACACCAGAAAGCGAATAACCTCCTGATGTGCAGGAGCCATGCACATGGTCAGCTGGGTCCAGTATTGAGGCTTATTCTTGGCCAAAGGCGTGGCATCAATTCCTCTCAATGGAATAGGACACTGCAAGGGCTCTAAGAGAAACCCACAACGCTTAGCATACTCCAAGTCCATCAAATTCAGGGCAGCGCCTGAATCCACAAATGCCATGACAGAATACGATGACAAAGAACAGATCAAGGTAACGGACAGAAGAAATTTTGACTGTACAGTACCAATGGTGGCAGACCTAGCGAACCGCTTAGTGCGCTTAGGACAATCAGAGATAGCATGAGTGGAATCACCACAGTAGAAACACAGCCCATTCAGACATCTGTGTAATTGCCGTTCAACTCTGGTCAAAGTCCTATCGCACTGCATAGGCTCAGGTTTAAGCTCAGGTAATACCGCCAAATGGTGCACAGATTTACGCTCACGCAAGCGTCGACCGATCTGAATGGCCAAAGACATAGACTCATTCAAACCAGCAAGCATAGGAAATCCCACCATGACATCCTTAAGGGCTTCAGAGAGACCCTTTCTGAACATAGCCGCCAGCGCAGATTCATTCCATTGAGTGAGCACGGACCACTTTCTAAATTTCTGACAATATACCTCTATCTCATCCTGACCCTGACAAAGAGCCAGCAAATTTTTCTCTGCCTGATCCACTGAATTAGGTTCATCGTACAGCAATCCGAGCGCCAGGAAAAACGCATCGATATTACTCAATGCAGGATCTCCTGGCGCAAGAGAAAACGCCCAGTCCTGAGGGTCGCAGCGCAAAAAAGAAATAACAATCAAAACCTGTTGAACTGGATCACCAGAGGAGCGAGGTTTCAAAGCCAGAAATAATTTACAATTATTTTTGAAACTCAGAAACTTAGTTCTATCTCCAAAAAACAAATCAGGAATAGGAATTCTTGGTTCTAACATAGATTTCTGATCAATAGTGTCTTGAATCTTTTGTACTCTTGCCGAGAGCTGATCCACAAATGAAGACAGACTTCTAATGTCCATCACCACACCTGTGTACTGAACCACCAAAATGTCTAGGGGAAAAAAAAGGCAAAACACAGTGCAAAGAAAAAAAAATGGTCTCAGAACTTCTTTTTTCCCTCTATTGAGAACCATTAGTACTTTGGGCTTTCTGTACTGTTATGAAAGGCAATTCAGTACCACAATGGACATAGCGGTCAGAGCACATACAGTGATCTGACAATAACCCAAAATAATAGAACGAGCTCTGAGACGTGGGAACTCTGCAGACCGCAATCCCTAATCCTCTCCAAACAACACTAGAGGCAGCCGTGGATTGTGCCTAAGTCTGCCTATGCAACTCGGCACAGCCTTAGAAACTAACTAGCCTGAAGATAGAAAATAAGCCTACCTTGCCTCAGAGAAATACCCCAAAGGAAAAGGCAGCCCCCCACATATAATGACTGTGAGTTAAGATGAAAAGACAAACGTAGAGATGAAATAGATTCAGCAAAGTGAGGCCCGACTTTCTTAACAGAGCGAGAATAGAAAAGGTAACTTTGCGGTCTACACAAAACCCTAAAGAAAACCACGCAAAGGGGGCAAAAAGACCCTCCGTACCGAACTAACGGCACGGAGGTACACCCTTTGCGTCCCAGAGCTTCCAGCAACAAATTAGACAAGCTGGACAGAAAAAATAGCAAACAAATAGCAAAGAAGAACTTAGCTATGCAGAGCAGCAGGCCACAGGAATGATCCAGGGAAAAGCAAGTCCAACACTGGAACATTGACAGGAAGCCAGGATCAAAGCATTAGGTGGAGTTAAGTAGAGAAGCACCTAACGACCTCACCAGATCACCTGAGGGAGGAAACTCAGAAGCTGCAGTACCACTTCCCTCCACCAACAGAAGCTCACAGAGAGAATCAGCCGAAGTACCACTTGTGACCACAGGAGGGAGCTCTGCCACAGAATTCACAACACTGGAGGACCTGACCTGTCTTGCAGTACACAAATAACCTATTGATGTGAATTAATATTGTGTAATACCTCGTTTATCCACTGGTAGTGCTGCAGAAAATCTAAACACTTGCTGTTAAGTTTCCCATAGATTACAGCTGATCGCCGCCAGTTCCCGTAGGGGAACTCTTTCTGGTAAATGTATTGTCATAAGCACTTTCCAATCAATAGTGAACATCCAAAGAAGAAATCCCTTTAAGAGAAATGTTTGAATTACAAAAGAAGGGATGAAACCCTTTTAGCCAACAGGCTGCGCATACACAAATTAAATCTCTTTAGAATGAGACTACCACCTATCCTTATCTTCCCGATATGAATCAATTCACAGGATACCCAAGAAAAGATCCATAAGTATAGAAACTTATTAAACTTGATGCGAACAGCAGGATGGTGCCACAAACTGCCAGATAACAGAAGGATACGCGTGGTCATCAGGATCTCTCAGTGGTGCAGTCTCAGACTTTTGGGCTTCAAAATTCCAATGAAATTCCATCTCCTCTCAGCCTAAAAATGCTCGTCGGCTAGCACAATTTGTTTTAAAATAGAACTTGTATTTTATATTTTAAAATGTTTTTTGCCCTTTTAGTAGGCACATGTCTCCATCTCCAACACAAACCACAAGATTTCTCGGTCCGGTACCTTTCAGTAAAAACAAGTGATTTTGTAATGAGCTCCATATGTTATGTGTCATATTTGCTGCTCCGACCCTACCACCTTGGTCTATGTAAGCAAGTTACTCATGACCTTCATCTAAATGATAACGTGAGGGCACATAACAAACACACCAGACCCCAAGATGCATAATTCATAAATGTTCCCTGGATGCACAAATGTATGTGGAAAAAAACTGATGTTACAGCTACAGATGATATCCAAAGAAAAAATATTCTCTATTTTCTCCTTTATTCATGCTTTAACAATGTACTCTTAAAATAGTATATATATATATATATATATATATATATATATATATATACAGCTCTGGCAAATATTTAGAGACCACCACATTCAAGACCCTGTCATGGGCAGCCCAATCTACAGACCTTAACCCCATTGAAAACCTCTGGAATGTGATCAAGAGGATGATGGATAGTCACAAGCCATCAAGCAAAGAAGAAATGCTGACATTATTGTACCAGGACCATTGTGAAGGACTGGTGGAAAGCATGCCAAGACGCATGAAAGCTGTGAATAAAAATCATGGTTATTCCACAAAATATTGATTTCTGATCTCTTCCTGAGTTAACACATTAGTATTGTAGTTTCTAAATGATTATGAACTTGTTTTCTTTGCATTATTTGAGGTCTGAAAGCGCTGTTTGTTTTTATGTTGACCATTTTTCTTTGTCAGAAAAAAATACAAATTTATCGCTTGACATGTTCTCAGAAATTTATAGACTAAAAGAACAATTTACATTTTACTCAAAAATATGCCTAGAAAGAGAAAAATCAGACAAACTGAACATTTTGCAGTGGTCTCTTTACTTTTGCCAGAGCTGTATATATATATATATATATATATATGTATATATACAGTATATATATATACAGTGGGGCAAAAAAGTATTTAGTCAGTCAGCAATAGTGCAAGTTCCACCACTTAAAAAGATGAGAGGCGTCTGTAATTTACATCATAGGTAGACCTCAACTATGGGAGACAAACTGAGAAAAAAAAATCCAGAAAATCACATTGTCTGTTTTTTTATCATTTTATTTGCATATTATGGTGGAAAATAAGTATTTGGTCAGAAACAAAATTTAATCTCAGTACTTTGTAATATATCCTTTGTTGGCAATGACAGAGGTCAAACATTTTCTGTAAGTCTTCACAAGGTTGCCACACACTGTTGTTGGTATGTTGGCCCATTCCTCCATGCAGATCTCCTCTAGAGCAGTGATGTTTTTGGCTTTTCGCTTGGCAACACGGACTTTCAACTCCCTCCAAAGGTTTTCTATAGGGTTGAGATCTGGAGACTGGCTAGGACACTCCAGGACCTTGAAATGCTTCTTACGAAGCCACTCCTTCGTTGCCCTGGCGGTGTGATTTGGATCATTGTCATGTTGAAAGACCCAGCCACGTTTCATCTTCAATGCCCTTGCTGATGGAAGGAGGTTTGCACTCAAAATCTCACGATACATGGCTCCATTCATTCTTTCATGTACCCGGATCAGTCGTCCTGGCCCCTTTGCAGAGAAACAGCCCCAAAGCATGATGTTTCCACCACCATGCTTTACAGTAGGTATGGTGTTTGATGGATGCAACTCAGTATTCTTTTTCCTCCAAACACGACAAGTTGTGTTTCTACCAAACAGTTCCAGTTTGGTTTCATCAGACCATAGGACATTCTCCCAAAACTCCTCTGGATCATCCAAATGCTCTCTAGCAAACTTCAGACGGGCCCGGACATGTACTGGCTTAAGCAGTGGGACACGTCTGGCACTGCAGGATCTGAGTCCATGGTGGCGTAGTGTGTTACTTATGGTAGGCCTTGTTACATTGGTCCCAGCTCTCTGCAGTTCATTCACTAGGTCCCCCCGCGTGGTTCTGGGATTTTTTTCTCACCGTTCTTGTGATCATTCTGACCCCACGGGGTGGGATTTTGCGTGGAGCCCCAGATCGAGGGAGATTATCAATGGTCTTGTATGTCTTCCATTTTCTAATTATTGCTCCCACTGTTGATTTCTTCACTCCAAGCTGGTTGGCTATTGCAGATTCAGTCTTCCCAGCCTGGTGCAGGGCTACAATTTTGTTTCTGGTGTCCTTTGACAGCTCTTTGGTCTTCACCATAGTGGAGTTTGGAGTCAGACTGCTTGAGGGTGTGCACAGGTGTCTTTTTATACTGATAACAAGTTTAAACAGGTGCCATTACTACAGGTAATGAGTGGAGGAAAGAGGAGACTCTTAAAGAAGAAGTTACAGGTCTGTGAGAGCCAGAAATCTTGATTGTTTGTTTCTGACCAAATACTTATTTTCCACCATAATATGCAAAAAAATGATAAAAAAACAGACAATGTGATTTTCTGGATTTTTTTTTCTCAGTTTGTCTCCCGTAGTTGAGGTCTACCTATGATGTAAATTACAGACGCCTCTCATCTTTTTAAGTGGTGGAACTTGCACTATTACTGACTGACTAAATACTTTTTTGCCCCACTGTATATACATATGTGGCGCCCCTGGGGTCCAGTCGCCACAGAGGTACTGCACCTCCTCCAGAGGTGCGGTATCCCACTCTCAGGTAAGGAGGGAGCACTACCCAGGACTCTAACACTCACATTCAACACACACCAGTTCAGTTGGGGCACCTGGGGAGGAAGGCCTCATCCCAGGCTGGGCAGGAAAGGGTGTTGGGGAGTGGGTGGGGAAGGTAGAATAGGGGAGGAGCTTGCAGTTAGAAGGAGGGAGGAGAAGGAGTGAAGCAGACGTGCAGAGAAGAAGCTCCTTGTCAGAGTGAGCTAGAGAGAGAAAAAGTCTGAAGAGAGAGAGAGAATTGAGAGGGAGAGACAGAAGGAAGCTCCCGGGAGAACAGAAGGGGTCATAGGGGCACGGGAATTGCAGAAGCCACCCATGGGACCCGTATCTAAATGTGGAGGGACCAGGTCGCAGTCAGGGGACCGGCCCCAATTTAGTGGAATACTTCAAGTTCAGCTAAGAAACCAGAGGCTGTGGCATTTGCAAGAGTCATAGTCACATCCACCCATACTTCACCAAAAAGGCAGCAGTATAGAATCCAGGGGACTGAGAGGACGTCGCCCGACCAGGTTTGTGGCTGCTGGCTTGAGAGAAGTGGAAGCCACTGAGATGACCAGAGAAAGGCATATGAAAGATGTCCTGGAAAGATGCTTCCCAATTTAGCTGGGAGTTTGCTGGACCACTAACCTGGAGAACACAGCATCCGGCTGACGTTTATGGGCTGGAGAACTGTGAGTAAAAGTGGGCACTGCACCTCATTGTGTCCTAGCGTTATTCCTACAACACCTGTCCGGCCTACTGCAACCACCATCATCTCATCTCTTATACATAAAGTTGCCCTGGGGTCTAGCTCTACCTGTGGAGAGCAGTACCAACTCTGCTGCATCACCAACAGCCCTAGCAGACTCTGAAGCAGCATCAGCTAACATCTTTATTGCCGAGTACCACAGGTGTCGTCACAAACAATCTCCCATAAACTTAATTTCCCCTTTATTTCACCTTTAATTGGTCGCCCAGAGCCACGGACTTGGTCACTGCTGACGTGACCACATCCCCTTTAATAACTATCCGACCTGGCCCGAGTACCCCATGGCCCCTGGGGGCGCTCCACATACACAGTAACAGGCGCAACTGTACCCTTGAAATTGTTCCAGAAATTGAAGCATTTCTCCCAGAAACTTTTTGCAATTACAAATTTTTTGCTATATACATGTTTATGTCCTCTGTACTTATTGAAACAATGCAAAAAAAAAAAAAAACAGAGAAAATAGGTCAATTGGATATAATTTCACACAAAATCCCCAAAATGACCTGGACAAAATTGTGGACACCTTTCTAAAATTGTGGGTAAACAACTTTGCTTCAAGCATGTGAGGCTCGTTCACACTCGCCTGTAGGAAGTCACAGGTGTGAGCAATATGAAAATCGCACCTGAAACCAGAAAAAGGGGGAGAATTTGGCTCAATCTTGTTGAACAAGTCCATCTCTGAAGATCTTGATGTACCTTTGTACATGGTGCGCAACATAATCAAGAAATGTAGAACTCTTCTGTTTACTAAAAATAGAATGAGACCTACAAAGAAAACAATACAGTACCTACAGTCAAATATGGTGGAGGTTGAAAGATGCTTTGGGGATGTTTTTTCTGACTCTTGCACTGGGTGCCTTGACTGTGTGCAAGACATCATGAAATCTGAAGATTACTAAAGGATTTTGGGTCATCATGTAGTGCCCAGTGTCAGAAAGCTAAGTTTGTGTCCCAGGTCAGCTTTCAGCAGGACAATGATGCACAAACATACTTCAAGAAGCATCCTTCCTTAGAACACCTATGGAAAGATCTTAAAATTGCTGTTGGGAGAAGGCTCCTTCAACTATGAGAGACCTGAAGCAGTTTGCAAATGACGAGTGGTCTAGAATGCCTGTTGAAAGGTGCAAGAAGCTTGTTGATGGTTATAGGAAACGATTGATTGATTGCAGTTAGTTATTTCAATGTGTTCAGGTTTCTATGGAAACATGAGTTTCATGAAATTTGACTCGAAATCGATCATTCTTAGAACGATCCGATAATCTTATCATCTCTGATAGTCATTATGATTTAAAAAGAGAAACACAGTAGTTTGACAATGAATGGCTTCACCCAACCACTAACCATGAGTGGAGGAAAAGTTTTGGTGTTTATCACTCATATTCTTTGAAAAAAGACCAAGATAGCAAAAATTCTGCCGGGGTACGTAAACTTTTGAGCACAACTGTATATTATATGTACAGTATGTATGTTTATATTTATACACACATTTACAGGTAGATTACGCATTTCAGGATGATAACAATAATAAAAATGCATCCACTTAAGGTTAGAGGTCTTGTCACTGAACTGTTTTTTTTCACAGATGATGAAAAAAAAACAGATTTTAATCATCACATACAATATTTTGACTTAAAATGGAAGTCTTTCTCAATCATGAAGTGAACAAATATATAAAGAGCTAAAACTTAAATTGTACAACCCATATATCAGCTAATTAAAGCAAAATGAATACATAAGTGTAAAATATATCCCAAGTTACATGAAATGTAAAGGACATGTAATTAGAAGTAATTGATAATATATAGACAGATATAAATAGTGAATACATGTATAAACTATGTTTGATTAATATCATTCAGTGGGGAAAATAAGTATTTAATACACTGTTAATATTTCAAGTTTTCCCGCCTGTGTGAAACTCTACCATGCTGACCGTATGTGTCCCCAGGGATGAGGAACGTCACATTGGTGAAAGTGGGGAGACTGCATTACGTGACATCTCTATTATTTCAGCGGGGGTGGCGAGATGCAGATTCTTCACAAGTGGTGGCAGAGGTGGGATTCTGCGTAATCTTTCTAGTGCCATCCTTCACACGGACATTAAATGGCTTTTCTGTAAATCAAATTGCCCAGGAAAAAAAAAAACACGCAAACAGGCAAATTTGGATTTTGCCCATTCCGATTATCCCTATTGATCACGTTCGTTTACTGAGGCAACAAGAGCTCAAATGGTTAAATATACTGTCACGCTGTGACTGTCCTGGTGTGACACGACCTGGCGGGTGGTCGGTCACAAAACGGCGAAACACACAAGGGTACACCGGGGACACTTTAACAATGGTGGGCCCTGTCGGTAGGGAACGGGGAATGGGCACCTCCTGCACTCACCTGAGGCTGTGCCCTGATCTTGATACCATCCCTATACGAGTTCTTTCAACCCGTCGCCAACCAGGATACCTTGTCCCTCACTTGCCCTGCTCTAATCCCTATGTAGGGAACTGGCAGGTGAGAGCACTGGTCCCACCACTGCTCTTATACAACACATGGGAAAGTTACAAACAACAAAGGGACAAAGAAACAATAACACCACACTTAGCTTTCTCTGCTGCAATGCACAGCACAGCAGAGTAAGGCACCAGGAATAAGTATTCAGCTGTAGAACAACAGCACTCAGCAAGCTCCTATTCCAGCAAGGTTGGTATCCAAAGGACCTGTATAACCAACAGTCAGCTGATGCACCAGGTGACCTTTTAAAGGAAGGTGGGCGTGGTCACCACCCACATCAGCAGAACAAGCTGCAATGCAATTACACCAGCAGCCACTGCATTAACCCCCGATGACCTGAAAGGAAAAAAGGTTTTAATCTGAAGGAAACCAGATCTGCCACAGATCCAACATGGATTGTGACATATACGGTCTATATTGAAAACACCCAAATCACAATGTCTGAATGTGGACTATAAATTAGGTTCTCTATTACAAATTACACCGTCTCCTTCCATCTCTGTAATTATTCATCTTCACTGTGTATATATTTATTTTTTTAGATTATTTTTAATCCGTAATTTTTAGTGATTTTTATGCTCTTTGGAGACTAACACTGTGTTCTATACTTTACAGAATACCGGAATGTATTATACTCATTGACAAAGGCAGATGACTCACCTCCAACAACTCATATTCCCTTCTTTTCTCTGTGCTATATTAATGTTTTTTATTAAATACATTTCACTTATAATGATTTTTTTGTTCTTGCTGTCCCTCCTAGAATGCCGCGATGCTGACTGGGGTCATCTTCACATACCATCTCTCTACGCTGATTAATTCTGATATTACCAAAGCCATTTTCTTCCCCTTTCCAAAATTGTTTCAGTTTATTAAGTTCTTTTACTCTTCCTCATAGTTGGATATTTATCATTTGTCACTAATATGGGCTTGTTATATAGACGCTCCATTCATCTATTGTATGGTCCATCGATGCCACAAGTTGAACATATGATAATGGTCCCTGTTCATGTGATCGGACGTTGGGTCTGACTCTGACTTCTGCCCATATCGGCGGCGTATTTATGCCCATGGAACAATTGTACGCAAATATAGGACACTGTCAAATGACGTATAAGATTTATATCTTTTACCTCTCAATTTGATACTTTACATAATCCTTTTGACCCATTTGCCCAATATATGGGGGTTGCAACCCAAGTGTGGTCAATTTTACGGTGGAGCATTATTAATGTGGGCATATATGTGTTCCTTTATAATGTAGGTGAGTCATCTGTATATTTAATTTGCATATATGCTAATCAAACATTTGCACTTTATTCATTAACCCGCACGTATATCATCAATTAGCTACATCATATTACATGCCCTTTGCACTTCATCTAATTTGGGACATATTTTACGCCTGTGTTTTATTTCATTTATTAGCTTTGATTTTATTAGCTAATTAGTATGATTGCAGCGCTTCTAATGTTCGCTCTTTTATATATATGCATCAACTTCAATTTCTGCTTGCGAAAGGCTCTGCCATTTTGAACATGGGCTCATTAAAATCCGCCTTTTAATCAGCTAACTTTGGAGCTGCACTAACATTTTTGGGGGTGTTTTTGCATGAAAGAGGCTTTGGTTACAATATTGAGAGCTTTTTCACCCATTTTTTATGGATTTTACAATAATATTTATCTGTTGCATGGTTTCGTCTATGGTTAAATGTTACATTACTCTGTTAGATCACATAAACAATTGCAATTTTTCACATGCAAACTTTTTTTTTTTACTTCATTCTCATATACTGGAGTCGTATATTTATTATGGACAAGAAGCTGCTTCTGAACAATTTTCTGTACAATAACAAGACTAAGACCTCATTTAGATGTCAGTTTGTCACACATGAGTGTTATCCGGGCTTTTCACAGTTAGGACATGTACCTATTAGTGATGACTGAAGTTGATCGGATAAGGTGTTGCTCAGGTGCAAAGCTCCAGCGTAGCAATCTCCCGTTTGTTCCCAGATATGGTGTGTAACAAGTTCAGAGGGTCATGGTCCGTTTCCACAGTGAATTGACGTACGTACATGTTTGGCTGCAGATGCTCCAGGGCCCACACAATTGCCAGACATTTCTTCTCCATATTGGAGTAGGCCACCTCCTATAGCAGGAGCTTCCTGCTCAGGTACAAAACAGATGTTCTTGGCCCGTACAGTTGACCTGGCTGAGCACAGCACCGAGGCCAAACTCACTGGCGTCGGTCTGTACTACAAACAATGGTGGAAAGTCAGCTGCTTGTAATATCAGGAAGCTGGATAGGGTGGTCTCCAGCGCCCGGAAGACTATCTCACAGTCATTTGTGTCATCGACTGCGGAGGACAGCTACTTCTTTGTGAGGTCAGCGAGGGGCTTCGCCATGCTTCTATACTTTACTGGGCGATAAACCTCCTATGCTACTCAGTGGTACCCAGAAAGGACATCTCATGTTTTTTGGTCCTGGGGGTGGTCCAGGATGCGTTGGTGTCCACCTTCCTATGCTCTTGCTTTAGAGCCTCCCCAGCTACCCAGTGTCCTAGGCAGTGGACCTAGCTCTTACCCAGCTGGCACATTTCTGGCTTTACGATCAAGCCTGCCAGGAAGGATCCACCTGAGCATCTGTGCCAGATGCTCTAGGTGATCCACCCAGGTGGCACTAAAGATGGCTGTGCCATCCAGGTATGCAGCCATGTACCCTTCAAGTGTCTTGAGCAGAATGTTGATCTTCTGCTCAAAACTGGTAGGGGCTTTCTTCATGCCGAATGGCATCACTGAAAACTCATACAGTCCAAATAGGTTGATAAAGGCAAACCATTCCAGTGCCCCGCAGGTCAGGGGAATCTGCCAATATCCACAGTTCAGATCCAGATGGTCTGGTACTTGACCCCGGCCAACTGATCTATCAGGTTATCGATGCGCGGCATTGGGTTCCCATCAGTGACTGTGACAGCATTGAGCCCCCTGTAGTCCATTCAAAACCAGGAATCTGGCAATATGCAACCCCATTCTGAACTGATATGGTTACACAATCTGTCTGTCCCTATGCCAAGCCCCCGGTAAACCTTGTACCTATGTTAGTCTATGTGGCTGTGCACGTGTCAAATTTTTTTGTAGAACTGAATGGTCCATGTAAAATTGCAAAGACATGTCTGATTGGCGATGCAAGTCTACAAGTATGTGAAAAATTGGTCATCACTCGGATGCCATTCAAACGCAGTCCAATATTCATGGACTGATAGGTAGGAGAAGCTGGATAAATGTTTTGTAATGACGCTGCCTGGTGTAACAGGGAGGCAGCTTTAGGGAACGCTAGCAGGAGAGCAGGTAGAGGGAGGAATGAGGCACAAAGTGCACACAAGACCTGAGCTGGGCAGGTCACGTGATCACTGCAGGGACGATGGGGACAGAGCTACCGTGCAAGAATTGAGGGTCTACAAAAAACACAGGACACAGAGTACTAAGACATAGACGTAGTCAAAGTACAAGCCGAGGGTCGGGAGCCAGATGGGAGTGAGGTACCAAGGGGCAAAATGAGCAGATTAGTCAGAGGCAAGCCAAGGGGTCAGAAAGCCAGGACAGACAGAGAAGTACAAAGCAGAGAACAGGGGCAGTAGTCAACAATAAATGAAAAGAGGCACAATGATTACAGATGAATAACCTGGGTCAACTATCTCAAATCGAGTAGACGGAAATATAACTGACTCAGAACTCAGGAAATACCCGCATTAAGCATAATAATAATAATAATCTTTATTTTTATATAGCGCTAACATATTCCGCAGCGCTTTACAGTTTGCACACATTATCATCGCTGTCCCCGATGGGGCTCACAATCTAGAATTCCTATCAGTATGTCTTTGGAATGTGGGAGGAAACCGGAGTGCCCGGAGGAAACCCACGCAAACACGGAGAGAACATACAAACTCTTTGCAGATGTTGTCCTGGGTGGGATTAGAAACCAGGACCCCAGCGCTGCAAGGCTGTAGTGCTAACCACTGCGCCACCGTGCTGCCCTCAAGCAGCCGCCCCAGAACCAAAGAGAGGTGGACTAATTTAACCCAGACCTGACCAGGAAGGAGCCAGAACCAGCCCATCCAGAATCATGACAGTACCCCCTCTCAATGGGGGGCCACCAGACCCCCTGGTTTCTCAGATGCTGAGCATGAAAAGATCGAATCAGACGGTCGGCATGAACCGATCGGGTGGGAACCCAAGAACGATCCTCACGATCATACCCTTTCCAGTGCATCAGGTACTGGAGAGTATGATGGACCATCCGAGAATCTACGATGCGCTCCACATCATACTCCTCCTGACCATCGACCAACATGGATGGTGCGGGACCCAATGACCCTTCATCCATGGCGCCCAATGGCTTCAGCAGGGACCTTTAAAACACATTGGAGATCTTGAAGGACGATGGGAGAGGCAAACGAAAAGCCACAGGGCTGACCACTTCCATGATTTTATAGGGGCCAATAAACTTAGGTCCCAATTTTGCCAAAGGAACCCTAAGCTTATTGTTCCTGTGGACAACCACACTTTATCCCCATCCCGGAGAGAAGGTCCCACAGCCCGTCTCCTGTATGCAAAATGTTTCTTTGGACCTCCTGCCATAAAACCCTCAACCGCTGTACAGCAACATCAGCCCCAGGGCACCCGGAGTCCAAACAAGTGAACTCCTCGAAGTGTGGATTGAACCCATAATTGCAGAAGAAAGGGGAGATGCCTGTGGAGTGATTCACACGATTATTAAAAGCGAACTCCGCTAACGGCAAGGCGTCACACCAATCCTCCTGTCTGAAAGTGGAAAAACAATGCAAATTTTGTTCCAACGACTGATTGGTTCTTTCCATCTGAGCGCTGGTCTCCGGATGGTATGGGGACGAAAAAGACAACGCAATACCCAATTTTTTGTAAAACGCCCTCCAAAACCTGGACACAAGCTGCACTCCACAATCAGACACCACACTCAAAGGCACACCATGCAAACAAACCACATGTTGTACAAACAACATAGATTGGGTTCAGCCTCGTGACCTGAAAGGTCTGCAATGCTTTTTGGGATTCGCTAGTTACTACCGGTGGTTTATTAAGAAGTTCTCACAGGTAGTGTTGACACAGAAGGGGCTGACGTTAAGAACTGGCCTGCCTCAGTGGTAGCAGCATTTTTATTGTTAAAAAAAGTTTCATGACTGCCTCATTTCTGATACAGCCAGATCCATCTGAGTGCTTTATAATAGAGGTTGATGCCTCAGACATGGGGGGCGGTGTTATCCCAGGGGCCCACCACATTGACCAATCTGAGACCATGAGCTTTCTTCTCCAAGAAGTTCTCCCCAGCAGAGAGAAATTATGACGTGGGCAATTGGGAACTTCTTGCGGTCAAGTTGGCTTTTGAGGAATGGAGGCATTTTTTTGGATGGGGCGGCTCATCCCATTATGGTGGTTACTGATCACAAAAACCTGGCATACATTGAATCGGCTAAAAGGTTGACCCCTAGGCAGGCTAGATGGTCTCTGTTTTTCTCCTGCTTCAATTCTTGTTCACTTTTTGATCTGGATCCAAAAACGTGAGGGCCGATGCCTTGTCCCGAAGCCTTGATCAGGTTTCTCCTCTCAAACCTCCATCCTCCATTTTTCAACCTGGGGTGGTGGTGGCTAATGTGTTGACTGGTTTGGAATGATAGATTCAGGAGGCTCAATCTCATGCCCCCCGTCCAAACTGGTTGTTTGAATAATAGCTTTATCTCCCTTCCACCTCTTAGCTCCCTCCTTTTCACCTCCTACAAGCTCATTTATGACCTCATAGTTCAGCTTAACTTTCATGGGGCAGTAAATTATTTTAGATGTGCTCAGAAGATACAAGGTAAGAGTTGTAAACTCTCTCATCAGAATGAGCTCACTGACAGATTCTCTGTGGATTCTATGGGCGAGGAATAGAAAGTGGCTATTGAAGACAAACAGTACAACAATCTTTAATGAAACCTAAGTGAAAAAAATATATAATTAGCCTAAAATACACTTATTTAAGGAAAATAAATGTTTTTGAAGGTGTCCATGTCCTTTTCTGCCAAAGATCTCTTATTGCCCTCATTCTGAGGACCTGCAAGCTGTTTCACAATGCCAAAGTTCAGCGTAACTTTAGTGTGGTTATAAATCAGCTGAGAGGAGCTCAGAAGAAAAAGTAATGATGAACTTTCCTGTCGCAAAGAGCTCACTGAGGAAGCCTCAGTTATCTCATTCTGAGTGCCAGCAATAGACAGTGGCTATAAGACTCAAAATGAACAACATTATTAATTGAAAAAATAATTTTTAGCCAAAAATACATGCCCTTAAGGAAAAAAAATGTCCTTTAGGAGGGCCATAGCCTTAGAAACAAATATAATATCAAAAGGCTGGCCATCACTTCCAAACAGAAATCGAGTGCGTACAGGTGCTTAGTGAGAGTAGTGATCTCCTTATGTCACCAATAAATAAAGTAGCACTCTGTAGCGCTATATCATGCAAACATAAAATATATGAAATGTGTATTGCATTATTGCACTAGAAAATATAAATAATTGAGAATACTTAGAGCATAAATTGGCCAATTCATTTGTACCCGACAGCCACGATAAGGCAATTCTCATTGCTGGGAACCTGCCTGTGTGAATCCTCTACTTTGCTACAGACTACATTTATATGGTAAATCAGGTACCTGCTGAAATTAAAAATGCCTGAGTGCTACTTTGCTTGGTTGTATATGGAGATGGCTACTCTTAGTAAGCAGCTGTTCATACCTGATTTCTGTTTGGAAGTGACGGTCAGTCTTTTGATAGTTGTATACATAGGCTCTCTGATTGAGCACTCCTCTCCTCAGCCTCAGGTGGTTTTAATTACTGCGGGATCCTACCTTCCCATTTAAATTGTTCTCTCTTCTCATTGTAGCGATCTTTGTGTGCTCACCATGCATGATCTTCCCATTTAAATGCAGGCTATCAGCCGATGAAGGGAGTCTCCACAGGATAGGTCCCAGCAAAGAGAATCGCCTTATCATGGTTGCTGGGTACACCTGAATTGGCCGATTTACTCACTAAGTATTCTCAATTTTTCATGTTTTCTAGTGGATTAATGCATATCCTTGGTATGTCCAAGGTGTTGTCCCTGAATTTGATCAGTTATCATGTGCCTCTAACAGCCACGGGTGGAATCGTGATCTGCAAAAGATCCTTGTGCTTGTCATTGTGATTCTACTGTGAATGTCGGCGTGTGGCCGGCATTCATTGGGGATGACGGATTTTGCTACACATGGAAGAGCTATAGTGTAGTCAGTCAGATGATCACAGCTTTAAGTCTCCTAAGGGGACTATTGAAGCCAGTAAACAATATAAAACAGTAAAAAAAAGTAAAACATTTTTTTTAAAAAACATAAAAGTTCAAATTACCCCCCTATTGCCCCATTCAAAATAAAGCAATAAAAATAAAAAATGCACATATTTGGTATCACTCGATTCAGTATCACTTGACTCCCGAGCTATAAAAAGATAAAGTAAATTAATCGGATTGGTAAACGGCGCAACGAGAATAAAAATCAAAACAGCAGAATTACATTTTTTTGACTGACGCAAAACTGCAAAAAAATGCAATAATGGGCGATCAAAACATTGTATCTTACCCAGAATGCTATGAGTAAAAAGTCAGCTCAGGGCACAAAAATAAGCCCTCACCTAGCCCCAGATCCCCCAAAATAAGGTCTCGGAAAATGGCGACATTTTTTTTAGTGCAAATTTTGGATTTTTTTACTACTTAAATAAAAAATAACCTATACGTTGTTGGTATCTACGTACTCGTACTGGCTTGGAAAATCATAATGGCAGGTCAGTTTTAGCCTTTAGTAAACATGGTAAATAAAAAATTCAAAAACAATTGTGAAATTGCACTTTTTTTTTGCAATTTCACCGCTTTCGGAATTATGTTCTTGTTTTCCAGTACAGTATATTGTAAAATCAATGGTTTTGTTAAAAAGTAAAACTCGTCGTTTAAAATATAAGCCCTCATACAGGTATATGATGTAAAACTAAAATAGTTATGCCTTTAGAAAGAAAGGAAGCAAAAAAAACAAAAGTAAAATCACAAGGTGGTGAAGAGATTAAAGAAGTTGTTCAGTGATCAAATAAGTTGTCATCTGATTTTGTTGGAAATTATACACCTAAAACTGTTCTAAATTTGTGTCAAATTTTCAGCATTTGTCTACCCGTTTCAAAATTAAAAAGCAATTGACAAATATGATTGAAATGTAAATATTGATCACATTTTGACATACAATGTATCAAAGCCAGAATGAAAAAGTTGCAATTTATATTATTAGTATTGAAATTCAGAATGTCGGACGATAAATGTATCTGAAAAATGAGAGTCATGCGCCATTTATTTGCTTATGATTCCGACACTGATTATTTTCTAGATACTGTACTTTTTAAATTTGCAGAGTGAAGAGAAAAAGTCACAAAAAACTTCTGAAACTTTAAAAAGTTGCTGTTTCTCTTACAGTTCTATAATATGAAAGTGTTTAGAAATACCTTTGTTTAAGGAAAAAGGGAAAAAAAGACAAGTGCGGCGCTTCTTCTGAGCATAATACGTTTTTACCAACAGTAAAAAAAAGTTAAAAAAAATTATTTTAGTTGTGGTTATGCTCACCTTCTATTGGTAAGAAATGCACGTTGAGATTCTCAAGGAATCAATTCATTAGGCAACTCTTCTCCGTATCTTGTATAATCCAATAAGGTGTGCAGCTTACTTTAGAGAACTATGTGTAGATCCTTCTTCGGATCCACAAAAGTGGTGAATTCAAAGGGAAAATAAACTCCAAACAAATGCGGCGCTAAGCAACTTAGGATTTTTTGAATGCATCCACTTCCAGTGAAAAATGTTAATAAAAATTAATTTATTTTCTCAAAACCAAAAAAAGGAAAAAAATATATAATTAAATTATATTTTTAAAATATTTTAAAATTTGAAAAAATAGTTTAAAAATATAATTTATTTATTTATTTATTTCCTTTTTTTTTTGTTTTGAGAAAATAAATGAATTTTTATTAACATTTTTCACTGGAAGTGGATGCATTCAAAAAAATCCTAAGGTGCTTCGCACCACATTTGCTTGGAGTTTATTTTCCCTTATAATAGGAAAGTGCAATTTCTTTTAATATTAGAGCAGATTGTAGAAATAAATATAGAAAAAGGCGAAATAGCAGCTTTTTGCAGAGAAATTATGCAGAAACTTCTTGCCAATGTATAATTGTGTGATGCGCTTCTGTTGTCATAGCATTTTCTTCGGACGGACAGCTGGAGTAAACAATGCAAAACATTTGGGTCTAACCGTTGGTTGTTGCTTTTCCTAATTTCGCTAATCTCTCAGACAGATCCCATATGCACGGAACGGTTCACGAGGTCGATATTTAATTTGAAATGGAAAATGCTTAAGGAGAAAGTCTTAAAGTCGTGGTAAAAGAGGAAACACATCAGTTGATGCCACATATGGAAGTGTCAATTCAAGAGGTTAATCCTAATTATACATATCCTCAAACTTTTCTAGGTCAGTGGCCATCCAATAATAAAGTAGAATTCTCCATAGGGATTGTAAGCGATTAGGGTTGAGCGAAACGGGTCGTTCATTTTCAAAAGTCGCCGACTTTTGGCAAAGTCGGGTTTCATGAAACCCGATCCGACCCCTGTGCGGGGTCGGCCATGCGGTACGTGACTTTCGCGCCAAAGTCGCGTTTCAATGACGCGAAAAGCGCTATTTCTCAGCCAATGAAGGTGAACGCAGAGTGTGGGCAGCATGATGACATAGGTCCTGGTCCCCACCATCTTAGAGAAGGGCATTGCAGTGATTGGCTTGCTGTCCGTGGCGTCACAGGGGCTATAAAGGGGCGTTCCCGCCGACCGCCATGTTACTGCTGCTGATCTGAGCTTAGGGAGAGGTTGCTGCCGCTTCGTCAGAAGCAGGGATAGCGTTAGGCTGGGTCCATTAACCACCAAACCGCTTGTGCTGTAGCGATTTCCACTGCCCAACACCACCTTCGGTGTGCAGGGACAGTGGAAGCTACATTTTTTTTTCCTCAGCGCTGTAGCTCATTGGGCTGCCCTAGAAGGCTCCCTGATAGCTGCATTGCTGTGTGTACGCCGCTGTGCAAACCAACTGCTTTTTTCAAAGCACAAATCCTCCTGTTCCTTCCTTTCTGCACAGCTATCTTGTTTGTTTGTCCACACTTTTTATTTAATTTGTGCATCAGTCCACTCCTTATTGCTGCCTGCCATACCTGGCTGAGATTACTGCAGGGAGATAGTAATTGAAGGACAGTTCCTTTTTTTTTTTTTTTGTGGGAGATTAAGATTGGCATTTCTGCTAGAGTGCCATCCCTGCCTGTGCCATCTCTCACTCAGTGGGCCATAGAAAGCCTATTTATTTTTTTTGCTTGATTTGGGTTCTAAAATCTACCTGAAAAAATCACTACATCAATCAGTGGGAGAAAAATATTGGCCTCAGGGCTTGTGTGCCACTCCTGACTCCTGTGTGTGCCATCTCTCACTCAGTGGGCCATAGATAGCCTATTTATTTTTTTTTTGCTTTATTTGGGTTCTAAATTCTACTCTCACAAATAGTGGGCCATAGAAAGCCTATTTATTTATTTTTTTTTGGTTTTATAAATTCTCCCTGAAAAAAAAAAGGGAGATTAATATTGGCCTTTGGGCTTTTGTGCCAGTCCTAAGCGTGCCATCTCTCTCTCTCAGATAGTGGGCCATAGAAAGCCTATTTATAATTTTTTTTATTGGGTTTATAAATTTTCCCTGAAAAAAAAAAAAAGTGGGAGATTAATATTGGCCTCTGGGCTTGTGTGCCAGTCTTGACTCCTGGGTGTGCCATTTCTCTCTCTCTTTCCAATTGTGGGCCATAGAAAGCCTATTATTTTTTTTTGCTTGATTTGGGTTCCAAAATCTACCTGAAAAAATCACTAAATCAATCATTGGGAGATAAATATTGGCCTCTGGGCTTGCGTGCCACTCCTGACTCCTGTGTGCGTCATCTCTCACTCAGTGGGCCATAGAAATCCTATTTTTTGTTTTATTTGTTTTCTAAATTCTCCCTGAAGAAACCATTTTATTTTATTTGGTTTCTAAATTCTTCCTGAAAAAATCATTTTATTCTATTATTTTTTTTTTCTAAAGTCTCCCTGAAAAAAAAAAAATCAGTGGGAGATTAATATTGCCCTTTCTGCTTGTGTGCCAGTCTTGAATCCTGGGTGTGCCATCTCTCTCTCTCTCTCTCTCCAATTGTGGGCCATAGAAAGCCTATTATTTTTTTTGCTTGATTTGGGTTCCAAAATCTACCTGAAAAAATCACTACATCAATCATTGGGAGAAAAATATTGGCCTCTGGGCTTGTGTGCCACTCCTGACTCCTGTGTGTGGCATCTCTCACTCAGTGGGGCATAGAAAGCCTTTATTTTAATTTTTTTTTATTTGGTTTCTAAATTGTCATTGGAAAAATCATTTTATGTTATTTGGTTTCTAAATTCTTCCTGAAAAAATCATTTTATTTTATTTTGTTTCTAAAGTCTCCCTGAAAAAAAAATAAAAAATAAAAAAAAACAGTGGGAGATTAATATTAACATTTGTGCTTCAGTGACAGTCCTGCGTGTGTGGCATCTCTCTCATTTGGTGCCACCAAAAACAGAGTGTGTAACATTGTGCCTGATTTTCGTTGTGGTCTCACCCACTTGTAAGTTGTGTGACAGCAACAAATACCGTTAGTTTGGTAACGTTTTTAAAACAATGAGGAAGTCTGGTGGAAGAGGTCGTGGCTGGGGGCGTTCATTGTCAGCTGGTAATGAGGGTAGTGGTAGTGGTGGAGCATCAGGTGGTCGTGGGAAAAAAAATATTGCACCTAAGTCTGGAGCTGTGGAGCCAGGTTCGTCGTCTGGCTACACTAGGCCTCGAACGCTCCCTTTTCTGGGAGTAGGAAAACCGCTTTTAAAGCCGGAGCAGCAAGAGCAAGTTTTGGCTTATCTTGCTGACTCAGCCTCTAGCTCTTTTGCCTCGTCTCGTGAAACTGGTAAATGTAAAAGCAGCGCGTCGTTAGTGGATGTTCACGGTTAGGGACAAGTCGCTTCCTTGTCCTCTTCAGCAAAAACAACAACAGAGAAGAATGCAGCAGGCGACACAATGGGTTACTCCATGGAGCTCTTTACACATACCGTCCCTGGCTTAGAAAGTGAAGCAGTTAACAGTCCATGCCCATTACAAGTTGAATCTGACATGGAGTGCACTGATGCACAGCCACAGCCAGACTACTATGCTGGTCCTTTGACTCAGACCACAACATTGCCCTCGCAGGGTAATGATCAAGAATCAGACCCTGATGAGACTATGTTGCCCCATCACGAACGCTATACCACCGACCGACACGGTGACACAGACGAAGTTGCACACGAGCTACAAGAAGAGGTAATAGATGACCCAGTTCTTGACCCCGATTGGCAGCCATTGGGGGAACAGGGTGCAGGTGGCAGCAGTTCTGAAGCGGAGGAGGAGGGGCCGCAGCAGGCATCAACATCGCAACAGGTTCCATCTGCCGGGCCCGTATCTTGCCCAAAACGCGTGGCAAAGCCAAAACCTGTTGGAGGACAGCGTGGCCATCCGGTTAAAGCTCAGTCTGCAATGCCTGAAAAGGTATCCGATGCTAGAAAGAGTGCAGTCTGGCATTTTTTTAAACAACATCCAATTGATCAGCGCAAAGTCACCTTAAGCAGAGGGCAGAATCTGAAAAGTCTCAATACAAGTTGCATGCATAGACATTTAACCACCATGCATTTGCAAGCTTGGACTAACTACCAAACGTCCCTTAAGGTTGTAGCACGCTCGGCCAATGAAGCTAGTCATCAACATCCATTCCGGCAGTGTAGGGCCACCATTTTCCGCACCACCTGCAGTATCTGTGCAGGTTTCTTTGCCAGGCCAAAGCAGTCAGGGTCAGGGAATCACCAGTTTCGTAGTAGGAAACACTGCATCTAGGGCACCGGCGGCAACAATACCATCTCCCACCGTCTCTCAGTCTGCCATGTCCACCGGCACCCCCGCTAGTTCCAAGATCTCCAGCTCTCCAGTCCAGCTCACCCTACATGAGACTATGGTTAGAAAAAGGAAGTACTTAGCCTCGCATCCGCGTACACAGGGTTTGAACGCCCACATAGCTAGACTAATCTCGTTAGAGATGATGCCCTACCGGTTAGTTGAAAGCAAAGCTTTCAAAGCCCTGATGGACTACGCTGCACCACGCTACGAGCTACCCAGTTGACACTTTTTTTCCAGAAAAGCCATCCCAGCCCTCCACCAGCATGTTAAAGAGCGCATCGTCCATGCACTCAGGCAATCTGTGAGCACAAAGGTGCACCTGACAACAGATGCATGGACCAGTAGGCATGGTCAGGGACGTTACGTGTCCATCACGGCACACTGGGTGAATGGTGTGGATGCAGGGTCCACAGGGGACAGCAAGTTTGGGACAGTTCTGCCTAGCCCACAGTCTAGGAAACAGTTGGCTGTAGCCGTTCGCACCCCCTCCTCCTCCTCCTCGTCCTCCTGCAGAAGCGAGAGCTCGTCCACAGACCGCAGTCGCACAACCACTCCATCCGCAGCTGCCACTGTTGCACACCAGGTCTCCCATTATGGGGCAGCTACTGGCAAACGTCAGCAGGCTGTATTGGCTATGAAGTGTTTGGGTGACAATAGACACACCGCGGAAGTTCTGTCCGAGTTCTTGCAGAAAGAAACGCAGTCGTGGCTGGGCACTGTAGATCTTGAGGCAGGCAAGGTAGTGAGTGATAACGGAAGGAATTTCATGGCTGCCATCTCCCTTTCCCAACTGAAACACATTCCTTGCCTGGCTCACACCTTAAACCTGGTGGTGCAGTGCTTCCTGAAAAGTTATCCGGAGTTATCCGACCTGCTCCTCAAAGTGCTTGGACTTTGCTCACATATCCGCCGTTCGCCCGTACACTCCAGCCGTATGCAGACCTATCAGCGTTCTTTGAACCTTCCCCAGCATCACCTAATCATAGACATTGCAACAAGGTGGATCTCAACACTGCACATGCTTCAGAGACTGTGCGAACAGAGGCGGGCTGTTATGTTTTTGTGGGAGGATACACATACACGGGCAGGCAGTAGGATGGCAGACATGGAGTTGTCAGGTGTGCAGTGGTCGAAGATTCAAGACATGTGTCAAGTCCTTCAGTGTTTTGAGGAATGCACACGGCTGGTTAGTGCAGACAACGCCATAATAAGCATGAGCATCCCCCTAATGCGTCTACTGATGCAAAGTTTGACGCACATAAAGGATCAGGCGTCTGCAGCTGAGGAAGAGGAAAGCCTTGATGACAGTCAGCCATTGTCTGGCCAGGGCAGTGTACAGGACGAGGTAGCGGGCGAAGAGGAGGAGGAGGACGAGGAGGATGATGGGGATGATTATATTTTTAATGAGGAAGCTTTTCCGGGGCCACTGGAAATTGTTGGCGCGGCAAGGCCGGGTTCTGGTTTTTGGAGGGACACAAGTGACGTGGATTTGCCTGAAACTGCCCCTCAACCAAGCACAACCGCAGATTTGAGAACTGGAACTTTGGCCCACATGGCGGATTATGCCTTACGTATCCTCAAAAGGGACACACGCATTACTAAAATGATGAACGATGACGATTACTGGTTGGCCTGCCTCCTTGATCCTCGCTATAAAGGCAAATTGCAAAATATAATGCCACATGACAACTTGGAAATAATATTAGCAACCAAACAATCAACTCCTGTTGACCGTTTGCTTCTGGCATTCCCTGCACACAGCGCCCGTGATCGTTCTCACACGAGCTGCAGGGGCCAGCAGACCAGAGGTGTTAGAGGGGCAGAAATCAGAAGTGGCGTTGGCCAGAGGGGTTTTCTGACCAGGTTGTGGAGTGATTTTGCTATGACCGCAGACAGGACAGGTACTGCAGCATCAATTCAAAGTGACAGGAGACAACATTTGTCCAGTATGGTTACAAACTATTTTTCATCCCTTATCGACGTTCTCCCTCAACCGTCATTCCCATTTGATTACTGGGCATCCAAATTAGACACCTGGCCAGAATTGGCAGAATATGCATTGCAGGAGCTTGCTTGCCCGGCAGCTAGTGTCCTATCAGAAAGAGTATTCAGTGCTGCAGGTTCAATGCTAACAGAAAAAAGGCCTCGTCTGGCTACCCAAAATGTAGATGATCTAACCTTCATTAAAATGAACCACAACTGGATTTCGAAATCTTTTGCCCCACCTTGCCCGGCTGACACCTAGCTTTCCTATGAAAAGGTCTTGCCTGTGGACTATTCTGAATGACTTTTCCAATCTCATAATTTTCTGCACCTGATTGTCCAGCATACGACATGTTTACACCTCACTAAATGGCCAAACTCCCCACACGGGGCCGTGGTATCGCCACTTGGCGCCAGCACCCGTGAGAGTGCTGTTTGTCTGAAGAGGTGGGTGTGCCCGCTTTTGGTCGACGGCACTGCCACTGGGTCTCTCATAGTACAATAAAGTGTCTCTGGCGGTGGTGGTGCGCACCAAACATCAGACACACCGTTGTAATATGAGGGGCCCTGGGCCTGTACCGCCGGCCACAAGACAGTTCCCCCCCCCCAGCTCAAACAGTGCTCTACCACTTGCAAAATTATCTCTCACAGCTCCACCAATCTTTAGTCTATGCGCTGACATCCTTCAATGCCTGGCACTGACAATACCATTGTATTGACATTTTTGTTATGTTAGGCCTTCGAAGCCTGTCTGCGGTCACTCCTTCCACTAGGCCTCCACTGACCATTGTACTACTGCCCGTGTACCCCTGGAACCAATTTTAAATTGCCAACAGCCCTATTTTTTTATGATAGGCCTTCGAAGCCTGTCTGCGGTCCCTCCTTCCACTAGGCCTCCACTGACCATTGTACTGCTGCCCTTGTACCACTGGAACCAATTTTAAATTGCCAACAGCCCTATTTTTTATGTTAGGCCTTCGAAGCCTGTCTGCGGTCCCTCCTTCCACTAGGCCTCCACTGACCATTGTACTGCTGCCCGTGTACCCCTGGAACCAATTTTAAATTGCCAACAGCCCTATTTTTTTATGTTAGGCCTTCGAAGCCTGTCTGCGGTCCCTCCTTCCACTAGGCCTCCACTGACCATTGTACTGCTGCCCTTGTACCCCTGGAACCAATTTTAAATTGCCAACAGCCCTATTTTTTTATGTTAGGCCTTTGAAGCCTGTCTGCGGTCCCTCCTTCCACTAGGCCTCCACTGACCACACCACTGCTGCCCGTGTACCCCTGGAACCAATTTAAAATTGCCGACAGCCAGCCCAATTTTATTATGTTAGGCCTTCGAAGCCTGTCTGCGGTCCGTTCTTTCTACTACTACTACACTGACCAGGCCACTGCTGCCCG
This sequence comes from Ranitomeya imitator, assembly GCF_032444005.1. Lineage (NCBI taxonomy): Eukaryota > Metazoa > Chordata > Amphibia > Anura > Dendrobatidae > Ranitomeya > Ranitomeya imitator. Next base: position 1,238,778,786 of record NC_091282.1, on the reverse strand, counting down.
TGTTCCCCTGGAACCAATTTAAAATTGCCTACAGCCATCTGTTATTATGTTAGGCCTTCGATGCCTGTTTGCGGTCACTCCTTCCACTAGGCCTCCACTGACCACACCACTGCTGCCCGTGTACCCCTGGAACCAATTTAAAATTGCCTACAGCCAGCCCAATTTTTTTATTTTAGGCCTTCGATGCCTGTCTGCGGTCCGTTCTTTCTACTACTACTACACTGACCAGGCCACTGCTGCCCGTGTTCCCCTGGAACCAATTTAAAATTGCCTACAGCCATGTGTTATTATGTTAGGCCTTCGATGACTGTCTGCGGTCACTCCTTCCACTAGGCCTCTACTGACCACACCACTGCTGCCCGTGTACCCCTGGAACCAATTTAAAATTGCCTACAGCCAGCCCAATTTTATTATGTTAGGCCTTCGAAACCTGTCTGCGGTCCGTTCTTTCTACTACTACTACACTGACCAGGCCACTGCTGCCCGTGTTCCCCTGGAACCAATTTAAAATTGCCTACAGCCATGTGTTATTATGTTAGGCCTTCGATGCCTGTTTGCGGTCACTCCTTCCACTAGGCCTCCACTGACCACACCACTGCTGCCCGTGTACCCATGGAACCAATTTAAAATTGCCTACAGCCATCTGGTATTATGTTAAGCCTTCGATGCCTGTCTGCGGTCACTCCTTCCACTAGGCCTCCACTGACCACACCACTGCTGCCCGTGTACCCCTGGAACCAATTTAAAATTGCCTATAGCCATCTGTTATTATGTTAGGCCTTCGATGCCTGTCTGCGGTCACTCCTTCCACTACGCCTCCACTGACCACACCACTGCTGCCCGTGTACCCCTGGAACCAATTTAAAATTGCCTACAGCCATCTGTTATTATGTTAGGCCTTCGAAGCCTGTCTGCGGTCCTTCCTTCCAATAGTTCTCCACTGACCAGACCAATGCTGGCCGTGTACCCCTGGAACCCAGCTGAAAGTGCATGTAGCCTCTGTTTTTTCTTTGTTTTATATTTAGAAAGCCCAGATGAACTACGCTGTGCAACGGTTCAAGCTACCCAGTCGACATTTCTTTTGCGAGAAAAGCCATCCCAGCCCTCCAGCGGCATGAAAAAGTCTGCATTGTCATAGCACTCAGGCAATCAAACAGTAGAAAGGTGCACCTGACAAGAGACGAATGGACCAGTAGGCATGTCCACAAAAAGTTACGTGTCCACTACGGCGCACTGGGTTAATGTGTTGGATGCATGGTCCACAGGGGACAGCCTACAAAGTCTGTCTGCAGTCCCTAATTCCAATTTTCCTCCGCTGACCACACCACTGCTGCCCGTGTACCCCTGGAACCAATTTTACAGTGTCTACAGCCTAATTTTGTTATGTTAGGCCTACTACGCCTGTCTGCGGTCCCTCCTTCCAATACTCGTCCACTGACCACACCACTGCTGCCCGTGGACCCCTGGAACCTATTTTTAATTGCATAGAGCATCCTTTTTTTAATAGTAGGCGTACAAAGTCTGTCTGCGGTCCACTATTGAAATTGTCCTCCACTGCCCAGAGCACTGCTGCTTGTGTACCCCTGTAACTTTTTTAAGCTGCAGTGAGCCACATTTTTGGTTTAAGTCCTACTACCTGTGTCTGTCTGCGCCGCTCAATTCAGCTGTGTTCCTTTGAAAAAAGCTGAGCGTCAATAGTCTTGTTTTCAGCCTCTAGGAATTTTAAAACTGCATTGGGGGTACAACTTTGGTAGGGCCTACTAACGGTGTCTGCCTCCCCAAGGTGTGCCCCAGGTTTCCTCGCCATTGCTTCGATCTTAATGCTCTCGTTTAGTAGTTGTTGGAAACTACACTGCATTAGGCCTACAAATTGGGTATGGGGTGTAGAGAGATGGTGTGTTCCACTCCAAGGTGTTCCCCAGGTTTCCTCTCCATTGCTTCGATCTTCATGCTCTCGTTTAGTAGTTGTTGGAAACTACACTGCATTAGGCCTACAAATTGGGTATGGGGTGTAGAGAGATGGTGTGTTCCACTCCAAGGTGTTCCCCAGGTTTCCTCTCCATTGCTTCGATCTTCATGCTCTCGTTTAGTAGTTGTTGGAAACTACACTGCATTAGGCCTACAAATTGGGTATGGGGTGTAGAGAGATGGTGTGTTCCACTCCAAGGTGTTCTCCAGGTTGCCTTTCCTGAGCTTCGATCTTCTGGCTCTCGTTTTTTAGTTGTTGGAAACTACGCTGCATTAGGCCTACAAATTGGGTATGGGGTGTAGAGAGATGGTGTGTTCCACTCCAAGGTGTTCCACAGGTTTCCTCTCCATTGCTTCGATCTTCATGCTCTCGTTTAGTATTTGTTGGAAACTACATTGCATTAGGCCTACAAATTGGGTATGGGGTGTAGAGAGATGGTGTGTTCCACTCCAAGGTGTTCCCCAGGTTTCCTGTCCATTGCTTCGATCTTCATGCTCTCGTTTAGTAGTTGTTGGAAACTACACTGCATTAGGCCTACAAATTGGGTATGGGGTGTAGAGAGATGGTGTGTTCCACTCCAAGGTGTTCCCCAGGTTTCGTCCACATTGCTTCGATCTTCCGACTCTCGTTTAGTAGTTGTTGAAAACTACACTGCATTAGGCCTACAAATTGGGTATGGGGTGTAGAGAGATGGTGTGTTACACTCCAAGGTGTTCTCCAGGTTGCCTTTCCTGAACTTCTATCTTCAGGCTCTCATTAAATTGTGGTTAAATGGAACAACTGCATTTGGCCTACTAGTTGGGTTGGGGCCTACTATCGGTGTCTGCCACTCCTTGCTGTTCTCCTCCACTGAACAAAGCTGTGCCGCCTGTTTACTACGGTTGCCAATTTTGAACTGCATTTCGACTACTTACTGATTTGGGCCTACTCTCTGTGTCAGCCTCTCATTCCAGTTGTCCTCCACTGCAATGCCCCCTGGTTAGTCCTGTGTTACCAATTTTGAACTGCATTTAGCCAACTTTATTCTTTGGGCCTATATCTGTGTTTCCTCCTCATCCTGCCCATTGCCCAGCCAGTGATAGATGAGTCTGCTGGTACATTGACCCATAACGCAAAATTCCCTGTGCACGCTACACAGCAAGATTGTGACCCTGCTGAAAGTCAGGTTCCTCTTCCCGCATACCATACCACCTTACACGGGGACAAAGAGGAAGGTGCAGATGAAAGTGCAGGTTCCTTCATCAGGTGGGGGGAGGAATACTAGTTGGCAACGTCACTGGCACAGGGCCTCTCATAGTACACAAAAGTGTTGCTGCCGGTGGGAGGCGCCCCCGCCGTGCAAACACACCGCTGTACTTTGAGGGGCCCTGTGCCAGTGCCAATGCCAACGAGTGGGCCCCCCCTGCTTGCTCAGGATCACAGCACTTGCAAAGTTGAAATACTTACCTCTCCGTGCTCCACTGCCGTGACGTGGTCCAGATTTACTGGGCCCACTAATTACTTGAACCAGCCCTACCCCCCACAACTTTAGCCAAATGACCCCCAATTTCAAATGCCTTCCAATTATTATAAGCTAAATTACGATTGACAAGCTTCTGTAACAAGAATGGATGTTTTTGCCATTAAAATGGGCAGTGTAGGTGTTTTCCTGGCCTCCACTCACTGCCGACTATGCTCCCCCATTGACTTGCATTGGGTTTCATGTTTCGGGTGATACCCGACTTTTCGCCATAATCGGCCGATTCCACTCGACTCGACTTCTAAGATAGTCGGGTTTCGCGAAACTCGACTCGACTCTAAAAAGGTCAAGGTCGCTCAACTCTATAAGCGATGATTGCCTACAGGAATCCATCAAAATGGGTCTTGAGCTTGAAAACTGTCACATACCAGAACTAGAGTTGAGCGACCTTGACCTTTTTAGAGTCGAGCCGGGTTTTGCGAAACCCGACTATGTCCAAAGTCGGGTGGAGTGAAATCGGCCGATTATGACGTAAAGTCGGGATCGACCGAAACACGAAACCCAATGCAAGTCAATGGGGCAGCATAGTCGGCAGTGAGTGGGGGCCAGGAAAACACCTAGAGTGCCCATTTTAATGTCAAAACCATCCATTCTTCTTAATGAAGCTTGTCAAGCGTAATTTACCTTATAATAATTGGAAGGCATTTGAAATTGGGGGTCATTTGGCTAAAGTTGTGGGGGGTAGGGCTGGTTCAAGTAATTAGTGGGCCCAGGAAATCTGGACCACGTCACGGCAGTGGAGCAGGGAGAGGTAAGTATTTCAACTTTGCAAGTGCTGTGAACCTGAGCAAGCAGGGGGGGCCCACTCGTTGGCATTGGCACTGGCACAGGGCCCCTCAAAGTACAGCGGTGTGTTTGCACGGCGGGGGCGCCTCCCACCGGCAGCAACACTTTTGCGTACTATGAGAGGCCCTGTGCCAGTGACGTCGCCAACTAGTATTCCTCCCCCCACCTGATGAAGGAACCTGCACTTTCATCTGCACCTTCCTCTTTGTCCCCGTGTAAGGTGGTATGGTATGCGGGAAGAGCAACCTGACTTTCAGCAGGGTCACAATGTTGTTGTGTAGCGTGCACGGGGAATGTTGCGTTATGGGTCAATGTACCAGCAGACTCATCTATCACTGGCTGGGCAATGGGCACGATGAAGTGGAAACACAGATATAGGCCCAAAGAAGAAAGTGGGCTAAATGCAGTTCAAAATTGGTAACACAGGAATAACCAGGGGGCATTGCAGTGGAGGACAACTGGAATGAGAGGCTGACACAGAGAGTAGGGCCAAATCAGTAAGTAGTCGAAATGCAGTTCAAAATTGGCAACCGTAGTAAACAGGCGGCACAGCTTTGTTCAGTGGAGGAGAACAGCAAGGAGTGGCAGACACCGATAGTAGGCCCCAACCCAACTAGTAGGCCAAATGCAGTTTAACATTAACAACTACTTAACGAGAGGCTGAAAATGGAATTTCAGGACAGGAAACCAGGAGAACAGCAAGGAGCGGCAGACACCGATAGTAGGCCCCAAACCAACTAGTACGCCAAATGCAGTTGTTCCATTTAACCACAATTTAATGAGAGCCTGAAGATAGAAGCTCAGGAAAGGCAACCTGGTGAAAACCTTGGAGTGTAACACAACCTGTCTCTACACCCCATACCAAATTTGTAGGCCTAATGCAGCGTAGTTTCCACCAACTACTAAACGAGAGCCGGAAGATCGAAGCTCATGAAAGGCAACCCGGGGAACACCTTGGAGTGTAACACAACCTCTCTCTACACCACGAAAGGGCTGATTCTTAGGAAGGAAGGCTGTTGTAAATAAGCATTGCGCGTCCGAGGGTGATTATATTCTTATTCGGTATCTACTCACCCTCGGACGCGCCATGCTTCTTGATTTGTAATTAATGTTTATTTGCAATGTGCTTTTGACTTACTCAATTATTTTTTTAATTATTGATTTTATTAAATTAATAGTTTAACATCTTATTGGAAATAATTTAAAGGAGACGCGACAGGACAACACTCGGTGGATGCCATATCTGTGTTAACAACTCCAAAAAACTTTCAGTTAACTTCTTGCAGGAGAAAGAAATTGTAGCTGTTGGACCTTTGTAGTACAGTTCCAGATATTTGTTGTGTGTTTGTTTTGATTGTTAAAATGTCTGCATTTGAGATCTCAACACGATCTTATTTTTTATAATCAAATTAATTTTTTAAATATTTTATTAGGTTGGTTCAAGGGGTACACGGGCCGCAGTAGACAGGTCAGTGGAGGCCTAGTGGAAGGAGGGACCGCAGATGCGCCACTGTTTCACCCATACACAATTAGTAGGCCTAATGCAGCGTAGTTTCCAACAGCTACTAAACGAGAGCCGGAAGATCGAAGCTCAGGAAAGGCAACCTGGGGAACACCTTGGAGTGTAACACAACCTCTCTCTACACCACGGAAGGGCTGATTCTTAGGAAGGAAGGCTGTTGTAAATAAGCATTGCGCGTCCGAGGGTGATTATATTCTTATTCGGTATCTACTCACCCTCGGACGCGCCATGCTTCTTGATTTGTAATTAATGTTTATTTGCAATGTGCTTTTGACTTACTCAATTATTTTTTTAATTATTGATTTTATTAAATTAATAGTTTAACATCTTATTGGAAATAATTTAAAGGAGACGCGACAGGACAACACTCGGTGGATGCCATATCTGTGTTAACAACTCCAAAAAACTTTCAGTTAACTTCTTGCAGGAGAAAGAAATTGTAGCTGTTGGACCTTTGTAGTACAGTTCCAGATATTTGTTGTGTGTTTGTTTTGATTGTTAAAATGTCTGCATTTGAGATCTCAACACGATCTTATTTTTTATAATCAAATTAATTTTTTTTATATTTAATGATGTTGGTTCAAGGGGTACACGGGCAGCAATAGACAGGTCAGTGGAGGCCTAGTGGAAGGAGTGACGGCAGACAGGCATCAAAGGCCTAACATTGGGCTGGCTGTAGGCAAGTTAAAATTGGTTCCAGGGGAACACGGCCATCAGTGGCCTGGTCAGTGTAGTTGTAGTTGAAAGAACGGGACGCAGACAGGCTTCGAAGGCCTAACATAATAACATAGGGCTGGCTGTAGGCAAGTTAAAATTGGTTCCAGGGGAACACGGCCATCAGTGGCCTGGTCAGTGTAGTTGTAGTTGAAAGAACGGGACGCAGACAGGCTTCGAAGGCCTAGCATAACAAACTTGGGCTGGCTGTAGGCACTTTTAAATTTGTTCCAGGGGTACATGGGCAGCAGTGTATGGTCAGTGGAAGTCTAGTGGAAGGAGTGACCGCAGACAGGCTTCCAAGGCCTAACATAACAAACTTGGGCTGGCTGTAGGCACTTTTAAATTGGTTCCAGGGGTACACGGGCAGCAGTGGTCTGGTCAGTGGAAGTCTAGTGGAAGGAGTGACCGCAGACAGGCTTCCAAGGCCTAACATAACAAACTTGGGTTGGCTGTAGGCACTTTTAAATTGGTTCCAGGGGTACACGGGCAGCAGTGGTCTGGTCTGTGGAAGTCTAGTGGAAGGAGTGACCGCAGACAGGCTTCGAAGGCCTAACATAACAAACTTGGGCTGGCTGTAGGCACTTTTAAATTGGTTCCAGGGGTACACGGGCAGCAGTGGTCTGGTCAGTGGAAGTCTAGTGGAAGGAGTGACCGCAGACAGGCTTCCAAGGCCTAACATAACAAACTTGGGCTGGCTGTAGGCACTTTTAAATTGGTTCCAGGGGTACACGGGCAGCAGTGGTCTGGTCAGTGGAAGTCTAGTGGAAGGAGTGACCGCAGACAGGCTTCGAAGGCCTAACATAACAAAATTGGGCTGGCTGTAGGCACTTTTAACCCTCCGTCACATACAACTGATCTGACAGGCGCTTCTCTTTTACTTTCATTTCTCCTTCCTCACCAGATTGTGAGGAAACCCCCTCCCTCCAGGTAGTCTCCTGTCTCTTGAAGGTCTGTGAAACCTGATATCACAGTTGGATTTCAGAGCTTCAGGGGAGAGGATATAGCTGCACAGATCTCTCAGGCTCATTGTATGTGAATACGTCACATTCAGTAAGGTTGGTATTTTATGTTTTTATTCATCACAATAGTTTATTTAGCTTGTTTTATGAATGTATAGCACAAAATGTGAGGATATTTCATAGAAATAAGGGAGATTTTATAAAAGAAAGTGTGCTGCTCAGGCATATACAGTAGTTCCCTAACATATTCCTTCTCTTGCTTCAGATTATCTGCTGAAATGGAGAGGAAAATGTACAATTTATCCAAACAACTTGATGTTGAGGAAGTAACAAACATGCTGTTAGATGATAGAGACCTCACACTGAATGAGGATTTAGGAGAGGAAAGTGGTTTACAAGTTGTGATCTGATTGATTATCTGAAAATTCAGAAGCTGTCATATGTGGGAACTGTAAGAAAAAACAAAAGGGAATTGCAACCACAGTTTGTAAGTGTGAAAGAGAGACAACAGTACAGCAGTATGTTTGCATTCCATAATGGAAAGGCTTTAGTTTCCTATGTACCACATGCCAAAAAAATCGTACTTCTTCTATCAACACTTCATGATGATGCTGCCATCGATCCTGGGACTGGGGCAGAAAAAAACCCGGAGATAATTACATTTTACAATGCCACCAAAGGGGGTGTGGATACAGCACATCAGATGTGCTCCACTTTCAACGTCAGCAGAAACATCAAACGCTGGCCAATGGTCATATTTTTTGCTATGTTGAATTTGGGTGGTATAAATTCACAAGTAATTTATCTTGAAAACAAGCTTGAACCACTCCGTAGACGATTGTATCTGAAAAAATTGGCCCATGAACTAGTACTTGGAGAGCTACGCAGGAGAAGCGTGAAAACAATCGGTATCCCCTCTCGCCTTCAAGTTCAGCTCAAAAGGTTCCGCCCAGAAGATGATGGTGAAAAGTCACCATCTGCACCACCTCACAAAAGAAGGAGATGCACCACCTGCCAAACGGAAAGCGGAACCAGAAGGCTTTCAAATTATGAATGTCTCAAATGTCATAAAGCAATTTGCCTGACACATGCAAAAATGGTGTGTAATTCTTGCTATTTGCTCTTCAAGTGTGACTTTTCTGGGGAAACCTCAGCATCTACTTCTGATTGAATATGTTTTTAATAGTACTTAAGGTACCTTAAAATTAAGTTTGTGTTCAAAAATTTTCTTTGTACATTTTTTTGAGAGAGTCGAACTGGGGACTATTTGGCGGGAGTTTTGAAAAGTTTGTATTTCATAGTTATTAGTTTTATGTTAAGTAAATGTTTTTTTTTGCAACTGATTATGTGTAGTCTCTTTTATTACATCCCTATGAAGGTCACTGATCACTTTTAGAGCACTGAAATTGCAAACATTATATATTATAGGTATTTTTCCAGCAGGCGCCTGACAGGCACATTGTATGTGAACTCGTTAGTCCGAATATTGTATGTGACGGAGGGTTAAATTGGTTCCAGGGGTACATGGGCAGCAGTGTATGGTCAGTGGAAGTCTAGTGGAAGGAGTGACGGCAGACAGTCTTCGAAGGCCTAACATAACAAAATTGGGCTGACTGTAGGCACTTTTAAATTGGTTCCAGGGTAACACGGCCAGCAGTGGCCTGGTCAGTGTAGTAGTTGTAGAAAGAAGGGACCGCAGACAGGCTTCGAAGGCCTAACATAACAAAAATGTCAAAACAATGGTATTGTCAGTGCCAGGCATTGAAGGATGTCAGCGCCTAGACTACACATTGGTGAAGCTGTGAGAGATAATTTTGCTAGTGGTAGAGCACTGTTTGAGCTGGGGGGGGGAACTGTCTTGTGGCCGGCGGTACAGGCACAGGGCCCCTCATATTACAACGGTGTGTCTGACGTTGGGTGCGCACCACCACCGCCAGAGACACTTTATTGTACTATGAGGGACCCAGTGGCAGTGCCGTCGACCAAAAGCGGCCACACCCACCTCTTCAGACAAACAGCACTCTCAAGGGTCCAAGCGCAAAGTGGCGATAGCACGGCCCCGTGTGGGGAGTTTGGCCATTTCGTGAGGTGGAAACATGTCGTATGCTGGACAATCAGGTGAAGAAAATTACGAGATTGGAAAAGTCATTCAGAATAGTCCACAGGCAAGACCTTTTCATAGGAAAGCTAGGTGTCAGCCGGGCAGGGTGGGGCAAAAGATTTTGAAATCCAGTTGTGGTTCATTTTAATGAAGGTTAGATCATCTACATTTTGGGTAGCCAGACGAGTGCTTTTTTCTGTTAGTATTGAACCTGCAGCACTGAATACTCTTTCTGATAGGACACTAGCTGCCGGGCAAGCAAGCTCCTGCAATGCATATTCTGCCAATTCTGGCCAGGTGTCTAATTTGGATGCCCAGTAATCAAATGGGAATGACGGTTGAGGGAGAACGTCGATAAGGGATGAAAAATAGTTTGTAACCATACTGGACAAATGTTGTCTCCTGTCACTTTGAATTGATGCTGCAGTACCTGTCCTGTCTGCGGTCATAGAAAAATCACTCCACAACCTGGTCAGAAAACCCCTCTGGCCAACGCCACTTCTGATTTCTGCCCCTCTAACACCTCTGGTCTGCTGGCCCCTGGAGCTCGTGTGAGAACGATCACGGGCGCTGTGTGCAGGGAATGCCAGAAGCAAACGGTCAACAAGAGTTGATTGTTTTGTTGCTAATATTAGTTCCAAGTTCTCATGTGGCATAATATTTTGCAATTTGCCTTTATAGCGAGGATCAAGGAGGCAGGCCAACCAGTAATCGTCATCGTTCATCATTTTTGTAATGCGTGTGTCCCTTTTGAGGATACGCAAGGCATAATCCGCCATGTGGGCCAAAGTTCCCGTTGTCAAATCTGCGGATGTGCTTGGTTGAGGGGCAGTTGCAGGCAAATCTACGTCACTTGTGTCCCTCAAAAAACCAGAACCCGGCCTTGCCACGCCACCAATTTCCCGTGCCCCCGGGAAAGCTTCCTCATTAAAAATATACTCATCCCCATCATCCTCCTCATCCTCCACCTCCTCTTCGCCCAGTACCTCGTCATGTACACTGCCCTGACCAGACAATCGCTGACTGTCATCAAGGCTTTCCTCTTCCTCTGGTGCAGACGCCTGATCCTTTATGTGCGTCAAACTTTGCATCAGCAGACGCATTAGGGGGATGCTCATGCTTATTATGGCGTTGTCTGCACTAACCAGCCGTGTGCATTCCTCAAAACACTGAAGGACTTGACACATGTCTTGAATCTTCGACCACTGCACACCTGACAACTCCATGTCTGCCATCCTACTGCCTGCCCGTGTATGTGTATCCTCCCACAAAAACATAACAGCCCGCCTCTGTTCGCACAGTCTCTGAAGCATGTGCAGTGTTGAGTTCCACCTTGTTGCAACGTCTATGATTAGGCGATGCTGGGGAAGGTTCAAAGAACGCTGATAGGTCTGCATACGGCTGGAGTGTACAGGCGAACGGCGGATATGTGCGCAAAGTCCACGCACTTTGAGGAGCAGGTCGGATAACCCCGGATAACTTTTCAGGAAGCACTGCACCACCAGGTTTAAGGTGTGAGCCAGGCAAGGAATGTGTTTCAGTTGGGAAAGGGAGATGGCAGCCATGAAATTCCTTCCGTTATCACTCACTACCTTGCCTGCCTCAAGATCTACAGTGCCCAGCCACGACTGCGTTTCTTGCTGCAAGAACTCGGACAGAACTTCCGCGGTGTGTCTATTGTCGCCCAAACACTTCATAGCCAATACAGCCTGCTGACGTTTGCCAGTAGCTGCCCCATAATGGGAGACCTGGTGTGCAACAGTGGCAGGTGCGGATGGAGTGTTTGTGCGACTGCGGTCTGTGGACGAGCTCTTGCTTCTGCAGGAGGACGAGGAGGAGGAGGAGGAGGAGGGGGTGCGAACGGCTACAGACAACTGTTTACTAGACCGTGGGCTAGGCAGAACTGTCCCAAACTTGCTGTCCCCTGTGGACCCTGAATCCACCACATTTACCCAGTGTGCCGTGATGGACACGTAACGTCCCTGGCCATGCCTACTGGTCCATGCATCTGTTGTCAGGTGCACCTTTGTGCTCACAGATTGCCTGAGTGCATGGACGATGTGCTCTTTAACATGCTGGTGGAGGGCTGGGATGGCTTTTCTGGAAAAAAAGTGTCGACTGGGTAGCTCGTAGCGTGGTACAGCGTAGTCCATCAGGTCTTTGAAAGCTTCGCTTTCAACTAACCGGTAGGGCATCATCTCTAACGAGATTAGTCTAGCTATGTGGGCGTTCAAACCCTGTGTACGCGGATGCGAGGCTAAGTATTTCCTTTTTCTAACCATAGTCTCATGTAGGGTGAGCTGGACTGGAGAGCTGGAGATCGTGGAACTAGCGGGGATGCCGGTGGACATGGCAGACTGAGAGACGGTGGGAGATGGTATTGTTGCCGCCGGTGCCCTAGATGCAGTGTTTCCTACTACGAAACTGGTGATTCCCTGACCCTGACTGCTTTGGCCTGGCAAAGATACCTGCACAGATACAGCAGGTGGTGCGCTAAATGGTGGTCCTACACTGCCGGAAGGGATGTTGCGTTGATGACTAGCTTCATTGGCCGAGGGTGCAACAACCTTAAGGGACGTTTGGTAGTTAGTCCAAGCTTTCAAATGCATGGTGGTTAAATGTCTATGCATGCAACTAGTATTGAGACTTTTCAGATTCTGACCTCTGCTTAAGGAAGTAGAACATTTTTGACAGATGACTTTGCGCTGATCAATTGGATGTTGTTTAAAAAAATGCCAGACTGCACTCTTTCTAGCATCGGATACCTTTTCAGGCATTGCAGACTGAGCTTTAACCGGATGGCCACGCTGTCCTCCACCAGGTTTTGGCTTTGCCACGCGTTTTGGGCAAGATACGGGCCCGGCAGATGGAACCTGTGGCGATGTTGATGCCTGCTGCGGCCCCTCCTCCTCCTCTGCTTCAGAACTGCTGCCGCCTGCACCCTGTTCCCCCAATGGCTGCCAATTGGGGTCAAGAACTGGGTCATCTAATAACTCTTCTTGTACCTCCTGCGCAACTTCGTCTGTGTCACCGTGTCGTTTGGTGGTATAGCGTTCGTGATGGGGCAACATAGTCTCATCAGGGTCTGATTCTTGATCAGCACCCTGCGAGGGCAATGTTGTGGTCTGAGTCAAAGGACCAGCATAGTAGTCTGGCTGTGGCTGTGCGTCAGTGCACTCCATGTCAGATTCAACTTGTAATGGGCATGGACTGTTAACTGCTTCACTTTCTAAGCCAGGGACGGTATGTGTAAAGAGCTCCATGGAGTAACCCGTTGTGTCGCCTGCTGCATTCTTCTCTGTTGTTGTTTTTGCTGAAGAGGACAAGGAAGTGACTTGTCCCTGACCGTGAACATCCACTAACGACGCGCTGCTTTTACTTTTACCAGTTTCACGAGAGGAGGCAAAAGAGCTAGAGGCTGAGTCAGCAAGATAAGCCAAAACTTGCTCTTGCTGCTCCGGCTTTAAAAGCGGTTTTCCTAATCCCAGAAAAGGGAGCGTTCGAGGCCTTGTGTAGCCGGACGACGAACCTGGCTCCACAGCTCCAGACTTAGGTGCAATATTTTTTTCCCCACGACCACCTGATGCTCCACCACTACCACTACCCTCATTACCAGCTGACAATGAACGCCCCCGGCCACGACCTCTTCCACTAGACTTCCTCATTGTTTTAAAAACGTAACCAAACTAACGTTATTTGTTGCAGTCACACAACTTACACGGTGAGCTATAACTTCAGTATGATTTAGCTACCCCTTTACAGGTTGGTGAGACCACAGCGAAAATCAGGCCCAATGTTACACACTCTGTTTTTGGTGGCTGCAAATTAGAGAGATGCCCCACACGCAGGACTGTCACTGAAGCACAAATGTTAATATTAATGTCACACTATTATTTTTTTTTTATTTTTATTTTTTTCAGGAACACTTTAGAAACCCCCAAAAAAAAAAAAAAATAGATTTTTGCAGGGAGAATTTAGAAAACAAATGTAACAAACTATATGCTTTCTATGGGCCACTGAGTGAGAGATGACGCACACAGGAATCAGGAGTGGCACACAAGCCCAGAGGCCAATATTTTTCTACCAATGATTGATGGAGTTATTTTCTCTGGTAGATTTTGGAACCCAAATCAAGGAAAAAAAATATAGGCTTTCTATGGACCACAATTGGAGAGAGAGAGAGAGAGAGAGAGAGAGAGAGAGAGAGAGAGAGAGAGAGAGAGAGAGAGAGAGAGAGAGAGAGAGAGAGAGATGGCACACCCAGGAGTCAAGACTGGCACACAAGCAGAAAGGCCAATATTAATCTCCCATTTTTTGGGGGGGTTTGTTTTTTTTTTTTTTTTTTTTTTTCAGGGAGACTTTAGAAAAAAAAATAATAAAAAAAATATGATTTTATCAGGAAGAATTTAGAAACCAAATAAAATAAAATGATTTTTTCAGGGAGAATTTATAAAACAAATAAAAACAAAAATAGGCGTTCTATGGCCCACTGACTGAGAGATGACGCACACAGGAGTCAGGAGTGGCACACAAGCCCAGAGGCCAATATTTTTCTACCAATGATTGATGTAGTTATTTTCTCTGGTAGATTTTGGAACCCAAATCAAGGAAAAAAATATAGGCTTTCTATGGACCACAATTGGAGAGAGAGAGAGAGAGAGAGAGAGAGAGATGGCACACCCAGGAGTCAAGACTGGCACACAAGCAGAAAGGCCAATATTAATCTCCCACTGTTTTTTTTGGTTGTTTTTTTTTTTTTTTTTTCAGGGAGACTTTAGAAAAAAAAATAATAAAAAAAATATGATTTTATCAGGAAGAATTTAGAAACCAAATAAAATAAAATGATTTTTTCAGGAAGAATTTATAAAACAAATAAAACCAAAAATAGGCGTTCTATGGCCCACTGACTGAGAGATGACGCACACAGGAGTCAAGACTGGCACACAAGCAGAAAGGCCAATATTAATCTCCCTTTTTTTCTGGGAGAATTTATAAAACAAAAAAAATATTTAAATAGGCTTTCTATGGCCCACTATTTGTGAGAGAGATGGCACGCTCAGGACTGGCACAGATGGCACACTCACAACTGGCACACAAGCCCAGAGGCCAATATTAATCTCCCTTTTTTTCAGGGAGAATTTATAAAACCAAAAAAAAAATTAAATAGGCTTTCTATGGCCCACTATTTGTGAGAGAGATGGCACGCTCAGGACTGGCACAGATGGCACGCTCACAACTGGCACACAAGCCCAGAGGCCAATATTAATCTCCCTTTTTTCAGGGAAAATTTATAAAACCAAAAAAAAAATTAAATAGGCTTTCTATGGCCCACTATTTGTGAGAGAGATGGCACGCTCACAACTGGCACAGATGGCACGCTCACAACTGGCACACAAGCCCAGAGGCCAATATTAATCTCCCTTTTTTCAGGGAAAATTTATAAAACCAAAAAAAAAATTAAATAGGCTTTCTATGGCCCACTATTTGTGAGAGAGATGGCACGCTCAGGACTGGCACAGATGGCACGCTCACAACTGGCACACAACCCCAGAGGCCAATATTAATCTCCCTTTTTTTCAGGGAGAATTTATAAAACCAAAAAAAAAAATTAAATAGGCTTTCTATGGCCCACTATTTGTGAGAGAGATGGCACGCTCAGGGCTGGCACAGATGGCACGCTCACAACTGGCACACAAGCCCAGAGGCCAATATTAATCTCCCTTTTTTCAGGGAAAATTTATAAAACCAAAAAAAAAATTAAATAGGCTTTCTATGGCCCACTATTTGTGAGAGAGATGGCACGCTCAGGACTGGCACAGATGGCACGCTCACAACTGGCACACAAGCCCAGAGGCCAATATTAATCTCCCTTTTTTTCAGGGAGAATTTATAAAACCCAAAAAAAAAAAAAATAGGCTTTCTATGGCCCACTATTTGTGAGAGAGATGGCACACTCAGGACTGGCACACAAGCCTAAAGGCTAATATTAATCTCCCACTGTATTTTTATCAGGGAGAATTTATACACCCCACAAAAAAAAATACAGAAAAATGAAAAGGCTTTCTATGGCCCACTATGTGAGAGAGATGGCACACACAGGGATGGCACTCTAGCAGAAATGCCAAATTGCCAATCTTAATCTCCCACCCAAAAAAAAAAAAAACAGGGAATGTCCTACAATTACTATCTCCCTGCCTGCAGTAATCTCAGCCAGGTATGGCAGGCAGCAATAAGGAGTGGACTGATGCACAAATCAAATAAAAAGTGTGGACAAACAAAAAAGATAGCTGTGCAGAAAGGAAGGAACAAGAGGATTTGTGCTTTGAAAAAAGCAGTTGGTTTGCACAGCGGCGTACACACAGCAATGCAGCTATCAGGGAGCCTTCTAGGGCAGCCCAATGAGCTACAGCGCTGAGGGGGAAAAAAAAAAAAAAAACTTCCACTGTCCCTGCACACCGAGGGTGGTGTTGGACAGTGCAAATCGCTGCAGCACAAGCGGTTTTGTGGTTAATGGACCCTGCCTAACGCTATCCCTGCTTCTGACAAAGCGGCAGCAACCTCTCCCTAAGCTCAGATCAGCAGCAGTAAGATGGCGGTCGGCGGGAACGCCTCTTTATAGCCCCTGTGACGTCGCAGACAGCAAGCCAATCACTGCAATGCCCTTCTCAAAGATGGTGGGGACCAGGACCTATGTCATCACGCTGCCCACACTCTGCGTTTACCTTCATTGGCTGAGAAATGGCGCTTTTCGCGTCATTGAAACGCGACTTTGGCGCGAAAGTCGCGTACCGCATGGCCGACCCCGCACAGGGGTCGGATCGGGTTTCATGAAACCCCGACTTAGCCAAAAGTCGGCGACTTTTGAAAATGTTCGACCCGTTTCGCTCAACCCTAACCAGAACTACAAGTACTGCATGTAGCTGAAAATAAGTCTTCATCCAATGGAACGGGGATCTGCAGCGTGGCACCATATACCTATTTCACCCCTATCTAGATATCCGTGGTTCTGGTTAAGGTACTCAACTGAACTCAAGAGTAAGATACTGTTAGCTCTTCCCAAGTGGAACCAAGACACTTGGGAATAAGTCGGAATTATAGTACCAAGTGGCAACTACAACTGAAAGTCAATATGAAAGCTTGTCAAAGAGCAGTAGGATAAGCAAGGATTATGGAACTCCATTTGAACTGTTTTAGCTAAAAATGGACAGGTAAAACTAACATTATCTATGAGAATTAAAGACTAATCAACCTTTTTTTGTATTTAATTTTAACCCAGTTTAATTTTAACCCAGTCTAAGTTTAACAATGATAAATGTAAGGTTATACACATGGGAAGAAGGAATCAATATCACCATTACACACTGAAAGGGAAACCACTGGGTAAATCTGATAGGGAGAAGGACTTGGGGATCCTAGTTAATGATAAACTTACCTGGAGCAGCCAGTGCCAGGCAGCAGCTGCCAAGGCAAACAGGATCATGGGGTGCATTAAAAGAGGTATGGATACACATGATGAGAGCATTATACTGCCTCTGTACAAATCCCTAGTTAGACCGCACATGGAGTACTGTGTCCAGTTTTGGGCACCGGTGCTCAGGAAGGATATAATGGAACTAGAGAGAGTACAAAGGAGGGCAACAAAATTAATAAAGGGGATGGGAGAACTACAATACCGAGATAGATTAGCGAAATTAGGATTATTTAGTCTAGAAAAAAGACGACTGAGGGGCGATCTAATAACCATGTATAAGTATATAAGAGGACAATACAAATATCTCGCTGAGGATCTGTTTATACCAAGGAAGGTGACGGGCACAAGGGGGAATTCTTTGCGTCTGGAGGAGAGAAGGTTTTTCCACCAACATAAAAGAGGATTCTTTACTGTTAGGGCAGTGAGAATCTGGAATTGCTTGCCTGAGGAGGTGGTGATGGCGAACTCAGTCGAGGGGTTCAAGAGAGGCCTGGATGTCTTCCTGGAGCAGAACAATATTGTATCATACAATTATTAGGTTCTGTAGAAGGACGTAGATCTGGGGATTTATTATGATGGAATATAGGCTGAACTGGATGGACAAATGTCTTTTTTCGGCCTTACTAACTATGTTAACCCAGGCATTGCAAAAAATATGATTTTTTTTTAAATCAACTTTATTACTTCATTTTGATTTCTTCTCTCCCATTGCCAAGTTCCTGCTCCTTTAGAAGCTCATTTCACCTGCTGCTCAGGAAGACCCATATACAAAATTCAAATAATAAGAGTTTGGGACTTTCTCTGTCTAAGAATTTCTGCTATCCCATCCCTGTTATCAGAAAAGGAATGTTCCGTACTCTGATTTTTTGAACATAGTGTATGGATCTTGCAGAGCAGCCGATGCAGGGAACTTTTAAAGGAGCATAAACTGGGTTGTTGAAACAGTGCTGCAGCATAGTGTTTGGAATATCTTGAGAATCAATGAATACAAAAAAGTTTTGTTACTCTTTAAATATTGTTGTACATCCCAAAGGTTGAAAGTATTGGAAAGTGAAAAATATGATGTAGGCATAACCAGCATAACAAGTATAACAAGCTATGAGTTAGATGAAAGAGATTTTTTTTACTACCCGGGTCAGGTTCCATAAAAATCAAACAGATAAAACCATGATTGCTTCCACAGAAGGGCTTCCATCAGAGAGTGAACCAGAGGCACGAAGGGTAACCTAGTAAAGTCAAAGCCAATAGGTCGTGTCAGGACCAGAATCGTAAAACAAAAAGATAATCAAAATTCATGCTGAGGTGAGAAAGCGGGAGAAATCAGGAAACAATCACAAGCAAGGACTAGAGCACAAACAAGCAAAACTAATTGACTGGCAGTGGCAGTCAGAGACCCTTGGGTTTAAATAGCAGGCAGCCCCGGCCACGGCAAAAAGAAAACATCAAAACAACACAATTAACCCCATAGTTCCCTGATTTCATGGCACCATAAGTCCCAGGAATAAAGCAGGACTGATGCTGTCAAGTATCATCCACAACAAAGCATGGTGCCCAGAGGCGTAGCTAGGGGTTCAGCTCAAGGGGGGCGAAACATGTGAGTGGGCCCCTAACAGGCGGACATATCATTAGTGCAAACTATGCGGCAGCACATGGGCCCAAGAATTAAGGGGGCCCATTTCTACCTCTAAATAAGGTGCAATTTTGTATTTTAGAAGTTCTTGGGCTGCAAAGGGCCCATATATTGTTCTTGCACATGGGCCCTTTTCTGTCTGTGTCCACCTGTGGCCCTTAACCAGGTAACCATGATTGTAACTACGGTGGGTATAGGGGAACCTCAGGAGATGAACGCACTGTTATTGCAAAAAAATCTCTATACAATAACCAGCACTGATATTACCGCCATACGGTAATACCATATAGTGGTAGATACCAGTCCTGCATGACATAGAGCGATCACAGTACAGTTATAGATGGTGACTTACAGAGGACGTTCTTTCCGGTGGAGCCATTCACTTTTTCCATCTTTTCCATCTTGCCCAGGCTGACACTGTGTATATTATTACTTCAATATTTTTCAGTCACCGCTCTGTGTATAATGAGCGGCGACTGTAACTGATGCCCCGGGACAGACTGACAGCCGGTACAGCACTATCTGCCACCCAGTAGTTAGGTTTCAATGCTTCGTAAGTCCCTACTTAATATTTAGGAGCCCCCCTATTTACAGTAATAATGGCCCCAGCATCGCTGATGAGAGCAGGATGAGAGCAGGACGTCATGTGACGATTTTCTTCTATTGAGAGAAGTCAAACTTGTCTAGTCAACACGTGCAAATAGCAAACGTGGTCGCATGAGCGCCTGATCACACCAGTGGTCTTGGCATGAGCGCCTGATCACACCAGTGGTCTTGGGGTCTCATGACGGCAGGTGCACCCCATCATGATTTGGCAGTCTGTAGAGTGACTGCAGACAATTATCCCAAGCCTTTAATAACTTAAAGGGAACCTGTCACCCCCTCAGGGCCTATTAAGGTAAAAGAGCCACCTTCTTCAGCACTAAGGCTGCATTTTGTGAAGGTGGCGTTTATGTTTTTGATACCTAATAACGCTGAAATATTCACTTTTATAAATTGTGCGCCATACCTGTATTGAGTCCAGGGGGTACGTTTTCTCCCCCTGACTCAGCCGCCTCGCAGCCGTTCATCATCCCACCGAGCACCGCCTCCTCTCTGTCTTGTGCCGTCACCGGCGCTCTGCAATTATTTCTCGAGCATGCGCAATGCGCGCTGCCCTGGAACTTATATCAAGTGATGTAAGTAGATCGCACCTGCGCACAGCGCCAGATTCCCAGCCCCGCAGTGTGAATAAATCATAACACACTGTGGGACGGGATCTCGGGCCTCCGCTACACGCAGGCGCGATATCAGTACATCAGCTGATGTGAGTTCCAGGGCAGAGCACATGGCGCATGCCCGAAAAATGAGAGCCCAGGCATCGGCGCCCGGTGGGATGATGGACGGCTGGGAGGCGGTTGTGTCCAGGGACAAAAAACGTACCTCCCAGACTCAAAGACTCAATACCGGTATGGCACGCAATTTACAAAACTGAATATTTCGGCGTTATTAGGGATCAAAAACATAAGAGCCACCTTCACAGAATGCAGCCTTAGTGCTGATGAAGCTGGCTGGCTCTATTACCTCAATAGGCCCTGAAGGGGGGGGGTGACAGGTTCCCTTTAATAATTTAATTATAAGCAACTAGATGGTAGTCCGATTCTAACGCATTGGGTATTATAGAAAATGTACGTAGTTTATTTATGAAGATTTTAGAATAATACATTGAATACACAGGATTCGGCCGGCCGGGCGCGACCAGTTGGCGAAGCGTGGTTCAAATCCTGCACAAATTAACGGCCGGACTGCGCCTGTCGCTGATTGTTCGCAGCCGCCAACATAGTATGTAGCACAGCCACGTAGTATATTGCCCAGCCCACATAGTATATTGCCCAGCCCACGTAGTATATTGCCCAGCCACGTAGTATATTGCCCAGCCCACATAGTATATTGCCAAGCCCACGTAGTATATTGCCCAGCCCACGTAGTATATAGCACAGCCCACGTAGTATATTGCACAGCCCACGTAGTATATTGAACAGCCCACGTAGTATATTGCACAGCCCACGTAGTATATTGCACCGCCCACGTAGTATATTGCACAGCCCGCGTAGTATATTGCACAGCCCATGTAGTATATTGCACAGCCCACGTAGTATATTGCACAGCCCGCGTAGTATATTGCACAGCCCACGTAGTATATTGCCCAGCCACGTAGTATATTGCCCAGCCACGTAGTATATTGCACAGACCGCGTAGTATAATGCACAGCCCACGTAGTATATTGCCTAGCCACGTAGTATATTGCACAGCCCAAGTAGTATATAGCACAGCCCACGTAGTATATTGCACAGCCCACGTAGTATATTGCACAGCCACGTAGTATATTGCACAGCCCACGTAGTATATTGCCCAGTCACGTAGTATATTGCCCAGTCACGTAGTATATTGCCCACCCACGTAGTATATTGCACAGCCCACGTAGTATATTTCACAGCCACGTAGTATATTGCCCAGTCACATAGTATATTGCCCAGCCACGTAGTATATTGGCCAGCCGCGTAGTATATAGCAATGTGGGCATCATGTCCCTGTTAAAAAAAGAATTAAAATAAAAAATAGTTCTATACTCACCCTCCGTCGTCGCCCCGATCCAAGCGAGGCGGTTACCAATGCTCCTCGTGACGCTCTGGTCCCAAGAGTGCATCGTGGTCTTGCAAGATGATGATGTAGCGTTCTCGCGAGACCGCTACATCATCAACTCGCGAGATTGCAATGCATGGAGCGGTCACCGGAGCATCGCAAGGAGCGGGAAAGGCCTGTTCCTGATCCGGGGGGCCGATGGACGGTGACTATTTTAAATTTTTTTTTATTATTTTTAACATTAGATCTTTTTACTATTGATGCTTCATAGGCAGCATCAATAGTAAAAAGTTGGTCACACAGGGTTAATAGCAGCGTTAACGGAGTGCGTCACACCGCGGCATAACCCGGTCCGCTAACGCTGCCATTAACCCTGTGTGAGCGCTGACTGGAGGGGAGTATGGAGCGGACACTGACTGCGGGGAGGAAGGAGCAGCCATTTTGCCGCCGGACTGTGCCCACTGCTGATTGGTCGTGGCTGTTTTGCCGCGACCAATCAGCGACTTGGGATTTCCGTGACAGACAGAAAGAAAGAAAGACAGACGGAAGTGACCCTTAGACAATTATATAATAGGTTTATATTTATAAAATAAATTTTATAGAATGCAGCCCGTGGTTACTGTATTGTTATGCTTGTTAGAGGGCAGACCGACGGACTGTATAACTCATGTGAGGATCGCATCGCAATCCTCGGACTGACCGTCGGCTCTCCTGACCTGAGGCTGACAGTTGCATAGTAATTTATCACGCTGTCAAGCTTATGTCAGAAGAGGTGTCAGGGTCAGCCCGAGGATTGCAATGCGCTCGTCGCATGAGTTATACAGTGTCTGTCTGCGCCCGTATGTTAATACTTAATGTATGCTAATACCACCATCCTCTCTCATTCACCCCACAGTGCCCTGTCTACCTTGCGCACCCACAATAACCCCCATCATTTCACATTTACCCACGCAGTGCCCTGTCCTCCTCTCCCACTTCAGCCCCTACAATACCACAATCCTCTCACATTCACCCCCACAGTGACCATGATATGCCTAAATCGAATTACGCTAATAAATTCCATCCCCACTTACTGATGAAGATTTCAGGCAGGCAGTGAGGAGAACCAGGAAGTGTACAGATAGATGCTGGAGGGCACTAGGACCCAGCGTGCCTCAGCCAAACCAAGCGTGCACAGCCAGAAAGTAACTGCAGCTGCTGCTGCCAGACAGGAAGAGACTCCTCGGGTGAGACCACATCGCACTCTGCACGGAGGGGGGCTCTGCAGCCGGCATTGTGCTGCTCTCTCCCTGACACCTCAGACTCGGCAGTGGATTTCCCGGAGGGCCCCTTCAGGTG
Organism: Ranitomeya imitator; assembly: GCF_032444005.1. Taxonomy (NCBI): domain Eukaryota; kingdom Metazoa; phylum Chordata; class Amphibia; order Anura; family Dendrobatidae; genus Ranitomeya; species Ranitomeya imitator. The sequence continues at coordinate 1,238,756,152 of NC_091282.1, read as the reverse complement.
ACTGTTAAGTAGAAAGGGCAGCACACTGCAGCGCCAAAACATGCAAACATGCAAGCTCTCATTTTTCATATTTCTAGTGCAGTAATGCAGTTCAAATTTCGTGTTTTCAAGTTTGCATGTTTTGGCGCTGCAGTGTGCTGCCCTATTTATTTAACTATATACGAGTTGGCGACTCTGGGTTCAGCACCTGTTCACACTCAGTCTATGTTTGGATGTGCAGGTCAGGTTTTTGAAATGCCTTCAGGTGACTGGGCCTGGGGCAATGGCCCCCTCTGCCCCCCCAGTAGCTACGCTACTGATGGTGCCACCTAGTTTCTGAAGCAGAAACTAACACAGATATTACAAATACCGTATATACTCAAGTATAAGCCGACCCGAGTATAAGCCGACCCCCCTAATTTTGCCACAAAAAACTGGGAAAACTTAATGACTCGAGTATAAGCCTAGGGTGGGAAATGCAGCAGCTGCCGGTAAATGTCAAAAGTAAAAATAGATACCAATAAAAGTAAAATTAATTGAGATATCAGTAGATTAAGTGTTTTTGAATATCCATATTGAATCAGGAGCTCCATATAATGCTCCATAAAGTTTATGATGGGCCCCATAAGATGCTCCATATTAAAATATTGTCATGTGGCTACCGCGACAGAGAGGTTCCAGAGAACCGCAGCGCTCTGGGCCTCGTTCACACACAGTGAACAGAAGCTCTTCTCCTGTATTCTGACCTGGCTGCTTTGTGCCAGCAGTGCAGGAGTTAACATTATTGCTGAGTTGCTGAGAGCTGGGTCTCTCAGCTGAAGTGGATTTTGTAATCTCATCTTCTATATAGACCCAGTCCTGACTTCAGCTATTGTCAGTGATCAGTTCTACTGCCTGGCTTAGAGGTTGAAGGAGCGTAGTGTTGGAGTTGGAGGTTTATTTACAGAGATTGGTGTCTGCTGTTTTGGTTGCATGTTAAACCTGTTTTCCTTCCTAGTTGTTTCCTTCTCTTCCCTTCTCTGTGTTATCTCTGTGGTTGTGTGAGCATTTGGTGAGTTAGAGACTTTTTGTTACCTTGTCTGTATACCCTGTTATTTGTTGTATTGTTACACTGGTGCAGTCCACCTCCCTTGGGGGGAGAGGGGGCCACTGATAGGTTCTGCACAGGAGACAGGGATACGCTGGTGGCTCAGGTCTTCTAACCATCATAGGTACCCCTGAGATAAGGGAAACCCAGGGCCCCATTATAGTGGCAGGGACAGGTGCGGGTCCCAGTACGCAGTCCTGCCCCTTTACCGCCATTAACGGCGTGACAAATATGCCCCATATAATCCTGCATAAAGGTTAATAATGGCCCCATAAGATGCTCCATAGACACATTTGCCCAATATAATGCTGCACAAATGCTGATTATGGCCCCATAAGATGCTCCATACAGACACTTGCCCCATATAATGCTGCACAAACGTTATGGCCCCATATAGTGCTGCACAAACGTTATGGCCCCATAGATGCTCCATACAAACACTTGCCCCATATAGTGCTGCACAAATGTTATGGCCCCATAGATGCTCCATACAAACACTTGCCTCATATAGTTCTGCATTAACGTTATGGCCCCATATAGTGCTGCACAAACGTTATGGCCCCATATAGTGCTGCACAAACATTATGGCCCCATATAGTGCTGCACAAATGTTATGGCTCCATAGTTGCTCCATACAGACACTTGCCCCATTTGCTGTTGCTGCGATAAAAAAAATAAATCACATACTCACCGCTCCGTCGCTCAGGCCCCTGACACTTTCAATAGTCACCTGCTCCTTGTTCCGGTGCCACTCCATCTTCAGCGTCTTCGGCACTGATGTTCAGGCAGAGGGCGCGCACTAACCACGTCACCGCGCCCCCTGACCTGAGCATTACTGCTGAAGACAGAGCGGCGCCGGAACAAGGAGCAGGTGAATATCGTGCTGTGCAGAGCTCTCCCTCCCCGTTATACTCACCTGTTCCTGGCGCTGTGCAGTCAATGCTTCCCCGATGCTGCAGCTTCATCCTGTACTAAGCGGTCACCGTTACCACTCATTACAGTAATGAATATGCGGCTCCACCTCTATGGGAAGTGGAGCTGCATATTCATTACTGTAACAAGTGGTACCATGTGACCGCTCAGTACAGGAAGAAGCTGCCAGCGCCGGGGAAGCCAGGGACCTGCAGGGACCGCGCCAGTAGTAGGTGAGTATAATTAGACAGCCCCTGATCCCCCTCCCCTGCCGACCCCCGGGTATGACTCGAGTATAAGCCGAGAGGGGGACTTTCAGACCAAAAAAGTGGGCTGAAAATCTCGGCTTATACTCGAGTATATACGGTACCTGCATTTGGCGCAAAGGACATTGTGGAACTACATTAAATAGGGCAACTTTACTTTTGCTTAGCCAGGACACATAATAGCTAGGGAAAGGAGAAGCCAGCAGCAAAGACAATTGCATTGGCAACACCTTCAGCTCCTGTTTGCACCAGTATTCATTTATGATAATTATTATTATTATTTATTATTATTATTGCGCCATTTATTTCATAGCGCTTTACATGTGAGAAGGGGTGTACATAATAAAAAACAAGTACAATATTCTTAATCAATGCAAGTCATGACTGGTACATGAGGAGAGAAGACCCTGCCCGCAAGGGCTCACAATCTACAATGGATGGGTGAGGATACAGTAGGTGAGGGTAGAACGAGTTGTGCAGCAGTTTGGTTTATCGGTGGCTACTGCAGGTTGTAGGCTTGTCGGAAGAGGTGGGTCTTCAGGTTCTTTTTGAGGGTTTTCACAGTAGGTGAGAGTCTGATATGTTGGGGTAGAGAGTTCCAGAGTATGGGGTATGCACGGGAGATATATTGTATGCGATTGTGGGAAGAGGAGATAAGAGGGGAATATAGAAGAAGATCTTGTGAGCATCAGAGGTTGCGTGTAGGTAAGTACCGGGAGACGAGGTCACAGATGTATGGAGGAGACAGGTTGTGGATGGCTTTGTATGCCAAGGTTAGGTTTTTTTTTTGAGTCTTTGGGTAATGGGGAGCCAGTGCAGGGATTGACAGAGAGGAGAAGCTGGGGAATAGCGGAGGGACAGGAGGATTAGTTGGGCAGCAGAGTTTAGAATAGTTTGGAGGGATGCGAGAGTGTTAGAGGGGAGGCCACAGGAGGTTGCAGTAGTCAAGGCGGGAGATGATGAGAGCATATGTATGGATCAGGGAAATATTTTTGAGTTGAAGTCGGCAGGAAGTTGAAAGGGCTTGGATATAATAATAATAATTTTATTTATATAGCGCCAACATATTCCGCAGCGCTTTACAAATTAGAGAGGGGACTTGTACAGACAATAGACATTACAGCATAACAAAAAACACAGTTCAAAACAGATACCAATAGGAGTGAGGGCCCTGCTCGCAAGCTTACAAACTATGAGGAAGAGGGGAGACACGAGAGGTAGATGGTAACAATTGCTTAAGTTATTCGGACCAGCCATAGTGTAAGGCTCAGGTGTTCATGTAAAGCTGCCTGAACCAGTTAACTGCCTAAGTATGTAGCAGTATAGACACAGAGGGCTATTAACTGCATAAAGTGTATGAGAACATGATACGAGGAACCTGATTACGTTTTTTTTTTTTTTTTGAATGGGCCACACAGGGATAGTTAGGTTAATGCGTTGAGGCAGTAGGCCAATCTGAACAAATTAGTTTTTAGGGCACGCTTAAAACTGTGGGGATTGGGGATTAATCGTATTAACCTAGGTAGTGCATTCCAAAGAATCGGCGCAGCACGTGTAAAGTCTTGGAGACGGGAGTGTGAGGTTCTGATTATTGAGGATGCTAACCTGAGGTCATTAGCGGAGCGGAGGGCACGGGTAGGGTGGTAGACTGAGACCAGAGAGGAGATGTAGGGTGGTGCTGAGCCATGGAGTGCTTTGTGGATGAGGGTAGTAGTTTTGTACTGGATTCTTGAGTGGATGGGTAACCAGTGTAATGACTGGCACAAGGTAGAGGCATCGGTGTAACGGTTGGTGAGGAATATGATCCTGGCTGCAGCATTCAGGACAGATTGGAGCGGGGAGAGTTTGGTAAGAGGGAGGCCGATTAGTAGAGAGTTACAATAGTCCAGACGAGAATGAATAAGTGAAACAGTAAGAGTTTTTGCAGAGTCGAAAGTAAGAAAAGGGCGAATTCTAGAAATGTTTTTGAGATGCAGATAAGAAGAGCGAGCCAGTGATCGGATGTGGGGGGTGAATGAAAGCTCGGAATCAAGTATGACCCCAAGGCAGCGGGCATGTTGCTTTGGAGTAATGGTGGAACCACACACGGAGATGGCAATGTCAGGCAAAGGTAGGTTAGTAGAGGGAGAGAACACGAGGAGTTCACTTTTAGACAGGTTCAGTTTCAGATAGAGGGAGGACATGATGTTAGAGACAGTGGTAAGACAATCACTGGTGTTTTCTAAAAAGGTTGGTGTGATATCAGGAGAAGAAGTGTATAATTGTGTGTCATCAGCATAGAGATGGTACTGGAAACCAAATCTACTGATTGTTTGTCCAATAGGGGCAGTATAGAAAGAGAAGAGGAGGGGGCCTAGGACTGAACCTTGAGGAACCCCAACAGTAAGGGGAAAGGTGAGAGGAGGAGGAACCAGTAAAATATACAGTGAAGGAGCGGTCAGAGAGATAGGAGGAGAACCAGGAGAGAACGGTGTCCTTGAGGCTGATGGAGCGGACCACAGTGAGGAGGAGCTGATGATCCACAGTGTTGAATGCTGCGGAGAAATCCAAGAGAATTAGCATGCAGTAGTGACCATTAGATTTAGCTGTTAGTAGGTCATTAGAGACTTTAATGAGGGCAGTTTCAGTAGAGTGTAAAGAGCGGAAACCAGATTGAAGAGGGTCGAGAAGAAAGTTATCTGAGAGATAGCGGGTAAGACGGGAGTGGACCAGGCGCTCGAGGAGTTTAGAGATGAAGGGAAGATTAGAGACAGGTCTATAATTAGCGGCACAGTTTTGATCGAGGGATGGTTTTTTAAGTAATGGATGTATGATGGCATGCTTAAATGAGGAGGGAAAAATACCGGAAGAGAGAGAAAGGTTGAATATTTTTGTTAGGTGAGAGGTGACAGCTGGGGAAAGGGACTGGAGGAGATGTGACAGAATGGGGTCTCTGGTGCAAGTGGTTGGGCGAGAAGATGCAAGGAGCCTGATTACTTCTTCTTCTGTAACTAGTTCAAAGTCAGAGAGTGAACTAGATGCAGTAGGGGAGGGAGGACAGTGCATGGTATGAAGAGATTGGGAGATGATTTCCTGTCGAATGTGGTCAATTTTTTCATTGAAGTAATTGGCCAGATCGTCAGCACGGAGATCTGTGGTTGGGGCCTGCTCTCTTGGGTTGCGTAGGGACTGGAAAGTGTCAAAGAGACGTTTAGGGTTATTGGACAGCGAGGTGATGAGGGTGTTGAAATAGGTTTCTTTGGAGAGGTGAAGGGCAGAGTTGTATGTTTTTAGCATGAACTTATTATGGATGAAGTCTTCGGGTAGATTAGATTTTCTCCACAGACGTTCGGCGCACCTGGAGCACCGCTGCAGGAAACGTGTTTGCAGCGTGTGCCACGGTTGTCGCCGTCTGTGCTGAGTTGTTTTATGTATAGGAGGAGCAGCTTCATCCAGGGCAATTTGCAGGGTTTCATTGTAATGCTTCAGAGCAGAATCAGGACATGAGATGGACGAGATTGGGGCCAATGAAGACTGCAAGTTCTTCATAAGTTTCTGGGTGTTAATGGCCTGTATGTTACTATAAGTGTGGAAAGTGGGAATGACCTGAGCGGGATGGCAGTTCTTGATAGAGAAGAAAGAAGGTTGTGGACAGAGAGCGGGAAAGGGAAGTTTGTGAAATCATCCACTGAGCAAAGCCGGGAGAAGACCAAGTCGAGGGAGTTTCCATCTTCATGCGTTGGAGAGTTAGTATGCTGCGAGAGGCCGAAAGAGGAGGTTAGAGATAAAAGGTGAGAAGCAAATGGGGAGAGGGGAGAAGCAATGGGGATGTTGAAATCACCCATGATGATGGTGGGGGTGTCACAGGAGAGAAAGTGTGGAAGCCAAGTGGCAAAGTGATCCAGGAACTGATGAGAGGGGCCAGGAAGATGATACACCACTGCCACTCGCATGGAGAAAGGGATGTAGAGTCTGACATCATGGACCTCAGAGAAGGGAAGACAAGTGAGGGTACTTGGGGGATAACTTGGAAGGTACATTTGGGTGAAAGGAGCAGACCAACACCTCCACCTGCTCTGTTGTCCGATCTTGGGGTATGAGAGAAATGTAGTCCACCATATGAAAGAGCAGCAGCAGTTGTGGTGTCTGACTGCTGGATCCAGTTTTCAGTAAGAACCAGGAGATTAAGAGAATTAGAAAGGAAGAAGTCATGGATGAAGGAGAGTTTATTACACAATATGTGGATAATGGATATGTGGTTTGAAGGAGAGATCAGTGTCAAGGATAACCCCGAAGCAGCAGCGAGCTTGTGGGACTGGGGAGAGTGCGCAGCCATTTACTTTAGGTCTGTTGGGGGAGTCAAGTGAGATGGGGGAAAGATGATTAATTCTGTTTTGTCCATATTAAGTTTTAGAAATCTAGTGGAGAAGTAGGATGAAATAGCGGATAGACATTGAGGGATTCTGGTTAGTAGGGTGGTGATATCTGGTCCAGAGATGTAGATCTGTGTGTCATCAGCATAGAGGTGATACTCAAAGCCGTGATATTCTATGAGCTGTCCCAGGCCGAAGGTATAAATGGAGAAGAGCAGGGGCCCTAGGACTGAACCTTGCAGGACTCCGACAGATAGGGGGCGAGGTGAGGAGGTGGTGTGTGAGTGGGAGATGCTGAATGTCCGGTCTGTTAGGTATGATGCAATGGTGATGACTAGGGTTGAGCGACTTTTACTTTTATAGGATCGGGTCGGGTTTCATGAAACCCGACTTTTTCAAAAGTCGGGTCGAGTGAAATCGGCCGATCCTATAAAAAATTCGGGGTCGGGGTCGGCCGAAACACGAAACCCAATGCAGTGCATTGGGTTTCCAATGGTTCCCAGGGTCTGAAGTAGAGGAAACTCTCCTTCAGGCCCTGGGATCCATATTTAAGTGTAAAATAAAGAATTAAAATAAAAAATATTGCTATACTGACCCTCGGACGCGCCCTGGTACTAACCGGCAGCCTTCCTTCCTTAGAATCAGCGCGTGAAGGGCCTTAGATGATGTCGCGGCTTGTGATTGGTCACGCGACCGCCCATGTGACCGCTCGCGCGACCAATCACAAGCCGCGACATCATCTAAGGCCCTTCACGCGCTGATTCTAAGGAAGGAAGGCTGCCGGTTAGTACCAGGGTGCGTCCGAGGTTGAGTATAGCAATATTTTTTATTTTAATTCTTTATTTTACACTTAAATATGGATTCCGATACCGATTTCCGATATTGCAAACATATCGGAGCTCGGGATCGGAATTCCGATGCCAGATTCAGAAGATCGCCGACCTCATGGCCGACCCCACATAGGGGTCGGGTCGGGTTTCATGAAACGCGACTTTGCCAAAAGTCGGCGACTTCTGAAAATGGCCGACCCGTTTTGCTCAACCCTAGTGATGACTTGTATTCATTGCTAGTTTCTGGTGCTAGGATGTAGTATCTACTCTGGGGCATTTCTAGGGGGGCAAAGAGGGGCATTTTCCCCTGGCACAGTCGGCAGAGAAGCAACATCAGTCTGCCTGATGTAGCGGTCTCCCCAGAGGCTGCATTTTGCAACCCCCTAAGCTAAAAGCCAGCTCAGCCATGAGCTTGAAAAGTGAAACTCAAGATTTTCTGCATATAAAAATACAGCGGGGAAAAAAAACAAAGTACTTAGGAAATATAAGAAAATTCTATTAACCTTTTGGCTGTTATATTAAAAAATAATGAAAAATAAAAATAATTGAAATTGTATTTTTTATATTCTTACATCTAATAAAGTCCAATATTAAAATACAAAAAGAAGGCATAAAACATTTTAAAACACTTTAAGTAGTATTAAAAAAAAATTGAGTTGTTTAACCGAAGAGGGTAAAGTCATTATGACCAAAAAAGTAAATGGTGATAAGGGGTTAAAATTTGGAAAAGATACATTTTTTCTCAAGTACTTTAAATTAGAAAAAGATGAAGAAAACTTTCATCACAACTTGAAGAACTATTTTGTGTTTACCTCGTCAGAAATGATGGATGGATGAGCTGCGATTCGCAGATGGCAGATGGGAAGAATAATTCTACATTCATTTTTACAAATATATTTTTTGGGGCTCGACAAACCAACCAGAATATTATATATGCAATGAAAAAGAAAACTTATGAAAGGTGACCAGATAGAGAAAGTAGAGAAAATGTCTCGGATTTAGAGAACAAAACACAATTACTTGCTGGTTAATGAGAGACAGGTTATCTTTATTGTTTGTCAATTTGTTAATTTTATACTTTTGTCAATTTGCACCCATCATTGGATCGAGTATGATGAGTGCCAAGGACTATATGGATGTTCATTGTAAATTCATGTTTGGAAGCCACTTCTACTTCCCGATACTTTGTTGATAATTGCCCTATGGAGCCAGTTCCAGAACCTACACCAAAGTCACCAGTGTTTCCCAATACCTAGTACCAGCTGGTGTCCTCTTCATTTCCCCAGGGATCATAGCAGAATTCTTACTACTTTCTTCATTGGTTATAGCAGACCTCATTCACCTTCTTCAGTGGTCACATCATCCTCTTTCTTCATGGAATTTTTCATCCTTTTTCTCAAGGATCTTTCATTGGAAATTGTATGACGACTCCTTCTTTCTCACTTTGGTGGTTGAAAAAAAAACTCTCCATTTTCCCCAGTCGTCCAAGCATGACTCTCCACTTACCCCGGTAATGCCAGTAGGACTTCATTTACTCTATGCTGCAATTTTCTGCCTGCCAAATATAATTCTACGCTTCGAAATGTGTCAACCAGCTTGTTTAGTTAAGGGACTTGCAGTTTCTGCTTTGGATTTTTGATACATTATTCCTTGTCCTGGATTTCATAGATCTGAAATAAAGTATGTAGTTTTTCTGTTGTGCCAGACCTGCTTTTTATGGATGCTCTATTTGCCTTTGATTGGAAAGCCTGTGCACTCATCGGAACAAGTGAGTTGGTTATACTCCTAAAGGTCCGATTGCAAGAGACATTAGATTGAGTGGATGAGGATAGTGCTACAAATCTGTTTTTGACAGATGGGGACTTGTTTATAGAAAAAAAATGAGAGTTGTAGGAGAAAGAGATAGATTCCTAATGTGACTACTAGGTAATCATGGATGACTTATATCCCTAACCAATACAGAGTTCATTCTTCAAGAGTTGAAACAGATGTAGGTGTATCTAGGTTTTCCTGCATCCAGGGCAAGAATTCAGTTTGGCTCTTCCCCCAAGCAGTTTGAGTAGTTGTCATGTGACCAATCATGAAGACACAAAAGAGAATGGTAAAACCAAAAACACTCAGTTTGAAAAAATGTTTGCAGTAATCCGCAAGTGCTAGTAAAAGATGTAAATAACAGGGTATTTGGTTGATACGTTTTTTGCAAAAAATGTATACTAGCTGCTCTACCAATCTTCACGGTATACCCTTATCAGAGCAGTCCTAACTAATGTATGCAATCCCTATCTGATGTATTTAAAAACCTGATCATCTGTATATTACCTGTGTGAACAGGGTTCAGAGAGGAAAAATCCATGTGTGCATACAGGGCAGAACAGCTTTTGTGCAGCTAGCCCAAGAGGAGTGGTGGAACTCCCCAGTCTTGTAGACACAAGAGAACAATCATGGAAACAGGAACACATGGGCTACTTGCACAGTGAACAAGTCTGTAAGAACATGTTCACACACCACCAAGAAACCTGTTTCCATGATTGTTCTCTTGTGTCTACAAGACTGGGGAGTTCCACCACTCCTCTTGGGCTAGCTGCACAAAAGCTGTTCTGCCCTGTATGCACACATGGATTTTTCCTCTCTGAACCCTGTTCACACAGGAAATATACAGATGATCAGGTTTTTAAATACATCAGATAGGGATTGCATACATTAGTTAGGACTGCTCTGATATGGGTATACCGTGAAGATTGGTAGAGCAGCTTAGTATACATTTTTTGCAAAAAACGTATCAACCAAATACCCTGTTATTTGCATCTTTTACTAGCACTTGCGGATTACTGCAAACATTTTTTCAAACTGAGTGTTTTTGGTTTTACCATTCTCTTTTGTGTCTTCAGGTTTCTTGGTGGTGTGTGAACATGTTCTTACAGACTTGTTCACTGTGCAAGTAGCCCATGTGTTCCTGTTTCCATGTGACCAATCATGACTAGTGTTGAGCATTCCGATACCGCAAGTATCGGGTATCGGCCGATACTTGCGGTATCGGAATTCCGATACCGAGATCCGATATTTTTGTGGTATCGGGTATCGGTATCGGAGGTGTAAAATAAAGAATTAAAATAAAAAATATTGTTATATTCACCTCTCCGGCGGCCCCTGGAACATCACCGCGAGTCACCGGCGTCCGGCAGGCTTCTTTGTTCAAAATGAGCGCCTTTAGGACCTGCGGAATGACGTCGCGGCTTCTGATTGGTCACGTGCCGCCCATGTGACCGACACGCAACCAATCAGAAGCCGCGACGTCATTCCACAGATAAATTCCTAGAATGAGCGCCTTTAGGACCTGTGGAATGACGTCGCGGCTTCTCATTGGTCGCGTGGTGGTCACATGGGCGGCACGCAACCAATCAGAAGCCGCGACATCATTCCGCAGGTCCTAAAGGCGCTCATTTTGAACAAAGAAGCCTGCCGGACGCCGGTTCCTCGCGGTGATGTTCCAGGGGCCGCCGGAGAGGTGAATATAACAATATTTTTTATTTTAATTCTTTATTTTACACCTCACTATGGATCCCAGGGCCTTAAGGAGAGTTTCCTCTCCTTCAGACCCTGGGATCCATCAGGATACCTTCCGATACTTGGTGTCCCATTGACTTGTATTGGTATCGGATATCGGTATCGGCGATATCCGATATTTTTCGGGTATCGGCTGATACTATCCGATACCGATACTTTCAAGTATCGGACGGTATCGCTCAACACTAATCATGACAGCATACAGTGCGCACTGTCAGAATTCAGAAGTCTGCAGTCACATAAATATAAACATAGTAACTCTTAATTTGTCAGACGACACAAGTTTATTAACATAGCCATGTACCACTTATCACTGTACCATCAGTGCATTCAATAATTGCTAGGACCACCATCAGTATATGAATTCAGCACCAGAACCACCTTCAGTATCTGGTGCATAAATTGTAATGTCAGGTTAGACCCATATACATTTGTATCACATGAACCTACAACTTCCAGAACATTCTTAAAAATTGTAAGGAGATACTGGAAGTTGCTGTTACCAGTCATCATCAGACTGCGGAAAATACAGAAACCACAGTATTAATGAGAATTAATCAGTATCACAAATAAACATTTACATTAAGGTACCTTATAGATGAAGTTGTCTTTAATTGGAGTCGTTATTAGTGATGGGTGAGCACTAAAATGCTCGGGTGATCATTGCTCGGGTCAAGCAGATCGGAATAATTGGTGTAAGGATTCCGGACTTCACTTGTGCCTGTTCGCCCTGATCCAAGATGGAGTCTTGGATCTCACCCTGTCATGGAACTTCCTGTCTGTCCTGATTATTTAAGTCCGGGTCATGTGTTCTCCTGTGCCTGAGTATTTTGTGCTGCTGGCTCCTGAACGTCTGCCTGTTTGCTGGTTAACCCCCTGCTTCTGAAGCTCACTACTCGGTGGTCTGCCTCACCCCATTCTGCTACCTCTTACTTCTGGAACTGCTGTGACAGGCAGCACGCCAGTGGAAGGAACTCCTTTGTTTGCAAAACTTTTCCCAGTGTTGTGCCTCTTTGCACAACCACACCAGGTGAGCAAGATTCGAGTTGTGCTTGTCTCATCAAGAAAGATCTACTCATCTACTACGCTTAGAAAGTGTTCTCCCTCCTTCGCCCCCTCATCCTCTCGTTTCCAGGAAGTCATTCACACAACGCACCATCTGTGAATTATTGGACTCCTACTAACAAGTACTGTACACATGTGTGATCAAGTTTTGCTGGACTTCTTCATATAAGTACTGTGCGCATTCGCACTAATAACCTTATTGGACTTCCTGGTTTAAGTGTTTTGTTTGCTTCCGCATTATTTCTCTGCTTGACTGGTTCATATTAGCGTTCGCGCCCCGCTACCCAGTTTGCTGTGATTTTCTATATAGAGCTGAGGACCTTTTTACAATTGCAGAAATATCTGTGTTAGTTCTGTTTACATTTCTGTTTTGAGTAAATACATCTTTTTCTGCAACTTTGCTCTCGGACTGGCTTTATCCCACGCTATCGATTCCGTAGAACCCATATAATTATTACACTTGGATACTCGACCCAAGCAATGAGCCCAATGTAAGTCTATGGTAGTATTTTTACCGCGACCCCCCCAGAGGTCCTTTTAAGGTCTAAAAATGTCTGAAATTGAGGGAAACACTGCTCAAATGACACAAGGACCTCAAGGGGATCGCCTCTGGAAGCATTCCTGACTCCTAATTCACAGCCTTAATCATTTTTTTCCGAGATTCATGCCATTTTTCCTGGTGCCACAAAAAACACATGAAAACGAAGCCAAAACAGGTTTTGCGTGGAAATATGTCAAGGTACATCCTTTGCAGGTTAATGACTTTCCTGTAAGGCCAATTATTTAACCCCAGACCAAAAATTTCCTCTCCCATTTAGGTTTAGTTCAGACGCAGCGTTTTTGAAGCGTTTTTCAACTTTAGCATTGCTTTCAACCACTAAAAATGCATTCACTGGGAAATGTCATTGTAACATTTAACACCCCTAACTGGCCATGTGGTGTGTGACACATAAGCAGATCCATTCTGTTTCATTTATGAAGGAGGGACTCTTAAAGTCACAGAGCCTATTTTTACTGGTGCATCAGGTGGCATTAATCTTCTTAAAGGGCCATTATGAAACAGTGGGTCTCCTAAGCTGTTGTAGCCTATGCTGTGAGTGGATGGGCTGCCAAAAATTACGACGCACCACAATACCCCTGTCATAACATGTTCAGGAGGGACTCCTGAAAAAGTGTTGCATTGAATTCAAGGCCTGCCCTGCTACCAATTCATATGCACCTCAATAAGCCTTTGAACCCACATACTGGATGGGTCCATGAAAATCCACTTCACAATTTGCATTTTGTACTCCAGTACTCTTTTGTTTTATACATTGGCAGGAAGGCAAGCCCTGCTGCATAGTCTTATGCACCCCATTAGGCCTTGGAACCCACATACTGGATGGGCCCATGAAAATCCACTTCACAATAATCATTTTGCACTCACGTACTGTTTTTGTTACGCATTCACAGCAAGGCCAGCCCTGCTGCATAGTCATATGCACTCCATTACACCTTAGAACCCACATATAGTATGGGCCCATAAAAATCCACTTACAATATTCATTTTGTACTCCCATACTCCTTTGCTTAAACAGTGACTGCAATGTCTTCCCTGCTGCCTAGTCATATGCACTCCATTACGCCTTGGAACCCACATACTGGATGGGCCCATGAAAATTAACTTCACAATATGCATTTTGTACTCCTGTAGATTAGCTTCAGCACAGCCTGTTGACGCTTGGCTGAGGCAGTGCTGCAGTATTTCCAGCTTCTGACTGATGTGGTGATTTTAGAGATGGAGGTTGAAGAGGAGGAGGAGGTGCAGGAGCTGTAGACTGTGTGAGCAACCCTGATTGACATAGGGCCCGCAATCCTTGGCGTGGGGAGGATGTGTTCCATCCCAAGGTCTGACTGGGTCCCGGCTTCCTGTATGGCAACTCAGTGTGCAATCAGTGATATGTACCATCCCTGCCCACAAGCACTTGTCCACGTGTCCATGGTTAAGTGGACTTTCCCTGTTACAGCATTGTTGAGGGCACGGTAAGGGTAATGGTAGGGTAGTGTGTTGTGGGAAACATGCTGGTATAATGCCGGTACGGCACACCAGGAGAAATAATGGCGACTGGTGACCGAGTACCTTGGGACAGCCACTGCCATCAATTTGCGGAAAGCTTCCATCTCAACAAGACTAAAAGGCAACATTTTGAGTGCAAGCAGAAGAGAAATGTTAGAATTTAGCACTATGGCCTTTGGGGCGTTGGCACCGTATTTCCGCTTGCGTTCCAATGACTGTGGTGTAGACAAATGAAGGCTGTGCTGGGACAAGGACGTGAAGGGCTTGATGATGGTGCTGCTTGCCTGTGGGCAACAACAGGTGCAGGGCTAGAGGCATCTTCACATGCATGGTGGACTGGGGATTGGCTTCTACGCAAAACAGTAGAAAAAGTAGTGGTGTCACCAGCAGACAATGTTCCTGGAGCCTGGGGATTGGCCCACAAAGTTGGGTGCTTTGCTGCCATGTGCCTGATCATGCTAGTTGTGGTCAGGCTGGTAGTCCTGCTACCACTGCTGATGTGGGCATGGCAGGTGCTGCAAATGGCCTGTTTAGGGTTATTGACAGAGCCTTTAAAAAAATAACCAGACTCTGGAAGATCTAACAGTTGGAATGCCAACTTCCCTCATGTTGGTGTTATGGGGAATGGATGCATGCCTTCTGTCTGTGGCCACCACACTGCTTCTTCCTGCCTGTTGGGGTGATATGCCTCCTTCCCCATTTGTGCTGCTGTCCTCGCTTTGCATGACCTCCTGCCAGGTTGGGTCAGTCATTATGTCATCCACCACTTCGTCTTCCACATCCACATCCTGCTCCCCCTCCTGACTTTCTGGCAATTGTGTCTTATCATCGTCCACCTCTTGTGACACTTTCCCACCATCGCATTCGTGTGACCGTGGCTGGTAAAAGCTTTGGGCATCGCTACATGTGATCTCATCTGTCCCCACTTCAAGGTGACTGGCCGAGAGTATGGAATCTTGAAAGGGAAAACTGAACAGCTCTTCGGAGTGTGCAATTGTGGGATCAGTTGTCTCAGGGCACTCGGCATGATTGGGGAAGGGGGATCAGGGTGAGGAATATTCGGTCCACACTCACGGCTACTCAGACTTGACCATGTGGAAGACATGGTGGTGGTGGTGGTGGCTAAGTGACTGGAAGCATTCTCCGGTATCCAACCAACAACCGTTTCACACTGCTCTGGCTTCAATAGTAGTATGCTGTGATCCCTTAGAAACTGGGATAGGAAGGTCGAGCAAGGAGATGCGAGTCTTTGTTGTTGCTCACTTTCAGCTTGGCCATGGCTTCGTCCTCTGCATGCACCATCAACATCACGTCCACTTCCCCGTCCCTTGCACCTGCCTTGCCCATTTTAAATAGACTACTGCACTATTTCAAAAGCTCAACACAAATGTATTTATTTTGAGCAAAATTATATCTAATCCGTTTGCCTTCAAAGCTTTTTCTCTTGTATGTGAAATTTGGCAAAAAATTAAAAATGAGTACAACGATAGCAGACAGAATTATGAAACTTATGCCTGCGAAGCGACGATTTTTCCACCACCGATACACCAGCCGTCAGCCTCCGATAACAGACTGATGTAATTGTGGCCTTGATTTTTTGGGCACAACAAAATTGTGACAAGTTGGCTATGACCGCAAAAAAAAAAAAATTTACTGCACTCACATCTGGTGTCTGGGACAAAAAAAAGGTAGATTTGCACTTTCTTAGACGTCAATAACCTGGCTGTAGGAGGCAGCATGAATAAGCAAATAAATGTTAAAACAAAGGGGCTATGGATTGCTTTAGAATAAAAGGAGCAGGTATCAGATGAAGAAAAAAAAAGCCACAGAAAACTGCAGCTAGATATACCGTATATTAAATCAGCAGCAGCAGCAGACAGTTAGGGAGCTTTGGGAGAGATGCAGTGGAGACTATGTACGCACATACAGTGCCTGCAGGCCTTGCATTGATGTGGATATGCTGTGCCCTGCCTGCCTAGCGCTGCAATCTCTGGACCCCTGAATTAGTCCTAAAAAGGACTGTTGGTTTCTCAAGAGTTGTGGACTGAACAGTTGCAGACCTAAGCAGCAGCTCTCCCTACACTCGCTAAGTCCAGAGCCGAATGCGGCGAGCATGGCGGCGCCAGGTCTCTTATAGACCTAATGACACTGTGCGGCCAGCCAATCAATGTAATACCACAACACAGATGGCTGAGGCACTACGAGTAGTGGCGAGCACGTTCGGTCATCACTAGTCATTATCCCTTTTTTTTCTTCATCTTGTCCAGACGCCATGATGACTTTTCACAACCACAGCTTGTCTCTGCAGACTTCCATCTTCTCTGGTCTTGTGCAGCACATCCTCACACAATACCCTTAACATTAGCAGTGTTATTATACTGCTTCTGTGTTTTCTACATGTCTTGGAGTCTGGATCATATATTGGAGGTATTTGTGTCAAAAAATGTTTAAAATTGCCAAACAAGGATATAAGACATTTCACCTTCATAACATGCAAAATCTAAAATTGCTATTGAAGTGATAGCTAAATGAAATTACATACAGCAAAAATATTTTTTGTAGAACATATCAATGGTGTTTGAGGGACATTTTTTCAATTTGCTAAGTTTTAAGGATAGGATGAATCCATGTGTGCATGCATATCCTTGCCTCCAGTGAATTACCATTCAAAAATGTGGTTTTGACCATAAGAAATCAATACATTCAATGTTGCAAAGTGTCACAGTCATTTCTCGCTGTAGCCCTAACCTAATTAATGCGCATACATTTTAATATTTTGCCCCCGATGTACATGAGTGAGATGCGTCGGAAGGATGTGAACATGGTTCTCTATATAAGCAATAGCAGATAGCGTTAACTCGCTAACTTGTGCCTCTAATCCTGATGAGCAGCACATGAGTACTCCGGAAGGATGATGCAGTGATGAATTCAACAGATTTTATTCACGGTACCTTGATGAGATGAGGTGAGATTTCAGGGATGATAAAGGGATGAAGATGACGTAGAAGTTAGTACTGCTGGTTAGAAGCATGAAGTTAGAGGTAACAAGAGAATCTTTTCTCCAGTCCCGAAGCATGTGTTGTCCAAGATGGCACTGGCCAAGAAGAAGGAAGTGAGATAAAGATAGGAAGAGTTGCAGAAAGAAAGGTATTATGGGTAAAGCATAGTAATAATACATGAGCATCATACTATAACAACAAAGTACAACAAATACAGTAGATGGAATTAAACCGTATACATTACATAATGTCCTATAATGGCTGAAAGTCTTTGCAAAAGATCTAGCTAACAGCACAAACAATAAAATGGAAAAAATTCAATGCATTATGTGTTATATCTCATCATTGTAAAAATATAAATTCATTTACAGATAGTTCTTCCAATTTGGATGTTCAATTTTTGCTTACATGAAAAATATAAGGATGCAGCTGTGTGACATAACACTTATAAGTCACATCGGTTTGTGATTGAATCCTTCTTTGTTGACCCATTGCGAAATGTTCTTGTGATTTCTCGGACCTGATGAAATCAATGTTCTTCCATTCTTTGCAAGTCCGATTGAGGTCCATGACTTCTGCTGTGAAAACGTACTATTCTCAATGTGACACTGAGGAAAATGTACAGGCGTGACTATTACAGAAGAGCCATGTTTGCCAAATTCAGAGGAACAAAATGTTCTGTGCACGGATGGCAGGAAAACAGAGCTTCTACCTACGGAAGCATTGACTTAAATCATCACCTGCTATTCTCTTAGGAGATACTTCATATCTGAATCTTGGGTGAATAGATACAATTTTTTTTATAGATATTGAGCAACTGAGAAATGTTCTGTAGCCAGAAGATAAAATTGATAACGTGAACTTATGGTTACAAAAAAATAAAGGCAAAGCACATTGGTACATAGAGTATTTTTTGAAACAGTGCAAACGTAGACCACGCAATCTTAGAATGTGGCAAATTTATGAAAGTGGTTTATGTAGTTCTATAAATCTGTCTAAGTGTAGTTTACACCACTTATTAGTTGACGTTCTTTGTGCTAGTACTGTAATGTGCACCACAATTTGGCTGAATATTTGGCACATGGCGTTGCATGTTCAGCTGTACCCCTTTCCTGATAAACCATGCCCCTATTAGAGAGCTGACGCCCCTAGTCCGAAAAGTCATGAAAAGTGTCTAAATCACATCATAAATATTGTGCAAGTCATATTTTTTTGGCACAAATGTCTTCAGAACGATGGAGCATTTAGCTTGATAAATATGCTCATATCTCCCCAGGTAGAAATGTTTTTGGGAAATATTTTGGCCCGGTATTTCTTCCATCCATCTGTTGTACATTTTCTCTCACAAAGCGGTCTACCACAGGATAGGTGATGTATCCAGTTGACTTGGATGGCACTGACAGTGCCTCCATCTTTCACTAGAGTGAGGGTCCGAGCCCCCTAAATTCCTCCTCAGTGCACATTCACAGGAACATAAATGGGATAGAAGTTGAGCATGGGCCCTGACTCAACTCTTGTTTTTGGAGACAGCTGAGAACATCATTTCTAGATACCCCCCATACAGTTCTCTATGGTGGCCCCAGTAATCAGGCTCTCAGAAAACAGACATTTATCATCTATCTTCAAGATAAGTAATCAATATCCATTGTGGCAAGAGCCCTTTATATTGAATGAGTGGCAGTACCCTCAGGTGATGTCAGATCTGTGATGGTCAATCTCATGCTTTTACCTAAAAAATTGGAAAAGGAAGTCTACAGCTCCATCTCCCTCCTCTCCCTTCCTTCTCATGTCTTCTTTTTCTGTTTTATGTTGGAGGGGGCATTGAACTTTTTTTTTACATTTCAGTAAACTTCAGGCAAGAAATGTGTAAAAACAGGCTACCAGAAGGTTAGAAAGATGCCATATGCTAACCGTGTACTACTGTTTAATGTAAAATAAATTTATATATACAGTACTTTACTGATTTCTGTCATATTTTTTGTTCCTCTCCGCATTATAATTATGAGAACAATTATTTTTAGCGCACAAAATATTTCTATTGTGAGGGCGGTGGGTGTGGACACTGCACCACTGGCCGGACTTACCTTGGAGGGAGAAGACTAAGTGGCTACCTGTTCTTCACTAGAGCCTCTGATGGTGAGGAGAGGCTTGGGCCATTAGGGTAACCACCAGATGCCAATGCAGGGCAGTCTCCGGACCTGCAGCATCTGACCAATGGGTCAAGCAAGGGATAGGAGGTACAGAAGGCACAGACAGAGATGTAGTCAGACATGCCTAGGTTAGGGCAGGCAGCACTGGATTAGAATACGATACTGGGGTCAGGTGCAGAGAAGTAAGATAAAACGAAGAAACTATCCAGGTCAGTAACACTATAATTCACCTGACAAGATAATAGGAGACTGACTGCACTAGGAACCTAAGTTCAAGCAGAATGTGGAGGGCAGAGCTGCCTAAAATATCCCTTGCTGGTAGGGGATTGGCCAGGGAAGTTAAACTCTGCAGGACACAGTGGGTTAACTTCCTGCAAAGTCTAGTCTCGCCTCACCAAAGCCAGGTAAAGATTCTCAACAAGAGGAGGATGCAGCAATGCTCGGAATGCTGCAAGAGGGAGTTCAGTGTGATGGCCTGAGACTAAGAGGAGCAGAGTGGTGAGCGCAGTGAGCAGAACGGCACTGAGAAAGCAAGCTAGCCACGGGCGTGGCATCTATGTATACCAGTTCTTCATCATAAATCAAAATGTTTCATATAATAGATCCATAGGTAGAGCAATTATGCACACATGCTCTTTTCATCAAAAACGGTGATTTTCTATCTGCTCTTGATGAGGGGGTGCAGTGCAATCAAACATTCCAAATTCATGAAACGTGTACAAAACTTCATGGGTCTGTAGTGTCCGATGATTGGCGTATGCCCCCAGGAGCCATGGTGGAAATATTCCTAGAGTAATTTCTGTCTTAAGGAATGTCACAGCTCATCGTGAATTAGATGAACTGTGACGTTGCGCACTAGTCTTGTCCCAGGCCTATCCACTTTGGAGGACCTGGGAGAAACTGGCGTGAAAAAACAAAAAAACAAGTTGTAAAATTTGAGCACAACGCTTAAGTTACACCAATATTTTGAGACCTTTAAAAGCAATTTATGCCAGAATTCTGGCAAGATTGCTGTAATTAATTGGGGGCCTTGGCCATCATTAGGGAAAGCTGTAGCAGGAATTCTCTTATGTATAGGAAATCACAGAACTGAAATATACAGATTCTCCTTCTTTACCATTGATGGTAGCAAAATAGATTCTGACTTTAGCTTGTCATATGTGTTAGATTAGTGTTTATGCTGCATGCTTTAGCAAATGGGTAACCAGTGCGATGACTGGCACGCGTAGAGGCATCGGTGTTTTGGCTGGACAGAAATATCCTGGCTGCTGCATTCAGAATACATTGGAGGGGGGAGAGTATTGTAAAGGGAAGACCGAATAGTACATAGTTACATTAGCCCAGCTCAGACTAAATCAGAGCATGTCCATGATCAGAAGACCTTTCTCAGATTCTGAAGATGTTCTTAATGCGCAGGTTACAATTATCCAGTATGACACTCTCTTTGCAGTCTCAGAATATCTGCAAAATGGTTCTTAAAGAGAACAGGGATTATGAGCATACACCCTTTCTAAAGTATGTGATCCTTTGTGAAAAGTGCATGGGACTAAAATGTTAATTTTTTGGGATGGGGTGGTATAAGACCAAATTTGTTGAATTGTGTATACATAAAAAAATAGGGTCTCATTTTGCAACTGTGAATGTTTGCTCTCCAATTGTATTTGACTTTCTTTGTACTAATTACATTTATGTAAAAAAAAGACAAAAGTTTTCTAGCAGTGACACCTTTATTGGTTAACCAAGAAAATTATGACTGACATAGAAGTAGACTCAGAGCTGGAGCCGCGTTAATGCACTATGCTGGCGCTTCACAGTTCCGTAATTCATTCATGAACACTGTTCACCAAGACCTGGCAGCCCCAGAGAAAACAAGAGATAATAAATTAGATCAGCTCATTATAAATAACAATAAGACAAACTAGAAGAATACAGGCATCTATTCTCATCATCCGCTCTTCCTTCATTGTGTCTGACATGAACCGTGGTGAATGAGTTATGATTTGTGTTCATGCTGATGTCACAGGCAATGTATTACATCTCATCATGGCTAATCATCCAGAGCAAAGACTAAAGAACACAGTAATGATTAAGGTTGAGCGAAACGGGTCGAACATTTTCAAAAGTCGCCGACTTTTGGCTAAGTCGGGGTTTCATGAAACCCGATCCGACCCCTGTGCGGGGTCGGCCATGCGGTACGCGACTTTCGCGCCAAAGTCGCGTTTCAATGACGCGAAAAGCGCCATTTCTCAGCCAATGAAGGTAAACGCAGAGTGTGGGCAGCGTGATGACATAGGTCCTGGTCCCCACCATCTTAGAGAAGGGCATTGCAGTGATTGGCTTGCTGTCTGCGACGTCACAGGGGCTATAAAGAGGCGTTCCCGCCGACCGCCATCTTACTGCTGCTGATCTGAGCTTAGGGAGAGGTTGCTGCCGCTCTGTCAGAAGCAGGGATAGCGTTAGGCAGGGTCCATTAACCACAAAACCGCTTGTGCTGCAGCGATTTGCACTGTCCAACACCACCCTCGGTGTGCAGGGACAGTGGAAGTTTTTTTTTTTTTTTTTTTCCCCTCAGCGCTGTAGCTCATTGGGCTGCCCTAGAAGGCTCCCTGATAGCTGCATTGCTGTGTGTACGCCGCTGTGCAAACCAACTGCTTTTTTCAAAGCACAAATCCTCTTGTTCCTTCCTTTCTGCACAGCTATCTTTTTTGTTTGTCCACACTTTTTATTTCATTTGTGCATCAGTCCACTCCTTATTGCTGCCTGCCATACCTGGCTGAGATTACTGCAGGCAGGGAGATAGTAGCTGCCTGCCATACCTGGCTGAGATTACTGCAGGCAGGGAGATAGTAATTGTAGGACATTCCCTGTTTTTTTTTTTGTTTTTTTTTTGGTGGGAGATTAAGATTGGCAATTTGGCATTTCTGCTAGAGTGCCATCCCTGTGTGTGCCATCTCTCTCACATAGTGGGCCATAGAAAGCCTTTTCATTTTTCTGTATTTTTTTTTGTGGGGTGTATAAATTCTCCCTGATAAAAATACAGTGGGAGATTAATATTGGCCTTTGGGCTTGTGTGCCAGTCCTGAGTGTGCCATCTCTCTCACAAATAGTGGGCCATAGAAAGCCTATTTTATTTTTTTTTGGGTTTTATAAATTCTCCCTGAAAAAAAGGGAGATTAATATTGGCCTCTGGGCTTGTGTGCCAGTCCTGAGCGTGCCATCTGTGCCAGCCCTGAGCGTGCCATCTCTCTCACAAATAGTGGGCCATAGAAAGCCTATTTAATTTTTTTTTTGGTTTTATAAATTCTCCCTGAAAAAAAGGGAGATTAATATTGGCCTCTGGGCTTGTGTGCCAGTTGTGAGCGTGCCATCTGTGCCAGTCCTGAGCGTGCCATCTCTCTCACAAATAGTGGGCCATAGAAAGCCTATTTAATTTTTTTTTTTGTTTTATAAATTTTCCCTGAAAAAAGGGAGATTAATATTGGCCTCTGGGCTTGTGTGCCAGTTGTGAGCGTGCCATCTGTGCCAGTCCTGAGCGTGCCATCTCTCTCACAAATAGTGGGCCATAGAAAGCCTATTTAATTTTTTTTTTGGTTTTATAAATTTTCCCTGAAAAAAGGGAGATTAATATTGGCCTCTGGGCTTGTGTGCCAGTTGTGAGCGTGCCATCTGTGCCAGTCCTGAGCGTGCCATCTCTCTCACAAATAGTGGGCCATAGAAAGCCTATTTAAATATTTTTTTGGTTTTATAAATTCTCCCAGAAAAAAAGGGAGATTAATATTGGCCTCTGGGCTTCTGTGCCAGTCCTGAGCGTGCCATCTGTGCCAGTCCTGAGCGTCCCATCTCTCTCACAAATAGTGGGCCATAGAAAGCCTATTTTTTTTTTTTTTTGGGTTTTAGAAATTCTCCCTGGAAAAAAAAAGGGAGATTAATATTGCCCTTTGGGCTTGTGTGCCAGTACTAAGCGTTCCATCTCTCTCTCTCTCTCAGTCAGTGGGCCATAGAACGCCTATTTTTGGTTTTATTTGTTTTCTAAATTCTCCCTGAAAAAATCATTTTATTTTATTTGGTTTCTAAATTCTTCCTGATAAAATCATATTTTTTTTATTATTTTTTTTTCTAAAGTCTCCCTGAAAAAAAAAAAAAAAAAAAAAAAACAGTGGGAGATTAATATTGGCCTTTCTGCTTGTGTGCCAGTCTTGACTCCTGGGTGCGTCATCTCTCAGTCAGTGGGCCATAGAACGCCTATTTTTGGTTTTATTTGTTTTATAAATTCTCCCTGAAAAAATCATTTTATTTTATTTGGTTTCTAAATTCTTCCTGATAAAATCATATTTTTTTTATTATTTTTTTTTCTAAAGTCTCCCTGAAAAAAAAAAAAAAAAACAACCAAAAAAAACAGTGGGAGATTAATATTGGCCTTTCTGCTTGTGTGCCAGTCTTGACTCCTGGGTGTGCCATCTCTCTCTCTCTCTCTCTCTCTCTCTCCAATTGTGGTCCATAGAAAGCCTATATTTTTTTTCCTTGATTTGGGTTCCAAAATCTACCAGAGAAAATAACTACATCAATCATTGGTAGAAAAATATTGGCCTCTGGGCTTGTGTGCCACTCCTGACTCCTGTGTGCGTCATCTCTCAGTCAGTGGGCCATAGAACGCCTATTTTTGTTTTTATTTGTTTTATAAATTCTCCCTGAAAAAATCATTTTATTTTATTTGGTTTCTAAATTCTTCCTGATAAAATCATATTTTTTTTATTATTTTTTTTTCTAAAGTCTCCCTGAAAAAAAAAAAAAAAAAACAACCAAAAAAAACAGTGGGAGATTAATATTGGCCTTTCTGCTTGTGTGCCAGTCTTGACTCCTGGGTGTGCCATCTCTCTCTCTCTCTCTCTCTCTCTCTCTCCAATTGTGGTCCATAGAAAGCCTATATTTTTTTTCCTTGATTTGGGTTCTAAAATCTACCAGAGAAAATAACTACATCAATCATTGGTAGAAAAATATTGGCCTCTGGGCTTGTGTGCCACTCCTGACTCCTGTGTGCGTCATCTCTCAGTCAGTGGGCCATAGAACGCCTATTTTTGTTTTTATTTGTTTTATAAATTCTCCCTGAAAAAATCATTTTATTTTATTTGGTTTCTAAATTCTTCCTGATAAAATCATATTTTTTTTATTATTTTTTTTTCTAAAGTCTCCCTGAAAAAAAAAAAAAAAAAACAAACAAAAAAAACAGTGGGAGATTAATATTGGCCTTTCTGCTTGTGTGCCAGTCTTGACTCCTGGGTGTGCCCTCTCTCTCTCTCTCTCTCTCTCTCTCCAATTGTGGTCCATAGAAAGCCTATATTTTTTTTCCTTGATTTGGGTTCCAAAATCTACCAGAGAAAATAACTACATCAATCATTGGTAGAAAAATATTGGCCTCTGGGCTTGTGTGCCACTCCTGACTCCTGTGTGCGTCATCTCTCAGTCAGTGGGCCATAGAACGCCTATTTTTGTTTTTATTTGTTTTATAAATTCTCCCTGAAAAAATAATTTTATTTTATTTGGTTTCTAAATTCTTCCTGATAAAATCATATTTTTTTTATTATTTTTTTTTCTAAAGTCTCCCTGAAAAAAAAAAAAAAAAAAAAAAAAAAAACAAACCCCCCCAAAAAATGGGAGATTAATATTGGCCTTTCTGCTTGTGTGCCAGTCTTGACTCCTGGGTGTGCCATCTCTCTCTCTCTCTCTCTCTCCAATTGTGGTCCATAGAAAGCCTATATTTTTTTTCCTTGATTTGGGTTCCAAAATCTACCAGAGAAAATAACTCCATCAATCATTGGTAGAAAAATATTGGCCTCTGGGCTTGTGTGCCACTCCTGATTCCTGTGTGCGTCATCTCTCACTCAGTGGCCCATAGAAAGCATATAGTTTGTTACATTTGTTTTCTAAATTCTCCCTGCAAAAATCTATTTTTTTTTGGGGGGGGGGTTTCTAAAGTGTTCCTGAAAAAAATAAAAATAAAAAAAAAATAATAGTGTGACATTAATATTAACATTTGTGCTTCAGTGACAGTCCTGCGTGTGGGGCATCTCTCTAATTTGCAGCCACCAAAAAAAGAGTGTGTAACATTGGGCCTGATTTTCGCTGTGGTCTCACCAACCTGTAAAGGGGTAGCTAAATCATACTGAAGTTATAGCTCACCGTGTAAGTTGTGTGACTGCAACAAATAACGTTAGTTTGGTTACGTTTTTAAAACAATGAGGAAGTCTAGTGGAAGAGGTCGTGGCCGGGGGCGTTCATTGTCAGCTGGTAATGAGGGTAGTGGTAGTGGTGGAGCATCAGGTGGTCGTGGGGAAAAAAATATTGCACCTAAGTCTGGAGCTGTGGAGCCAGGTTCGTCGTCCGGCTACACAAGGCCTCGAACGCTCCCTTTTCTGGGATTAGGAAAACCGCTTTTAAAGCCGGAGCAGCAAGAGCAAGTTTTGGCTTATCTTGCTGACTCAGCCTCTAGCTCTTTTGCCTCCTCTCGTGAAACTGGTAAAAGTAAAAGCAGCGCGTCGTTAGTGGATGTTCACGGTCAGGGACAAGTCACTTCCTTGTCCTCTTCAGCAAAAACAACAACAGAGAAGAATGCAGCAGGCGACACAACGGGTTACTCCATGGAGCTCTTTACACATACCGTCCCTGGCTTAGAAAGTGAAGCAGTTAACAGTCCATGCCCATTACAAATTGAATCTGACATGGAGTGCACTGACGCACAGCCACAGCCAGACTACTATGCTGGTCCTTTGACTCAGACCACAACATTGCCCTCGCAGGGTGCTGATCAAGAATCAGACCCTGATGAGACTATGTTGCCCCATCACGAACGCTATACCACCGAACGACACGGTGACACAGACGAAGTTGCGCAGGAGGTACAAGAAGAGTTATTAGATGACCCAGTTCTTGACCCCGATTGGCAGCCATTGGGGGAACAGGGTGCAGGCGGCAGCAGTTCTGAAGCAGAGGAGGAGGAGGGGCCGCAGCAGGCATCAACATCGCCACAGGTTCCATCTGCCGGGCCCGTATCTTGCCCAAAACGCGTGGCAAAGCCAAAACCTGGTGGAGGACAGCGTGGCCATCCGGTTAAAGCTCAGTCTGCAATGCCTGAAAAGGTATCCGATGCTAGAAAGAGTGCAGTCTGGCATTTTTTTAAACAACATCCAATTGATCAGCGCAAAGTCATCTGTCAAAAATGTTCTACTTCCTTAAGCAGAGGTCAGAATCTGAAAAGTCTCAATACTAGTTGCATGCATAGACATTTAACCACCATGCATTTGAAAGCTTGGACTAACTACCAAACGTCCCTTAAGGTTGTTGCACCCTCGGCCAATGAAGCTAGTCATCAACGCAACATCCCTTCCGGCAGTGTAGGACCACCATTTAGCGCACCACCTGCTGTATCTGTGCAGGTATCTTTGCCAGGCCAAAGCAGTCAGGGTCAGGGAATCACCAGTTTCGTAGTAGGAAACACTGCATCTAGGGCACCGGCGGCAACAATACCATCTCCCACCGTCTCTCAGTCTGCCATGTCCACCGGCACCCCCGCTAGTTCCACGATCTCCAGCTCTCCAGTCCAGCTCACCCTACATGAGACTATGGTTAGAAAAAGGAAATACTTAGCCTCGCATCCGCGTACACAGGGTTTGAACGCCCACATAGCTAGACTAATCTCGTTAGAGATGATGCCCTACCGGTTAGTTGAAAGCGAAGCTTTCAAAGACCTGATGGACTACGCTGTACCACGCTACGAGCTACCCAGTCGACACTTTTTTTCCAGAAAAGCCATCCCAGCCCTCCACCAGCATGTTAAAGAGCGCATCGTCCATGCACTCAGGCAATCTGTGAGCACAAAGGTGCACCTGACAACAGATGCATGGACCAGTAGGCATGGCCAGGGACGTTACGTGTCCATCACGGCACACTGGGTAAATGTGGTGGATTCAGGGTCCACAGGGGACAGCAAGTTTGGGACAGTTCTGCCTAGCCCACGGTCTAGTAAACAGTTGTCTGTAGCCGTTCGCACCCCCTCCTCCTCCTCCTCCTCCTCGTCCTCCTGCAGAAGCAAGAGCTCGTCCACAGACCGCAGTCGCACAAACACTCCATCCGCACCTGCCACTGTTGCACACCAGGTCTCCCATTATGGGGCAGCTACTGGCATACGTCAGCAGGCTGTATTGGCTATGAAGTGTTTGGGCGACAATAGACACACCGCGGAAGTTCTGTCCGAGTTCTTGCAGCAAGAAACGCAGTCGTGGCTGGGCACTGTAGATCTTGAGGCAGGCAAGGTAGTGAGTGATAACGGAAGGAATTTCATGGCTGCCATCTCCCTTTCCCAACTGAAACACATTCCTTGCCTGGCTCACACCTTAAACCTGGTGGCGCAGTGCTTCCTGAAAAGTTATCCGGGGTTATCCGACCTGCTCCTCAAAGTGCGTGGACTTTGCGCACATATCCGCCGTTCGCCTGTACACTCCAGCCGTATGCAGACCTATCAGCGTTCTTTGAACCTTCCCCAGCATCGCCTAATCATAGACGTTGCAACAAGGTGGAACTCAACACTGCACATGCTTCAGAGACTGTGCGAACAGAGGCGGGCTGTTATGTTTTTGTGGGAGGATACACATACACGGGCAGGCAGTAGGATGGCAGACATGGAGTTGTCAGGTGTGCAGTGGTCGAAGATTCAAGACATGTGTCAAGTCCTTCAGTGTTTTGAGGAATGCACACGGCTGGTTAGTGCAGACAACGCCATAATAAGCATGAGCATCCCCCTAATGCGTCTGCTGATGCAAAGTTTGACGCACATAAAGGATCAGGCGTCTGCACCAGAGGAAGAGGAAAGCCTTGATGACAGTCAGCGATTGTCTGGTCAGGGCAGTGTACATGACGAGGTACCGGGCGAAGAGGAGGTGGAGGATGAGGAGGATGATGGGGATGAGTATATTTTTAATGAGGAAGCTTTCCCGGGGGCACGGGAAATTGGTGGCGTGGCAAGGCCGGGTTCTGGTTTTTTGAGGGACACAAGTGACGTAGATTTGCCTGCAACTGCCCCTCAACCAAGCACAACCGCAGATTTGACAACGGGAACTTTGGCCCACATGGCGGATTATGCCTTGCGTATCCTCAAAAGGGACACACGCATTACAAAAATGATGAACGATGACGATTACTGGTTGGCCTGCCTCCTTGATCCTCGCTATAAAGGCAAATTGCAAAATATTATGCCACATGAGAACTTGGAACTAATATTAGCAACAAAACAATCAACTCTTGTTGACCGTTTGCTTCTGGCATTCCCTGCACACAGCGCCCGTGATCGTTCTCACACGAGCTCCAGGGGCCAGCAGACCAGAGGTGTTAGAGGGGCAGAAATCAGAAGTGGCGTTGGCCAGAGGGGTTTTCTGACCAGGTTGTGGAGTGATTTTTCTATGACCGCAGACAGGACAGGTACTGCAGCATCAATTCAAAGTGACAGGAGACAACATTTGTCCAGTATGGTTACAAACTATTTTTCATCCCTTATCGACGTTCTCCCTCAACCGTCATTCCCATTTGATTACTGGGCATCCAAATTAGACACCTGGCCAGAATTGGCAGAATATGCATTGCAGGAGCTTGCTTGCCCGGCAGCTAGTGTCCTATCAGAAAGAGTATTCAGTGCTGCAGGTTCAATACTAACAGAAAAAAGGACTCGTCTGGCTACCCAAAATGTAGATGATCTAACCTTCATTAAAATGAACCACAACTGGATTTCAAAATCTTTTGCCCCACCCTGCCCGGCTGACACCTAGCTTTCCTATGAAAAGGTCTTGCCTGTGGACTATTCTGAATGACTTTTCCAATCTCGTAATTTTCTTCACCTGATTGTCCAGCATACGACATGTTTCCACCTCACGAAATGGCCAAACTCCCCACACGGGGCCGTGCTATCGCCACTTTGCGCTTGGACCCTTGAGAGTGCTGTTTGTCTGAAGAGGTGGGTGTGGCCGCTTTTGGTCGACGGCACTGCCACTGGGTCCCTCATAGTACAATAAAGTGTCTCTGGCGGTGGTGGTGCGCACCCAACGTCAGACACACCGTTGTAATATGAGGGGCCCTGTGCCTGTACCGCCGGCCACAAGACAGTTCCCCCCCCCAGCTCAAACAGTGCTCTACCACTAGCAAAATTATCTCTCACAGCTTCACCAATGTGTAGTCTAGGCGCTGACATCCTTCAATGCCTGGCACTGACAATACCATTGTTTTGACATTTTTGTTATGTTAGGCCTTCGAAGCCTGTCTGCGGTCCCTTCTTTCTACAACTACTACACTGACCAGGCCACTGCTGGCCGTGTTACCCTGGAACCAATTTAAAAGTGCCTACAGTCAGCCCAATTTTGTTATGTTAGGCCTTCGAAGACTGTCTGCCGTCACTCCTTCCACTAGACTTCCACTGACCATACACTGCTGCCCATGTACCCCTGGAACCAATTTAAAGTGCCTACAGCCAGCCCAATTTTGTTATGTTAGGCCTTCGAAGCCTGTCTGCGGTCACTCCTTCCACTAGACTTCCACTGACCAGACCACTGCTGCCCGTGTACCCCTGCAACCAATTTAAAAGTGCCTACAGCCAGCCCAAGTTTGTTATGTTAGGCCTTGGAAGCCTGTCTGCGGTCACTCCTTCCACTAGACTTCCACTGACCAGACCACTGCTGCCCGTGTACCCCTGGAACCAATTTAAAAGTGCCTACAGCCAGCCCAAGTTTGTTATGTTAGGCCTTCGAAGCCTGTCTGCGGTCACTCCTTCCACTAGACTTCCACAGACCAGACCACTGCTGCCCGTGTACCCCTGGAACCAATTTAAAAGTGCCTACAGCCAGCCCAAGTTTGTTATGTTAGGCCTTGGAAGCCTGTCTGCGGTCACTCCTTCCACTAGACTTCCACTGACCAGACCACTGCTGCCCGTGTACCCCTGGAACCAATTTAAAAGTGCCTACAGCCAGCCCAAGTTTGTTATGTTAGGCCTTGGAAGCCTGTCTGCGGTCACTCCTTCCACTAGACTTCCACTGACCAGACCACTGCTGCCCGTGTACCCCTGGAACCAATTTAAAAGTGCCTACAGCCAGCCCAAGTTTGTTATGTTAGGCCTTCGAAGCCTGTCTGCGGTCACTCCTTCCACTAGACTTCCACAGACCAGACCACTGCTGCCCGTGTACCCCTGGAACCAATTTAAAAGTGCCTACAGCCAGCCCAAGTTTGTTATGTTAGGCCTTGGAAGCCTGTCTGCGGTCACTCCTTCCACTAGACTTCCACTGACCAGACCACTGCTGCCCGTGTACCCCTGGAACCAATTTAAAAGTGCCTACAGCCAGCCCAAGTTTGTTATGTTAGGCCTTGGAAGCCTGTCTGCGGTCACTCCTTCCACTAGACTTCCACTGACCATACACTGCTGCCCATGTACCCCTGGAACAAATTTAAAAGTGCCTACAGCCAGCCCAAGTTTGTTATGTTAGGCCTTCGAAGCCTGTCTGCGTCCCGTTCTTTCAACTACAACTACACTGACCAGGCCACTGATGGCCGTGTTCCCTTGGAACCAATTTTAACTTGCCTACAGCCAGCCCTATGTTATTATGTTAGGCCTTCGAAGCCTGTCTGCGGTCACTCCTTCCACTAGACTTCCACAGACCAGACCACTGCTGCCCGTGTACCCCTGGAACCAATTTAAAAGTGCCTACAGCCAGCCCAAGTTTGTTATGTTAGGCCTTGGAAGCCTGTCTGCGGTCACTCCTTCCACTAGACTTCCACTGACCAGACCACTGCTGCCCGTGTACCCCTGGAACCAATTTAAAAGTGCCTACAGCCAGCCCAAGTTTGTTATGTTAGGCCTTCGAAGCCTGTCTGCGGTCACTCCTTCCACTAGACTTCCACAGACCAGACCACTGCTGCCCGTGTACCCCTGGAACCAATTTAAAAGTGCCTACAGCCAGCCCAAGTTTGTTATGTTAGGCCTTCGAAGCCTGTCTGCGGTCACTCCTTCCACTAGACTTCCACAGACCAGACCACTGCTGCCCGTGTACCCCTGGAACCAATTTAAAAGTGCCTACAGCCAGCCCAAGTTTTTTATGTTAGGCCTTGGAAGCCTGTCTGCGGTCACTCCTTCCACTAGACTTCCACTGACCAGACCACTGCTGCCCGTGTACCCCTGGAACCAATTTAAAAGTGCCTACAGCCAGCCCAAGTTTGTTATGTTAGGCCTTGGAAGCCTGTCTGCGGTCACTCCTTCCACTAGACTTCCACTGACCATACACTGCTGCCCATGTACCCCTGGAACAAATTTAAAAGTGCCTACAGCCAGCCCAAGTTTGTTATGTTAGGCCTTCGAAGCCTGTCTGCGTCCCGTTCTTTCAACTACAACTACACTGACCAGGCCACTGATGGCCGTGTTCCCCTGGAACCAATTTTAACTTGCCTACAGCCAGCCCAATGTTAGGCCTTTGATGCCTGTCTGCCGTCACTCCTTCCACTAGGCCTCCACTGACCTGTCTATTGCTGCCCGTGTACCCCTTGAACCAACATCATTAAATATAAAAAAAATTAATTTGATTATAAAAAATAAGATCGTGTTGAGATCTCAAATGCAGACATTTTAACAATCAAAACAAACACACAACAAATATCTGGAACTGTACTACAAAGGTCCAACAGCTACAATTTCTTTCTCCTGCAAGAAGTTAACTGAAAGTTTTTTGGAGTTGTTAACACAGATATGGCATCCACCGAGTGTTGTCCTGTCGCGTCTCCTTTAAATTATTTCCAATAAGATGTTAAACTATTAATTTAATAAAATCAATAATTAAAAAAATAATTGAGTAAGTCAAAAGCACATTGCAAATAAACATTAATTACAAATCAAGAAGCATGGCGCGTCCGAGGGTGAGTAGATACCGAATAAGAATATAATCACCCTCGGACGCGCAATGCTTATTTACAACAGCCTTCCTTCCTAAGAATCAGCCCTTCCGTGGTGTAGAGAGAGGTTGTGTTACACTCCAAGGTGTTCCCCAGGTTGCCTTTCCTGAGCTTCGATCTTCCGGCTCTCGTTTAGTAGCTGTTGGAAACTACGCTGCATTAGGCCTACTAATTGTGTATGGGTGAAACAGTGGCGCATCTGCGGTCCCTCCTTCCACTAGGCCTCCACTGACCTGTCTACTGCGGCCCGTGTACCCCTTGAACCAACCTAATAAAATATTTAAAAAATTAATTTGATTATAAAAAATAAGATCGTGTTGAGATCTCAAATGCAGACATTTTAACAATCAAAACAAACACACAACAAATATCTGGAACTGTACTACAAAGGTCCAACAGCTACAATTTCTTTCTCCTGCAAGAAGTTAACTGAAAGTTTTTTGGAGTTGTTAACACAGATATGGCATCCACCGAGTGTTGTCCTGTCGCGTCTCCTTTAAATTATTTCCAATAAGATGTTAAACTATTAATTTAATAAAATCAATAATTAAAAAAATAATTGAGTAAGTCAAAAGCACATTGCAAATAAACATTAATTACAAATCAAGAAGCATGGCGCGTCCGAGGGTGAGTAGATACCGAATAAGAATATAATCACCCTCGGACGCGCAATGCTTATTTACAACAGCCTTCCTTCCTAAGAATCAGCCCTTCCGTGGTGTAGAGAGAGGTTGTGTTACACTCCAAGGTGTTCCCCAGGTTGCCTTTCCTGAGCTTCGATCTTCTGGCTCTCGTTTAGTAGCTGTTGGAAACTAC
This sequence comes from Ranitomeya imitator, assembly GCF_032444005.1. Classification (NCBI taxonomy): domain Eukaryota; kingdom Metazoa; phylum Chordata; class Amphibia; order Anura; family Dendrobatidae; genus Ranitomeya; species Ranitomeya imitator. The sequence continues at coordinate 1,238,723,107 of NC_091282.1, read as the reverse complement.
GCTGCATTAGGCCTACTAATTGTGTATGGGTGAAACAGTGGCGCATATGCGGTCCCTCCTTCCACTAGGCCTCCACTGACCTGTCTACTGCGGCCCGTGTACCCCTTGAACCAACCTAATAAAATATTTAAAAAATTAATTTGATTATAAAAAATAAGATCGTGTTGAGATCTCAAATGCAGACATTTTAACAATCAAAACAAACACACAACAAATATCTGGAACTGTACTACAAAGGTCCAACAGCTACAATTTCTTTCTCCTGCAAGAAGTTAACTGAAAGTTTTTTGGAGTTGTTAACACAGATATGGCATCCACCGAGTGTTGTCCTGTCGCGTCTCCTTTAAATTATTTCCAATAAGATGTTAAACTATTAATTTAATAAAATCAATAATTAAAAAAATAATTGAGTAAGTCAAAAGCACATTGCAAATAAACATTAATTACAAATCAAGAAGCATGGCGCGTCCGAGGGTGAGTAGATACCGAATAAGAATATAATCACCCTCGGACGCGCAATGCTTATTTACAACAGCCTTCCTTCCTAAGAATCAGCCCTTCCGTGGTGTAGAGAGAGGTTGTGTTACACTCCAAGGTGTTCCCCAGGTTGCCTTTCCTGAGCTTCGATCTTCCGGCTCTCGTTTAGTAGCTGTTGGAAACTACGCTGCATTAGGCCTACTAATTGTGTATGGGTGAAACAGTGGCGCATCTGCGGTCCCTCCTTCCACTAGGCCTCCACTGACCTGTCTACTGCGGCCCGTGTACCCCTTGAACCAACCTAATAAAATATTTAAAAAATTAATTTGATTATAAAAAATAAGATCGTGTTGAGATCTCAAATGCAGACATTTTAACAATCAAAACAAACACACAACAAATATCTGGAACTGTACTACAAAGGTCCAACAGCTACAATTTCTTTCTCCTGCAAGAAGTTAACTGAAAGTTTTTTGGAGTTGTTAACACAGATATGGCATCCACCGAGTGTTGTCCTGTCGCGTCTCCTTTAAATTATTTCCAATAAGATGTTAAACTATTAATTTAATAAAATCAATAATTAAAAAAATAATTGAGTAAGTCAAAAGCACATTGCAAATAAACATTAATTACAAATCAAGAAGCATGGCGCGTCCGAGGGTGAGTAGATACCGAATAAGAATATAATCACCCTCGGACGCGCAATGCTTATTTACAACAGCCTTCCTTCCTAAGAATCAGCCCTTTCGTGGTGTAGAGAGAGGTTGTGTTACACTCCAAGGTGTTCCCCGGGTTGCCTTTCATGAGCTTCGATCTTCCGGCTCTCGTTTAGTAGTTGGTGGAAACTACGCTGCATTAGGCCTACAAATTTGGTATGGGGTGTAGAGACAGGTTGTGTTACACTCCAAGGTTTTCACCAGGTTGCCTTTCCTGAGCTTCGATCTTCATGCTCTCGTTTAGTAGGTGTCGGAAAGTAGGCTGCATTAGGCCTACAAATTGGGTATGGGGTGGAGAGAGATGGTGTGTTACACTCCAAGGTGTTCCCCAGGTTTCCTTGCCATTGCTTCGGTCTTCCGACTCTCGTTTAGTAGTTGTAGAAAAGTACACAGCATTAGGCCTACAAAATGGGTATGGGGTGGAGAGAGATGGTGTGTTACACTCCAAGGTGTTCCCCAGGTTGCCTTTCCTGTGCTTCGATCTTCATGCTCTCGTTTAGTAGGTGTCGGAAAGTAGGCTGCATTAGGCCTACAAATTGGGTATGGGGTGGAGAGAGATGGTGTGTTACACTCCAAGGTGTTCCCCAGGTTTCCTTGCCATTGCTTCGGTCTTCCGACTCTCGTTTAGTAGTTGTAGAAAAGTACACAGCATTAGGCCTACAAAATGGGTATGGGGTGGAGAGAGATGGTGTGTTACACTCCAAGGTGTTCCCCAGGTTGCCTTTCCTGAGCTTCGATCTTCATGCTCTCGTTTAGTAGGTGTCGGAAAGTAGGCTGCATTAGGCCTAAAAAATGGGGAATGGGGTGGAGAGAGATGGTGTGTTACACTCCAAGGTGTTCCCCAGGTTTCCTTGCCATTGCTTCGGTCTTCCGACTCTCGTTTAGTAGTTGTAGAAAAGTACACTGCATTAGGCCTAAAAAATGGGTATGGGGTGGAGAGAGATGGTGTGTTACACTCCAAGGTGTTCCCCAGGTTGCCTTTCCTGAGCTTCGATCTTCATGCTCTCGTTTAGTAGGTGTCGGAAAGTAGGCTGCATTAGGCCTACAAATTGGGTATGGGGTGGAGAGAGATGGTGTGTTACACTCCAAGGTGTTCCCCAGGTTTCCTTGCCATTGCTTCGGTCTTCCGACTCTCGTTTAGTAGTTGTAGAAAAGTACACAGCATTAGGCCTACAAAATGGGTATGGGGTGGAGAGAGATGGTGTGTTACACTCCAAGGTGTTCCCCAGGTTGCCTTTCCTGAGCTTCTATCTTCAGGCTCTCATTAAATTGTGGTTAAATGGAACAACTGCATTTGGCGTACTAGTTGGTTTGGGGCCTACTATCGGTGTCTGCCACTCCTTGCTGTTCTCCTGGTTTCCTGTCCTGAAATACCATTTTCAGCCTCTCGTTAAGTAGTTGTTAATGTTAGACTGCATTTGGCCTACTAGTTGGGTTGGGGCCTACTATCGGTGTCTGCCACTCCTTGCTGTTCTCCTCCACTGAACAAAGCTGTGCCGCCTGTTTACTACGGTTGCCAATTTTGAACTGCATTTCGACTACTTACTGATTTGGCCCTACTCTCTGTGTCAGCCTCTCATTCCAGTTGTCCTCCACTGCAATGCCCCCTGGTTATTCCTGTGTTACCAATTTTGAACTGCATTTAGCCCACTTTCTTCTTTGGGCCTATATCTGTGTTTCCACTTCATCGTGCCCATTGCCCAGCCAGTGATAGATGAGTCTGCTGGTACATTGACCCATAACGCAACATTCCCCGTGCACGCTACACAACAACATTGTGACCCTGCTGAAAGTCAGGTTGCTCTTCCCGCATACCATACCACCTTACACGGGGACAAAGAGGAAGGTGCAGATGAAAGTGCAGGTTCCTTCATCAGGTGGGGGGAGGAATACTAGTTGGCGACGTCACTGGCACAGGGCCTCTCATAGTACGCAAAAGTGTTGCTGCCGGTGGGAGGCGCCCCCGCCGTGCAAACACACCGCTGTACTTTGAGGGGCCCTGTGCCAGTGCCAATGCCAACGAGTGGGCCCCCCCTGCTTGCTCAGGTTCACAGCACTTGCAAAGTTGAAATACTTACCTCTCCCTGCTCCACTGCCGTGACGTGGTCCAGATTTCCTGGGCCCACTAATTACTTGAACCAGCCCTACCCCCCACAACTTTAGCCAAATGACCCCCAATTTCAAATGCCTTCCAATTATTATAAGGTAAATTACGCTTGACAAGCTTCATTAAGAAGAATGGATGGTTTTGACATTAAAATGGGCACTCTAGGTGTTTTCCTGGCCCCCACTCACTGCCGACTATGCTGCCCCATTGACTTGCATTGGGTTTCGTGTTTCGGTCGATCCCGACTTTACGTCATAATCGGCCGATTTCACTCGACCCGACTTTGGACATAGTCGGGTTTCGCAAAACCCGGCTCGACTCTAAAAAGGTCAAGGTCGCTCAACTCTAGTAATGATGTAAGGTCAAAATGTGAGTTAAACTACACATAACAATCTAGTTGACCATTTTATATTATACCTGACATAGATGTGCATTATACTCCAGAGCTGCACTCACTATTCTGCTGCTGCAGTCACTGTGTACATACATTACATTACTGATCCTGAGTTACATCCTGTATTATACTCCAGAGCTGCACTCACCATTCTGCTGGTGCAGTCACTGTGTACATACATTACATTACTGATCCTAAGTTACCTCCTGTATTATACCCCAGAGCTGCACTCACTATTCTGCTGGTGCAGTCACCTCTGTACATTCATTACATTACTGATCCTGAGTTACATCTTTATTATACTCCAGAGCTGCACTCACTATTCTGCTGGTGCAGTCACTGTGTACATACATTACATTACTGATCCTGGGTTACATCATGTATTATACCCCAGAGCCGCACTCACTATTCTGCTGGTGCAGTCACTGTGTACATTCATTACATTACTGATCCTGAGTTACATCCTGTATTATACTCCAGAGCTGCACTCACTATTCTGCTGGTGCAGTCACTGTGTACATACATTACATTACTGATCCTGGGTTACATCATGTATTATACCCCAGAGCTGCACTCACTATTCTGCTGGTGCAGTCACTGTGTACATACATTACATTACTGATCCTGAGTTACATCCTGTATTATACCCCAGAGCTGCACTCACTATTCTGCTGGATGCTGAATGCAGTAAACTAGAGTTGAGCGACCTTGACCTTTTTAGAGTCGAGCCGGGTTTCGCGAAACCCGACTATCTCAAAAGTCGGGTCGAGTGAAATCGGCCGATAATGACGTAAAGTCGGGATCGACCGAAACACGAAACCCAATGCAAGTCAATGGGGCAGCATAGTCGGCAGTGAGTGGGGGCCAGGAAAACACCTAGAGTGCCCATTTTAATGTCAAAACCATCCATTCTTCTTAATGAAGCTTGTCAAGCGTAATTTACCTTATAATAATTGGAAGGCATTTGAAATTGGGGGTCATTTGGCTAAAGTTGTGGGGGGTAGGGCTGGTTCAAGTAATTAGTGGGCCCAGGAAATCTGGACCACGTCACGGCAGTGGAGCAGGGAGAGGTAAGTATTTCAACTTTGCAAGTGCTGTGAACCTGAGCAAGCAGGGGGGGCCCACTCGTTGGCATTGGCACTGGCACAGGGCCCCTCAAAGTACAGCGGTGTGTTTGCACGGCGGGGGCGCCTCCCACCGGCAGCAACACTTTTGCGTACTATGAGAGGCCCTGTGCCAGTGACGTCGCCAACTAGTATTCCTCCCCCCACCTGATGAAGGAACCTGCACTTTCATCTGCACCTTCCTCTTTGTCCCCGTGTAAGGTGGTATGGTATGCGGGAAGAGCAACCTGACTTTCAGCAGGGTCACAATGTTGTTGTGTAGCGTGCACGGGGAATGTTGCGTTATGGGTCAATGTACCAGCAGACTCATCTATCACTGGCTGGGCAATGGGCACGATGAAGTGGAAACACAGATATAGGCCCAAATAATAAAGTGGGCTAAATGCAGTTCAAAATTGGTAACACAGGAATAACCAGGGGGCATTGCAGTGGAGGGCAACTGGAATGAGAGGCTGACACAGAGAGTAGGCCCAAATCAGTAAGTAGTCGAAATGCAGTTCAAAATTGGAAACCGTAGTAAACAGGCGGCACAGCTTTGTTCAGTGGAGGAGAACAGCAAGGAGTGGCAGACACCGATAGTAGGCCCCAACCCAACTGGTAGGCCAAATGCAGTTGTTCCATTTAACCACAATTTAACGAGAGCCTGAAGATAGAAGCTCAGGAAAGGCAACCTGGAGAACACCTTGGAGTGGAACACACCATCTCTCTCCACCCGATACCCATTTTGTAGGCCTAATGCTGTGTAGTTTTCTACAACTACTAAACGAGAGTCGGAAGATCGAAGCAATGGCAAGGCAACCTGGGGAACACCTTGGAGTGTAACACACCATCTCTCTCCACCCGATACCCATTTTGTAGGCCTAATGCAGTGTAGTTTTCTACAACTACTAAACGAGAGTCGGAAGATCGAAGCAATGGCGAGGAAACCTGGAGAACACCTTGGAGTGTAACACACCATCTCTCTCCACCCCATACCCATTTTGTAGGCCTAATGCTGTGTAGTTTTCTACAACTACTAAACGAGAGTCGGAAGACCGAAGCAATGGCAAGGCAACCTGGGGAACACCTTGGAGTGTAACACACTATCTCTCTCCACCCGATACCCATTTTGTAGGCCTAATGCAGTGTAGTTTTCTACAACTACTAAACGAGAGTCGGAAGACCGAAGCAATGGCAAGGCAACCTGGGGAACTCCTTGGAGTGTAACACACCATCTCTCTCCACCCGATACCCATTTTGTAGGCCTAATGTAGTGTAGTTTTCTACAACTACTAAACGAGAGTCGGAAGATCGAAGCAATGGCGAGGAAACCTGGAGAACACCTTGGAGTGTAACACACCATCTCTCTCCACCCGATACCCATTTTGTAGGCCTAATGCAGTGTAGTTTTCTACAACTACTAAACGAGAGTCGGAAGATCGAAGCAATGGCGAGGAAACCTGGAGAACACCTTGGAGTGTAACACACCATCTCTCTCCACCCCATACCCATTTTGTAGGCCTAATGCTGTGTAGTTTTCAACAACTACTAAACGAGAGTCGGAAGACCGAAGCAATGGCAAGGCAACCTGGGGAACACCTTGGAGTGTAACACACCATCTCTCTCCACCCGATACCCATTTTGTAGGCCTAATGCAGTGTAGTTTTCTACAACTACTAAACGAGAGTCGGAAGATCGAAGCAATGGCGAGGAAACCTGGAGAACACCTTGGAGTGTAACACACCATCTCTCTCCACCCCATACCCATTTTGTAGGCCTAATGCTGTGTAGTTTTCTACAACTATTAAACGAGAGTCGGAAGACCGAAGCAATGGCAAGACAACCTGGGGAACACCTTGGAGTGTAACACACCATCTCTCTCCACCCGATACCCATTTTGTAGGCCTAATGCAGTGTAGTTTTCTACAACTACTAAACGAGAGTCGGAAGACCGAAGCTATGGCAAGGCAACCTGGGGAACACCTTGGAGTGTAACACACCATCTCTCTCCACCCGATACCCATTTTGTAGGCCTAATGCAGTGTAGTTTTCTACAGCTACTAAACGAGAGTCGGAAGATCGAAGCAATGGCGAGGAAACCTGGAGAACACCTTGGAGTGTAACACACCATCTCTCTCCACCCCATACCCATTTTGTAGGCCTAATGCTGTGTAGTTTTCTACAACTACTAAACGAGAGTCGGAAGACCGAAGCAATGGCAAGGCAACCTGGGGAACACCTTGGAGTGTAACACACCATCTCTCTCTACCCGATACCCATTTTGTAGGCCTAATGCAGTGTAGTTTTCTACAACTACTAAACGAGAGTCGGAAGACCGAAGCAATGGCAAGGCAACCTGGGGAACACCTTGGAGTGTAACACACCATCTCTCTCCACCCGATACCCATTTTGTAGGCCTAATGCAGCGTAGTTTTCTACAACTACTAAACGAGAGTCGGAAGATCGAAGCAATGGCGAGGAAACCTGGAGAACACCTTGGAGTGTAACACACCATCTCTCTCCACCCCATACCCATTTTGTAGGCCTAATGCTGTGTAGTTTTCTACAACTACTAAACGAGAGTTGGAAGACCGAAGCAATGGCAAGGCAACCTGGGGAACACCTTGGAGTGTAACACACCATCTCTCTCCACCCGATACCCATTTTGTAGGCCTAATGCAGTGTAGTTTTCTACAACTACTAAACGAGAGTCGGAAGATCGAAGCAATGGCGAGGAAACCTGGAGAACACCTTGGAGTGTAACACACCATCTCTCTCCACCCCATACCCATTTTGTAGGCCTAATGCTGTGTAGTTTTCTACAACTACTAAACGAGAGTCGGAAGACCGAAGCAATGGCAAGGCAACCTGGGGAACACCTTGGAGTATAACACACCATCTCTCTCCACCCGATACCCATTTTGTAGGCCTAATGCAGTGTAGTTTTCTACAACTACTAAACGAGAGTCGGAAGATCGAAGCAATGGAGAGGAAACCTGGAGAACACCTTGGAGTGTAACACACCATCTCTCTCCACCCCATACCCATTTTGTAGGCCTAATGCAGCCTAATTTCTGACAACTACTAAACGAGAGCATGAAGATCGAAGCTCAGGAAAGGCAACCTGGGGAACACCTTGGAGTGTAACACACCCTCTCTCTACACCACGGAAGGGCTGATTCTTAGGAAGGAAGGCTGTCGGAAAGAAGCAGGGCGCGTCTGAGGGTGATTATATTCTTATTAGGTATATACTCACCCTCGGACGCGCCCTGCTTCTTTATTTGTAATGAATGTTTATTTGCAATGTGGTTTTGACTTACTCTATTTTTTTGGTAAATAATGATTTTATTATTTTCATTGTTTTGCATCTTCTTGGCAATAATATAAAGAAGACGCAACAGGACAACACTCGGTGGATGCCATATCTGTGTTTTAAATTGAAAAAAACTTTCAGTTAACTACTTGCAGGAGAAAGTTATTGTAGCTGGTGGCCATTTTTAGTACTGTACCAGATTTTTGTTGTATGTGTTTGTTTTTAATGTTAAAATGTCTGCATTTGATATCTCTCCAGTATTTTCTTTTTTATAAGCAAAACACTTATTTTTATATTTTCTGATGTTGGTTCAAGGGGTACACGGGCAGCAGTAGACAGGTCAGTGGAGGCCTAGTGGAAGGAGGGACCGCAGACAGGCTTCGAAGCCCTAACATAATAAATTGGCCTGGCTGTAGGCAATTTACAATTGGTTCCAGGGGAACACGGGCGGCAGTAGACAGGTCAGTGGAGGCCTAGTGGAAGGAGGGACCGCAGACAGGCTTCGAAGCCCTAACATAATAAATTGGGCTGGCTGTAGGCAATTTACAATTGGTTCCAGGGGAACCCGGGCAGCAGTAGACAGGTCAGTGGAGGCCTAGTAGAAGGAGGGACCGCAGACAGGCTTCGAAGCCCTAACATAATAAATTGGCCTGGCTGTAGGCAATTTACAATTGGTTCCAGGGGAACACGGGCGGCAGTAGACAGGTCAGTGGAGGCCTAGTGGAAGGAGTGACCGCAGACAGGCTTCGAAGGCCTAACATAAGAAAAATGTCAATACAATGGTATTGACAGTGCCAGGCATTGAAGGATGTCAGCGCATAGACTAAACATTGGTGGCCTTGAGAGAAAATTTTGCAAGTGGTAGAGCACTGTTTGACCTGGGGGGGGGACTGTCTTGTGGCCGGCGGTACAGGCCCAGGGCCCCTCATATTACAACGGTGTGTCTGACGTTGGGTGCGCACCACCACCGCCAGACACTTTATTGTACTATGAGGGACCTAGTGGCAGTGCCGTCGACCAAAAGCGGGCACACCCACCTCTTCAGACAAACAGTACTCTCACGGGTGCTGGCGCCAAGTTGCGATACCACGGCCCCGTGTGGGGACTTTGGCCATTTAGGGAGGTGTTAACATGTCGGATGCTGGACAATCAGGTGCTGCAAATTACGAGATTGGAAAAGTCGTTCAGAATAGTCCACAGGCAAGACCTTTACATAGGAAAGCTAGGTGTCAGCCGGGCAAGGTGGGGCAGAAGATTTCGAAATCCAGTTGTGGTTCATTTTAATGAAGGTTAGATCATCTACATTTTGGGTAGCCAGACGAGTCCTTTTTTCTGTTAGTATTGAACCTGCAGCACTGAATACTCTTTCTGATAGGACACTAGCTGTCGGGCAAGCAAGCTCCTGCAATGCATATTCTGCCAATTCTGGCCAGGTGTCTAATTTTGATGTCCAGTAATCAAATGGGAATGACGGTTGAGGGAGAACGTCGATAAGGGATGAAAAATAGTTAGTAACCATACTGGACAAATGTTGTCTCCTGTCACTTTGAATTGATGCTGCAGTACCTGTCCTGTCTGTGGTCATAGCAAAATCACTCCAAAACCTGGAGAGAAAACCCCTCTGGCCAACGACACTTCTGATTTCTGCCCCTCTAACACCTCTGGTCTGCTGGCCCCTGCAGCTCGTGTTAGAACGATCACGGGCGCTGTGTGCAGGGAATGCCAGAAGCAAACGGTCAACAAGAGTTGATTGTTTGGTTGCTAATATTAGTTCCAAGTTCTCATGTGGCATTATATTTTGCAATTTGCCTTTATAGCGAGGATCAAGGAGGCAGGCCAACCAGTAATCGTCATCGTTCATCATTTTTGTTATGCGTGTGTCCCTTTTGAGGATACGTAAGGCATAATCCGCCATGTGGGCCAAAGTTCCAGTTCTCAAATCTGTGGTTGTGCTTGGTTGAGGGGCAGTTTCAGGCAAATCCACGTCACTTGTGTCCCTCCAAAAACCAGAACCCGGCCTTGCCGCGCCAACAATTTCCACTGGCCCCGGAAAAGCTTCCTCATTAAAAATATAATCATCCCCATCATCCTCCTCGTCCTCCTCCTCCTCTTCGCCCGCTACCTCGTCCTGTACACTGCCCTGGCCAGACAATGGCTGACTGTCATCAAGGCTTTCCTCTTCCTCAGCTGCAGACGCCTGATCCTTTATGTGCGTCAAACTTTGCATCAGCAGACGCATTAGGGGGATGCTCATGCTTATTATGGCGTTGTCTGCACTAACCAGCCGTGTGCATTCCTCAAAACACTGAAGGACTTGACACATGTCTTGAATCTTCGACCACTGCACACCTGACAACTCCATGTCTGCCTTCCTACTGCCTGCCCGTGTATGTGTATCCTCCGACAAAAACATAACAGCCCGCCTCTGTTCACACAGTCTCTGAAGCATGTGCAGTGTTGAGTTCCACCTTGTTGCAACGTCTATGATTAGGCGATGCTGGGGAAGGTTCAAAGAACGCTGATAGGTCTGCATACGGCTGGAGTGTACGGGCGAACGGCGGATATGTGAGCAAAGTCCACGCACTTTGAGGAGCAGGTCGGATAACCCCGGATAACTTTTCAGGAAGCACTGCACCACCAGGTTTAAGGTGTGAGCCAGGCAAGGAATGTGTTTCAGTTGGGAAAGGGAGATGGCAGCCATGAAATTCCTTCCGTTATCACTCACTACCTTGCCTGCCTCAAGATCTACAGTGCCCAGCCACGACTGCGTTTCTTTCTGCAAGAACTCGGACAGAACTTCAGCGGTGTGTCTGTTGTCGCCCAAACACTTCATAGCCAATACAGCCTGCTGACGTTTGCCAGTAGCTGCCCCATAATGAGAGACCTGGTGTGCAACAGTGGCAGCTGCGGATGGAGTGGTTGTGCGACTGCGGTCTGTGGACGAGGTCTCGCTTCTGCAGGAGGAGGAGGAGGGGGTGCGAATGGCTACAGCCAACTGTTTCCTAGACCGTGGGCTAGGCAGAACTGTCCCAAACTTGCTGTCCCCTGTGGACCCTGCATCCACCACATTTACCCAGTGTGCCGTGATGGACACGTAACGTCCCTGGCCATGCCTACTGGTCCATGCATCTGTTGTCAGGTGCACCTTTGTGCTCACAGATTGCCTGAGTGCATGGACGATGCGCTCTTTAACATGCTGGTGGAGGGCTGGGATGGCTTTTCTGGAAAAAAAGTGTCGACTGGTTAGCTCGTAGCGTGGTACAGCGTAGTCCATCAAGGCTTTGAAAGCTTCGCTTTCAACTAACCGGTAGGGCATCATCTCTAACGAGATTAGTCTAGCTATGTGGGCGTTCAAACCCTGTGTACGCGGATGCGAGGCTAAGTACTTCCTTTTTCTAACCATAGTCTCATGTAGGGTGAGCTGGACTGGAGAGCTGGAGATCGTGGAACTAGCGGGGGTGCCGGTGGACATGGCAGACTGAGAGACGGTGGGAGATGGTATTGTTGCCACCGGTGCCCTAGATGCAGTGTTTCCTACTACGAAACTGGTGATTCCCTGACCCTGACTTCTTTGGCCTGGCAAAGAAACCTGCACAGATACTGCAGGTGGTGCAGAAAATGGTGGCCCTACACTGCTGGAAGGGATGTTGCGTTGATGACTAGCTTCATTGGCCGAGGGTGCTACAACCTTAAGGGACGTTTGGTAGTTAGTCCAAGCTTGCAAATGCATGGTGGTTAAATGTCTATGCATGCAACTTGTATTGAGACTTTTCAGATTCTGCCCTCTGCTTAAGGTAGTTGAACATTTTTGACAGATGACTTTGCGCTGATCAATTGGATGTTGTTTAAAAAAATGCCAGACTGCACTCTTTCTAGCATCGGATACCTTTTCAGGCATTGCAGACTGAGCTTTAACCGGATGGCCACGCTGTCCTCCAACAGGTTTTGACTTTGCCACGCGTTTTGGGCAAGATACGGGCCCGGCAGATGGAACCTGTTGCGATGTTGATGCCTGCTGCGGCCCCTCCTCCTCCGCTTCAGAACTGCTGCCGCCTGCACCCTGTTCCCCCAATGGCTGCCAATCGGGGTCAAGAACTGGGTCATCTATTACCTCTTCTTGTAGCTCGTGTGCAACTTCGTCTGTGTCACCTTGTCGGTCGGTGGTATAGCGTTCGTGATGGGGCAACATAGTCTCATCAGGGTCTGATTCTTGATCAGCACCCTGCGAGGGCAATGTTGTGGTCTGAGTCAAAGGACCAGCATAGTAGTCTGGCTGTGGCTGTGCATCAGTGCACTCCATGTCAGATTCAACTTGTATTGGGCATGGACTGTTAACTGCTTCACTTTCTAAGCCAGGGACGGTATGTGTAAAGAGCTCCATGGAGTAACCCGTTGTGTCGCCTGCTGCATTCTTCTATGTTGTTGTTTTTGCTGAAGAGGACAAGGAAGCGACTTGTCCCTGACCGTGAACATCCACTAACGATGCGCTGCTTTTACTTTTACCAGTTTCACGAGAGGAGGCAAAAGAGCTAGAGGCTGAGTCAGCAAGATAAGCCAAAACTTGCTCTTGCTGCTCCGGCTTTAAAGCGGTTTTCCTACTCCCAGAAAAGGGAGCGTTCGAGGCCTTGTGTAGCCAGACGACGAACCTGGCTCCACAGCTCCAGACTTAGGTGCAATATTTTTTTTCCCACGACCACCTGATGCTCCACCACTACCACTACCCTCATTACCAGCTGACAATGAACGCCCCCGGCCACGACCTCTTCCACCAGACTTCCTCATTGTTTTAAAAACGTTACCAAACTAACGGTATTTGTTGCAGTCACACAACTTACATGGTGAGCTATAACTTCAGTATGATTTAGCTACCCCTTTACAGGTGGGTGAGACCACAACGAAAATCAGGCACAATGTTACACACTCTGTTGTTGGTGGCAACAAATGAGAGAGATGCCACACACGCAGGACTGTCACTGAAGCACAAATGTAAATATTAATCTCCCACTGATTTGTGTTTTTTTTTTAAAAAGGAGACTTTAGAAAAAAAAAAAAAAAAAATGATTTTTTAAGGAAGAATTTATAAACCAAATAAAATGAAATGATTTTTTCAGGGAGAATTTAGAAAACAAATAAAACATAAAATAGCCTTTCTAGGGCCCAGTGAGTGAGAGAGGACGCACACAGGAGTCAGGAGTGGCACACAAGCCCAGAGCCAATATTTATCTCCCACTGATTGATTTAGTGATTTTTTCAGGTAGATTTTGGAACCCAAATCAAGCAAAGAAATTAATAGGCTTTCTATGGCCCACAATTGGAGAGAGAGAGATGGCATACCCAGGAGTCAAGACTGGCACACAAGCAGAAAGGGCAATATTAATCTCCCACTGATTTGATTTTTTTTTTTTTTTCAGGGAGACTTTAGAAAAAAAATACAAAAAAATGAATTTTTCAGGAAGAATTTAGAAACAAAATAAAATAAAATGATTGTTTCAGGGAGAATTTAGAAAAAAATAAAAAAAAATAGGCTTTGTAGGGCCCACTGAGTGAGAGAGGACGCACACAGGAGTCAGGAGTGGCACACAAGCCCAGAGGCCAATATTTATCTCCCACTGATTGATTTAGTGATTTTTTCAGGTAGATTTTGGAACCCAAATCAAGCAAAAAAATTAATAGGCTTTCTATGGCCCACAATTGGAGAGAGAGAGAGATGGCACACCCAGGAGTCAAGACTGGCACACAAGCAGAAAGGGCAATATTAATCTCCCACTGATTTGATTTTTTTTTTTTTTTTTTCAGGGAGACTTTAGAAAAAAAAATACAAAAAAATGAATTTTTCAGGAAGAATTTAGAAACAAAATAAAATAAAATGATTGTTTCAGGGAGAATTTAGAAAAAAATAAAAAAAAATAGGCTTTGTAGGGCCCACTGAGTGAGAGAGGACGCACACAGGAGTCAGGAGTGGCACACAAGCCCAGAGGCCAATATTTATCTCCCACTGATTGATTTAGTGATTTTTTCAGGTAGATTTTGGAACCCAAATCAAGCAAAAAAATTAATAGGTTTTCTATGGCCCACAATTGGAGAGAGAGAGATGGCACACCCAGGAGTCAAGACTGGCACACAAGCAGAAAGGGCAATATTAATCTCCCACTGATTTGTTTTTTTTGTTTTTTTTCAGGGAGACTTTAGAAAAAAAAATACAAAAAAATGAATTTTTCAGGAAGAATTTAGAAACAAAATAAAATAAAATGATTGTTTCAGGGAGAATTTAGAAAACAAATAAAAAAAAAATAGGCTTTGTAGGGCCCACTGAGTGAGAGAGGACGCACACAGGAGTCAGGAGTGGCACACAAGCCCAGAGGCCAATATTTATCTCCCACTGATTGATTTAGTGATTTTTTCAGGTAGATTTTGGAACCCAAATCAAGCAAAAAAATTAATAGGTTTTCTATGGCCCACAATTGGAGAGAGAGAGATGGCACACCCAGGAGTCAAGACTGGCACACAAGCAGAAAGGGCAATATTAATCTCCCACTGATTTGTTTTTTTTGTTTTTTTTCAGGGAGACTTTAGAAAAAAAAAATACAAAAAAAATGATTTTTTTTCAGGAATAATTTAGAAACCAAATAAAATAAAATGATTTTTTCAGGGAGAATTTAGAAAACAAATAAAACAAAAAATAGCCTTTCTAGGGCCCACTGAGTGAGAGAGGACGCACACAGGAGTCAGGAGTGGCACACAAGCCCAGAGGCCAATATTTACCTCCCACTGATTGATTTAGTGATTTTTTCAGGTAGATTTTGGAACCCAAATCAAGCAAAAAAATTAATAGGCTTTCTATGGCCCACAATTGGAGAGAGAGAGATGGCACACCCAGGAGTCAAGACTGGCACACAAGCAAAAAGGGCAATATTAATCTCCCACTGATTTGTTTTTTGTTTTTTTTTTCAGGGAGACTTTAGAAAAAAAAAATAGAAAAAAAATGATTTTTTTCAGGAATAATTTAGAAACCAAATAAAATAAAATGATTTTTTCAGGGAGAATTTAGAAAACAAGTAAAACAAAAAATAGCCTTTCTAGGGCTCACTGAGTGAGAGAGGACGCACACAGGAGTCAGGAGTGGCAAACAAGCCCAGAGGCCAATATTTATCTCCCACTGATTAGTAACATAGTAACATAGTTAGTAAGGCCGAAAAAAGACATTTGTCCATCCAGTTCAGCCTATATTCCATCATAATAAATCCCCAGATCTACGTCCTTCTACAGAACCTAATTGTATGATACAATATTGTTCTGCTCCAGGAAGACATCCAGGCCTCTCTTGAACCCCCCGACTGAGTTCGCCATCACCACCTCCTCAGGCAAGCAATTCCAGATTCTCACTGCCCTAACAGTATTATTATTATTATTATTATTTATTATTATAGCGCCATTTATTCCATGGCGCTTTACATGTGAGGAGGGGTATGCATAATAAAACAAGTACAATAATCTTTAACAATACAAGTCACAACTGGTACAGGAGGAGAGAGGACCCTGCCCGCGAAGGCTCACAATCTACAAGGGATGGGTGAGGATACAGTAGGTGAGGATACAGCTGGTCATGCAGTGGTTTGGCTGATCGGTGTTTACTGCAGGTTGTAGGCTTGTCGGAAGAGGTGGGTCTTCAGGTTCTTCAGTAAAGAATCCTCTTCTATGTTGGTGGAAAAACCTTCTCTCCTCCAGACGCAAAGAATGCCCCCTTGTGCCCGTCACCTTCCTTGGTATAAACAGATCCTCAGCGAGATATTTGTATTGTCCCCTTATATATTTATACATGGTTATTAGATCACCCCTCAGTCGTCTTTTTTCTAGACTAAATAATCCTAATTTCGCTAATCTATCTGGGTATTGTAGTTCTCCCATCCCCTTTATTAATTTTGTTGCCCTCCTTTGTACTCTCTCTAGTTCCATTATATCCTTCCTGAGCACCGGTGCCCAAAACTGGACACAGTACTCCATGTGCGGTCTAACTAGGGATTTGTACAGAGGCAATATAATGCTCTCATCATGTGTATCCAGACCTCTTTTAATGCACCCCATGATCTTGTTTGCCTTGGCAGCTGCTGCCTGGCACTGGCTGCTCCAGGTAAGTTTATCATTAACTAGGATCCCCAAGTCCTTCTCCCTGTCAGATTTACCCAGTGGTTTCCCGTTCAGTGTGTAATGGTGATATTGATTCCCTCTTTCCATGTGTATAACCTTACATTTATCATTGTTAAACCTCATCTGCCACCTTTCAGCCCAAGTTTCCAACTTATCCAGATCCATCTGTAGCAGAATACTATCTTCTCTTGTATTAACTGCTTTACATAGTTTTGTATCATCTGCAAATATCGATATTTTACTGTGTAAACCTTCTACCAGATCATTAATGAATATGTTGAAGAGAACAGGTCCCAATACTGACCCCTGCGGTACCCCACTGGTCACAGCGACCCAGTTAGAGACTATACCATTTATAACCACCCTCTGCTTTCTATCACTAAGCCAGTTACTAACCCATTTACACACATTTTCCCCCAGACCAAGCATTCTCATTTTGTGTACCAACCTCTTGTGCGGCACGGTATCAAACGCTTTGGAAAAATCGAGATATACCACGTCCAATGACTCACCGTGGTCCAGTCTATAGCTTACCTCTTCATAAAAACTGATTAGATTGGTTTGACAGGAGCGATTTTTCATAAACCCATGCTGATATGGAGTTAAACAGTTATTCTCATTGAGATAATCCAGAATAACATCCCTCAGAAACCCTTCAAATATTTTACCAACAATAGAGGTTAGACTTACTGGCCTATAATTTCCAGGTTCACTTTTAGAGCCCTTTTTGAATATTGGCACCACATTTGCTATGCGCCAGTCCTGCGGAACAGACCCTGTCGCTATAGAGTCACTAAAAATAAGAAATAATGGTTTATATATTACATTACTTAGTTCTCTTAGTACTCGTGGGTGTATGCCATCCGGACCCGGAGATTTATCTATTTTAATCTTATTTAGCCGGTTTCGCACCTCTTCTTGGGTTAGATTGGTGACTCTTAATATAGGGTTTTCATTGTTTCTTGGGATTTCACCTAGCATTTCATTTTCCACCGTGAATACCGTGGAGAAGAAGGTGTTTAATATGTTAGCTTTTTCCTCGTCATCTACAACCATTCTTTCCTCACTATTTTTTAAGGGGCCTACATTTTCAGTTTTTATTCTTTTACTATTGATATAGTTGAAGAACAGTTTGGGATTAGTTTTACTCTCCTTAGCAATGTGCTTCTCTGTTTCCTTTTTGGCAGCTTTAATTAGTTTTTTAGATAAAGTATTTTTCTCCCTATAGTTTTTTAGAGCTTCAATGGTGCCATCCTGCTTTAGTAGTGCAAATGCTTTCTTTTTACTGTTAATTGCCTGTCTTACTTCTTTGTTTGATTGATTTATTGATTTTTTCAGGTAGAATTTAGAACCCAAATCAACCAAAAAAATAAATAGGCTTTCTATGGCCCACTATTTGTGAGAGAGATGGCACGCTCAGGACTGGCACACAAGCCCAGAGGCCAATATTAATCTCCCACTTTTTTTTTTTTTCCAGGGAAAATTTATAAACCCAATAAAAAAAATAATAAATAGGCTTTCTATGGCCCACTATCTGAGAGAGAGAGATGGCACGCTTAGGACTGGCACACAAGCCCAAAGGCCAATATTAATCTCCCACTGATTAATTTATTGATTTTTTCAGGTAGAATTTGGAACCCAAATCAGGCAAAAAAATAAATAGGCTTTCTATGGCCCACTGAGAGATGGCACACACAGGAGTAAGGAGTGGCACACAAGCCCTGAGGCCAATATTTTTCTCCCACTGATTGATGTAGTGATTTTTTCAGGTAGATTTTAGAACCCAAATCAAGCAAAAAAATAAATAGGCTTTCTATGGCCCACTGAGTGAGAGATGGCACACACAGGGATGGCACTCTAGCAGAAATGCCAATCTTAATCTCCCACAAAAAAAAAAAAAAAAAAGGAACTGTCCTTCAATTACTATCTCCCTGCAGTAATCTCAGCCAGGTATGGCAGGCAGCAATAAGGAGTGGACTGATGCACAAATTAAATAAAAAGTGTGGACAAACAAACAAGATAGCTGTGCAGAAAGGAAGAAACAAGAGGATTTGTGCTTTGAAAAAAGCAGTTGGTTTGCACAGCGGCGTACACACAGCAATGCAGCTATCAGGGAGCCTTCTAGGGCAGCCCAATGAGCTACAGCGCTGAGGGGGAAAAAAAAAAAATGTAGCTTCCACTGTCCCTGCACACCGAAGGTGGTGTTGGGCAGTGGAAATCGCTACAGCACAAGCGGTTTGGTGGTTAATGGACCCTGCCTAACGCTATCCCTGCTTCTGACGAAGCGGCAGCAACCTCTCCCTAGGCTCAGATCAGCAGCAGTAACATGGCGGTCGGCGGGAACTCCCCTTTATAGCCCCTGTGACGCCGCGGACAGCAAGCCAATCTCTGCAATGCCCTTCTCTAAGATGGTGGGGACCAGGACCTATGTCATCACGCTGCCCACACTCTGCGTTTACCTTCATTGGCTGAGAAATGGCGCTTTTCGCGTCATTGAAACGCGACTTTGGCGCGAAAGTCGCGTACCGCATGGCCGACCCCGCACAGGGGTCGGATCGGGTTTCATGAAACCCGACTTTGTCAAAAGTCAGCGACTTTTGAAAATGTTCGACCCGTTTCGCTCAACCCTACAGTAAACCATTTCATATTCCTTATGTTTTTACATATTCCTCACTAATAATGTTAGAAGTGTCTGTGTGCAAAATTTGGTGGCTCTATCTGTTAAAATAAAGCGTTAATCACAAAAAAAAAAAAACTGGCTCCCACGCAATTTTCTCCACCAGAGTGGGAAAGCCAGTGACTTAGGGCAGATATTAATAGCCTAGAGAGGGACCATGGTTATTGCCCCCCCTGGCTAAAAACATCTGCCCCCAGCCACCCCAGAAAAGGCACATGTGGAAGATGTGCCTTTTCCGGCACTTAGCCTCTCTGCTCCCACTCCCGAGTAGCGATGGGATATGGGTTACTAAAGGGTTAATGTAACCTTGCTAATGTTTGGTGACATTAAGCCTGGCTAATAATTTAGAAATGTCAATAAAACACCTATCCTTTATTAATCCAATAGTAGTAAAGGGTTTATAACACACAAACAAAATATGAATAAAGTATTTTAATGAAATAAATACACACATGGGGTTTTAAAATCTTTAGTTTACACTTAATCCATCTGAAGACCCTTGTAATGTGAAAAAAATCAAATAAAAAAGCCACAATATCCCATACCTTTCCGGCGACCAGTCATGTCCCACGCTGTAAATCCATCTGAAGGGGTTAAATAAATTTACAACCAGGAGCCTACTAATGCAGCTGTTGCTTCTCGTTGTAAAAACTGGGGAATGAATGGAATGCAGGGGAATGTAGCATGGTAGACTTGCAGTGATGCGCCCTCTGCTGGCATAAACTCATATGAGTTTATACCAGCAGGGTATAGCAAGTGCCAGAATAGGCACTTACCTATTATACTATATATTATATTTTTATTTATATCCCTGCCTCTGAGCTGTTGCTAGGGACCAACATATCTCATTGGACACGTTCTGGCTTCATATCTATGAACCTGTGTTTGTCCCTCCCTTTTGTTATTTTCTTTCATAGGTGGATTCACATCCTTTATTCATTTTTTTTATTTCAGTATGATTGATCATTCATTATGTCTCCTCATTCTCCGCCACTAGATCACCAGTGTTAACGGGTTCTGTGCTGCTACAACCAGTCCAATTTTTGGAAAGGGTGTGTCTATGATGCTCATAAAATATTTTAAAAAAATGTACCCTCCATGGGGAAATGTTTGTACAATTTTAGTACTCCAAATGTTTTATTTTAGTGTCATAGCCTAGTTATGAACACAATTTTGGTGGTCCAAAAAAAAAATCAAGAACACATTTTGATCACTGTTATTTGCGTCAGACGCACTGTGTATCTGTGGTGTCCAAATCCTTGCTTTGCATGCATACATTCCATTTTTTGGTATGCTACCCTTGCTGTATGCAGAATTTTTTTAATTTAAATTTTTTTACAAAATACAGGCCACATATTGAAAGTCTGTTATCTCAGTCATACGTCTCGTCTATCTGTGGTGTTCAAATCAGCCATATATTCCAGTTTTTGGTCTGCTTCCCTTGGTGTATACAGTATTTTGTTGTTTTTAAAATCGTGAAAAATACAGGCCACATATTGAAACAGTCTGTTATCTCCGTCCGACGCCCGTTCTATGTGTGGTCTAAAAATAGTTGTTTTTCATGCATATATTCCAATTTTTGGTCTGCCTAATACCCTTGGTCTATACACTATCTTGTTAAAAAAAAAAAACATATATTACTGTGTGGTAGTTCCGTGACCCGCCTCATCTATCTGTGGGCTCCAAAGTGTGTATTTGAGGCTTCCATTCTCCTTTTTTTTGCGGTGTGTTACCCTAGCTCTAAACACTAGGGTTGAGCGACCTTGACATTTTTAGAGTCAAGCCGTGTTTCGCGAAACCCGACTATCTTAGAAGTCGAGTCGAGTGGAATCGGCCGATTATCGCGAAAAGTCGGGTATCGCCCGAAACACGAAACCCAATGCAAGTCAATGGGGGAGCATAGTCGGCAGTGAGTGGAGGCCAGGAAAACACCTACACTGCCCATTTTAATGGCAAAAACATCGATTCTTGTTAAAGAAGCTTGTCAATCGTAATTTACCTTATAATAATTGGAAGGCATTTGAAATTGGGGGTCATTTGGCTAAAGTTGTGGGGGGTAGGGCTGGTTCAAGTAATTAGTGGGCCCAGTAAATCTGGACCACGTCACGGCAGTGGAGCAGGGAGAGGTAAGTATTTAAACTTTGCAAGTGCTGTGATCCTGAGCAAGCAGGGGGGGCCCACTCGTAGGCATTGGCACTGGCACAGGGCCCCTCAAAGTACAGCGGTGTGTTTGCACGGCGGGGGCGCCTCCCACCGGCAGCAACACTTTTGCGTACTATGAGAGGCCCTGTGCCAGTGACGTCGCCAACTAGTATTCCTCCCCCCACCTGATGAAGGAACCTGCACTTTCATCTGCACCTTCCTGTTTGTCCCCGTGTAAGGTGGTATGGTATGCGGGAAGAGGAACCTGACTTTCAGCAGGGTCACAATCTTGCTGTGTAGCGTGCACGGGGAATTTTGCGTTATGGGTCAATGTACCAGCAGACTCATCTATCACTGGCTGGGCAATGAGCAGGATGAGGAGGAAACACAGATATAGGCCCAAAGAATAAAGTGGGCTAAATGCAGTTCAAAATTGGTAACACAGGACTAACCAGGGGGCATTGCAGTGGAGGACAACTGGAATGAGAGGCTGACACAGAGAGTAGGCCCAAATCAGTAAGTAGTCGACATGCAGTTCAAAATTGGCAACCGTAGTAAACAGGCGGCCCAGCTTTGTTCAGTTGAGGAGAACAGCAAGGAGTGGCAGACACCGATAGTAGGCCCCAACCCAACTAGTAGGCCAAATGCAGTCTAACATTAACAACTACTGAACAAGAGCCTGAAAATGGAATTTCAGGACAGGAAACCAGGAGAACAGCAAGGAGTGGCAGACACCGATAGTAGGCCCCAAACCAACTAGTACGCCAAATGCAGTTGTTCCATTTAACTACAATTTAATGAGAGCCTGAAGATAGAAGTTCAGGAAAGGCAACCTGGAGAACACCTTGGAGTGGAACACACCATCTCTCTACACCCCATACCCAATTTGTAGGCCTAATGCAGTGTAGTTTTCAACAACTACTAAACGAGAGTCAGAAGATCGAAGCAATGTGGACGAAACCTGGGGAACACCTTGGAGTGTAACACACCGTCTCTCTACACCCCATACCCAATTTGTAGGCCTAATGCAGTGTAGTTTTCTACAACTACTAAACGAGAGTCGGAAGACCGAAGCAATGTGGACGAAACCTGGGGAACACCTTGGAGTGGAACACACCATCTCTCTACACCCCATACCCAATTTGTAGGCCTAATGCAGTGTAGTTTTCTACAACTACTAAACGAGAGCATGAAGATCGAAGCAATGGAGAGGAAACCTGGGGAACACCTTGGAGTGGAACACACCATCTCTCTACACCCCATACCAAATTTGTAGGCCTAATGCAGCGTAGTTTCCAACAACTACTAAACGAGAGCATGAAGATCGAAGCTCAGGAAATGCAACCTGGAGAACACCTTGGAGTGGAACACACCATCTCTCTACACCCCATACCCAATTTGTAGGCCTAATGCAGCGTAGTTTCCAACAACTACTAAACGAGAGCATGAAGATCGAAGCAATGGCAAGGAAACCTGGGGAACACCTTGGAGTGGAACACACCATCTCTCTACACCCCATACCCAATTTGTAGGCCTAATGCAGCGCAGTTTCCAACAACTACTAAACGAGAGCATGAAGATCGAAGCAATGGAGAGGAAACCTGGGGAACACCTTGGAGTGGAACACACCATCTCTCTACACCCCATACCCAATTTGTAGGCCTAATGCAGCGTAGTTTCCAACAACTACTAAACGAGAGCATGAAGATCGAAGCAATGGCGATGAAACCTGGGGAACACCTTGGAGTGGAACACACCATCTCTCTACACCCCATACCCAATTTGTAGGCCTAATGCAGCGTAGTTTCCAACAACTACTAAACGAGAGCATGAAGATTGAAGCTCAGGAAAGGCAACCTGGAGAACACCTTGGAGTGGAACACACCATCTCTCTACACCCCATACCCAATTTGTAGGCCTAATGCAGCGTAGTTTCCAACAACTACTAAACGAGAGCATGAAGATTGAAGCTCAGGAAAGGCAACCTGGAGAACACCTTGGAGTGGAACACACCATCTCTCTACACCCCATACCCAATTTGTAGGTCTAATGCAGCGTAGTTTCCAACAACTACTAAACGAGAGCATGAAGATCGAAGCAATGGAGAGGAAACCTGGGGAACACCTTGGAGTGGAACACACCATCTCTCTACACCCCATACCCAATTTGTAGGCCTAATGCAGCGTAGTTTCCAACAACTACTAAACGAGAGCATGAAGATTGAAGCTCAGGAAAGGCAACCTGGAGAACACCTTGGAGTGGAACACACCATCTCTCTACACCCCATACCCAATTTGTAGGCCTAATGCAGCGTAGTTTCCAACAACTACTAAACGAGAGCATGAAGATTGAAGCTCAGGAAAGGCAACCTGGAGAACACCTTGGAGTGGAACACACCATCTCTCTACACCCCATACCCAATTTGTAGGTCTAATGCAGCGTAGTTTCCAACAACTACTAAACGAGAGCATGAAGATCGAAGCAATGGAGAGGAAACCTGGGGAACACCTTGGAGTGGAACACACCATCTCTCTACACCCCATACCCAATTTGTAGGCCTAATGCAGCGTAGTTTCCAACAACTACTAAATGAGAGCATGAAGATTGAAGCTCAGGAAAGGCAACCTGGAGAACACCTTGGAGTGGAACACACCATCTCTCTACACCCCATACCCAATTTGTAGGCCTAATGCAGCGTAGTTTCCAACAACTACTAAACGAGAGCATGAAGATTGAAGTTTAGGAAAGGCAACCTGGAGAACACCTTGGAGTGGAACACACCATCTCTCTACACCCCATACCCAATTTGTAGGCCTAATGCAGCGTAGTTTCCAACAACTACTAAACGAGAGCATGAAGATCGAAGCAATGGAGAGGAAACCTGGGGAACACCTTGGAGTGGAACACACCATCTCTCTACACCCCATACCCAATTTGTAGGCCTAATGCAGCGTAGTTTCCAACAACTACTAAACGAGAGCATGAAGATCGAAGCAATGGCGATGAAACCTGGGGAACACCTTGGGGAGGCAGACACCGTTAGTAGGCCCTACCAAAGTTGTACACCCAATGCAGTTTTAAAATTCCTAGAGGCTGCAAACAAGACTATTGACGCTCAGCTTTTTTCAAAGGAACACAGCTGAATTAAGTGGCGCAGACAGACACAGGTAGTAGGACTCAAACCAAAAATGTGGCTCACTGCAGCAAAAAAAAGTTACAGGGGTACACAAGCTGCAGTGCTCTGGGCAGTGGAGGACAATTTCAATAGTGAACCGCAGACAGACTTTGTACGCCTACTATTAAAAAAAGGATGCTCTATGCAATTATAAATAGGTTCCAGGGGTACACGGGCAGCAGTGGTGTGGTCAGTGGAGGCCTAGTGGAAGGAGTGACCGCAGACAGGCATCGAAGGCCTAAAATAATAACACATGGCTGTAGGCAATTTTAAATTGGTTCCAGGGGTACACGGGCAGCAGTGGCCTGGTCAGTGTAGTAGTAGTAGAAAGAACGGACCGCAGACAGGCATCGAAGGCCTAAAATAAAAAAATTGGGCTGGCTGTAGGCAATTTTAAATTGGTTCCAGGGGTACACGGGCAGCAGTGGTGTGGTCAGTGGAGGCATATTGTAAGGAGTGACTGCAGACAGGCATCGAAGGCCTAAAATAATAACACATGGCTGTAGGCAATTTTAAATTGGTTCCAGGGGTACACGGGCAGCAGTGGTGTGGTCAGTGGAGGCCTAGTGGAAGGAGTGACCGCAGACAGGCATCGAAGGCCTAAAATAATAACACATGGCTGTAGGCAATTTTAAATTGGTTCCAGGGGTACACGGGCAGCAGTGGCCTGGTCAGTGTAGTAGTAGTAGAAAGAACGGACCGCAGACAGGCATCGAAGGCCTAAAATAAAAAAATTGGGCTGGCTGTAGGCAATTTTAAATTGGTTCCAGGGGTACACGGGCAGCAGTGGTGTGGTCAGTGGAGGCATATTGTAAGGAGTGACCGCAGACAGGCATCGAAGGCCTAAAATAAAAAAATTGGGCTGGCTGTAGGCAATTTTAAATTGGTTCCAGGGGTACACAGGCAGCAGTGGTGTGGTCAGTGGAGGCCTAGTGGAAGGAGTGACCGCAGACAGGCATCGAAGGCCTAAAATAATAACACATGGCTGTAGGCAATTTTAAATTGGTTCCAGGGGTACACGGGCAGCAGTGGCCTGGTCAGTGTAGTAGTAGTAGAAAGAACGGACCGCAGACAGGCATCGAAGGCCTAAAATAAAAAAATTGGGCTGGCTGTAGGCAATTTTAAATTGGTTCCAGGGGTACACGGGCAGCAGTGGTGTGGTCAGTGGAGGCATATTGTAAGGAGTGACCGCAGACAGGCATCGAAGGCCTAAAATAATAACACATGGCTGTAGGCAATTTTAAATTGGTTCCAGGGGTACACGGGCAGCAGTGGTGTGGTCAGTGGAGGCCTAGTGGAAGGAGTGACCGCAGACAGGCATCGAAGGCCTAAAATAAAAAAATTGGGCTGGCTGTAGGCAATTTTAAATTGGTTCCAGGGGTACACGGGCAGCAGTGGTGTGGTCAGTGGAGGTCTAGTGGAAGGAGTGACCGCAGACAGGCATCGAAGGCCTAAAATAATAACACATGGCTGTAGGCAATTTTAAATTGGTTCCAGGGTTACACGGGCAGCAGTGGTGTGGTCAGTGGAGGCATAGTGGAAGGAGTGACCGCAGACAGGCTTCGAAGGCCTAACATAACAAAAATGTCAATACAATGGTATTGTCAGTGGCAGGCATTGAAGGATGTCAGCGCATAGACTAAACATTGGTGGAGCTGTGAGATAATTTTGCAAGTGGTAGAGCACTGTTTGAGCTGGGGGGGGGGGAACTGTCTTGTGGCCGGCGGTACAGGCCCAGGGCCCCTCATATTACAACGGTGTGTCTGACGTTGGGTGCGCACCACCACCGCCAGAGACACTTTATTGTACTAGGAGGGACCCAGTGGCAGTGCCGTCGACCAAAAGCGGGCACACCCACCTCTTCAGACAAACAGCACTCTCACGGGTGCTGTCGCCAAGTGTCGATACCACGGCCCCGTGTGGGGAGTTTGGCCATTTAGTGAGGTGTAAACATGTCGTATGCTGGACAATCAGGTGCAGAAAATTACGAGATTGGAAAAGGCATTCAGAATAGTCCACAGGCAAGACCTTTTCATAGGAAAGCTAGGTGTCAGCCGGGCAAGGTGGGGCAAAAGATTTCGAAATCCAGTTGTGGTTCATTTTAATGAAGGTTAGATCATCTACATTTTGAGTAGCCAGACGAGTCCTTTTTTCTGTTAGTATTGAACCTGCAGCACTGAATACTCTTTCTGATAGGACACTAGCTGCCGGGCAAGCAAGCTCCTGCAATGCATATTCTGCCAATTCTGGCCAGGTGTCTAATTTTGATGCCCAGTAATCAAATGGGAATGACGGCTGAGGGAGAACATCGATAAGGGATGAAAAATAGTTTGTAACCATACTGGACAAATGTTGTCTCCTGTCACTTTGAATTGATGCTGCAGTACCTGTCCTGTCTGCGGTCATAGCAAAATCACTCCACAACCTGGTCAGAAAACCCCTCTGGCCAACGCCACTTCTGATTTCTGCCCCTCTAACTCCTCTGGTCTGCTGGCCCCTGCAGCTCGTGTGAGAACGATCACGGGCGCTGTGTGCAGGGAATGCCAGAAGCAAACGGTCAACAAGAGTTGATTGTTTAGTTGCTAATATTAGTTCCAAGTTCTCATGTGGCATTATATTTTGCAATTTGCCTTTATAGCGAGGATCAAGGAGGCAGGCCAACCAGTAATCGTCATCGTTCATCATTTTAGTTAAGCGTGTGTCCCTTTTGAGGATACGTAAGGCATAATCCGCCATGTGGGCCAAAGTTCCAGTTCTCAAATCTGCGGTTGTGCTTGGTTGAGGGGCAGTTTCAGGCAAATCCACGTCACTTGTGTCCCTCCAAAAACCAGAACCCGGCCTTGCCGCGCCACCAATTTCCAGTGGCCCCGGAAAAGCTTCCTCATTAAAAATATAATCATCCCCATCATCCTCCTCGTCCTCCTCCTCCTCTTCGCCCGCTAACTCGTCCTGTACACTGCCCTGGCCAGACAATGGCTGACTGTCATCAAGGCTTTTCTCTTCCTCTGCTGCAGACGCCTGATCCTTTATGTGCGTCAAACTTTGCATCAGCAGACGCATTAGGGGGATGCTCATGCTTATTATGGCGTTGTCTGCACTAACCAGCCGTGTGCATTCCTCAAAACACTGAAGGACTTGACACATGTCTTGAATCTTCGACCACTGCACACCTGACAACTCCATGTCTGCCATCCTACTGCCTGCCCGTGTATGTGTATCCTCCCACAAAAACATAACAGCCCGCCTCTGTTCGCACAGTCTCTGAAGCATGTGCAGTGTTGAGTTCCACCTTGTTGCAACGTCTATGATTAGGCGATGCTGGGGAAGGTTCAAAGAACGCTGATAGGTCTGCATACGGCTGGAGTGTACGGGCGAACGGCGGATATGTGAGCAAAGTCCACGCACTTTGAGGAGCAGGTCGGATAACCCCGGATAACTTTTCAGGAAGCACTGCACCACCAGGTTTAAGGTGTGAGCCAGGCAAGGAATGTGTTTCAGTTGGGAAAGGGAGATGGCAGCCATGAAATTCCTTCCGTTATCACTCACTACCTTGCCTGCCTCAAGATCTACAGTGCCCAGCCACGACTGCGTTTCTTTCTGCAAGAACTCGGACAGAACTTCCGCGGTGTGTCTGTTGTCGCCCAAACACTTCATAGCCAATACAGCCTGCTGACGTTTGCCAGTAGCTGCCCCATAATGGGAGACCTGGTGTGCAACAGTGGCAGCTGCAGATGGAGTGGTTGTGCGACTGCGGTCTGTGGACGAGCTCTCGCTTCTGCAGGAGGACGAAGAGGAGGAAGAGGGGGTGCGAACGGCTACAGCCAACTGTTTCCTAGACCGTGGGCTAGGCAGAACTGTCCCAAACTTGCTGTCCCCTGTGGACCCTGCATCCACAACATTCACCCAGTGTGCCGTGATGGACACGTAACGTCCCTGGCCATGCCTACTGGTCCATGCATCTGTTGTCAGGTGCACCTTTGTGCTCACAGATTGCCTGAGTGCATGGACGATGCGCTCTTTAACATGCTGGTGGAGGGCTGGGATGGCTTTTCTGGAAAAAAAGTGTCGACTGGGTAGCTCGTAGCGTGGTACAGCGTAGTCCATCAGGGCTTTGAAAGCTTCGCTTTCAACTAACCGGTAGGGCATCATCTCTAACGAGATTAGTCTAGCTATGTGGGCGTTCAAACCCTGTGTACGCGGATGCGAGGCTAAGTACTTCCTTTTTCTAACCATAGTCTCATGTAGGGTGAGCTGGACTGGAGAGCTGGAGATCGTGGAACTAGCGGGGTGCCGGTGGACATGGCAGACTGAGAGACGGTGGGAGATGGTATTGTTGCCGCCGGTGCCCTAGATGCAGTGTTTCCTACTACGAAACTGGTGATTCCCTGACCCTGACTGCTTTGGCCTGGCAAAGAAACCTGCACAGATACTGCAGGTGGTGCGGAAAATGGTGGCCCTACACTGCCGGAAGGGATGTTGCGTTGCTGACTAGCTTCATTGGCCGAGGGTGCTACAACCTTAAGGGACGTTTGGTAGTTAGTCCAGGCTTGCAAATGCATGGTGGTTAAATGTCTATGCATGCAACTTGTATTGAGACTTTTCAGATTCTGTCCTCTGCTTAAGGTAGTTGAACATTTTTGACAGATGACTTTGCGCTGATCAATTGGATGTTGTTTAAAAAAATTCCAGACTGCACTCTTTCTAGCATCGGATACCTTTTCAGGCATTGCAGACTGAGCTTTAACCGGATGGCCACGCTGTCCTCCAACAGGTTTTGGCTTTGCCACGCGTTTTGGGCAAGATACGGGCCCTGCAGATGGAACCTGTTGCGATGTTGATGCCTGCTGCGGCCCCTCCTCCTCCGCTTCAGAACTGCTGCCGCCTGCACCCTGTTCCCCCAATGGCTGCCAATCGGGGTCAAGAACTGGGTCATCTATTACCTCTTCTTGTAGCTCGTGTGCAACTTCGTCTGTGTCACCGTGTCGGTCGGTAGTATAGCGTTCGTGATGGGGCAACATAGTCTCATCAGGGTCTGATTCTTGATCATTACCCTGCGAGGGCAATGTTGTGGTCTGAGTCAAAGGACCAGCATAGTAGTCTGGCTGTGGCTGTGCATCAGTGCACTCCATGTCAGATTCAACTTGTAATGGGCATGGACTGTTAACTGCTTCACTTTCTAAGCCAGGGACGGTATGTGTAAAGAGCTCCATAGAGTAACCCGTTGTGTCGCCTGCTGCATTCTTCTCTGTTGTTGTTTTTGCTGAAGAGGACAAGGAAGCGACTTGTCCCTGACCGTGAACATCCACTAACGATGCGCTGCTTTGACATTTACCAGTTTCACGAGAGGAGGCAAAAGAGCTAGAGGCTGAGTCAGCAAGATAAGCCAAAACTTGCTCTTGCTGCTCCGGCTTTAAAAGCGGTTTTCCTACTCCCAGAAAAGGGAGCGTTCGAGGCCTTGTGTAGCCAGACGACGAACCTGGCTCCACAGCTCCAGACTTAGGTGCAATATTTTTTTTCCCACGACCAGCTGATGCTCCACCACTACCACTACTCTCATTACCAGCTGACAATGAACGCCCCCGGCCACGACCTCTTCCACCAGACTTCCTCATTGTTTTAAAAACGTAACCAAACTAACGGTATTTGTTGCTGTCACACAACTTACACGGTGAGCTATAACTTCAGTATGATTTAGCTACCCCTTTACAGGTGAGTGAGACCACAACGAAAATCAGGCACAATGTTACACACTCTGTTGTTGGTGGCAACAAATGAGAGAGATGCCACACACGCAGGACTGTCACTGAAGCACAAATGTAAATATTAATCTCCCACTGATTTGATTTTTTTTTTTTTCAGGGAGACATTAGGAAAAAAAAAATAGAATAAAATGATTTTTTCAGGAAGAATTTAGAAACCAAATAAAATAAAATGATTTTTTCAGGGAGAATTTAGAAAACAAATAAAACAAAAAAAGGCTTTCTATGGCCCACTGAGTGAGAGATGACGCACACAGGAGTCAGGAGTGGCACACAAGCCCAGAGGCCAATATGTATCTCCCACTGATTGATGTAGTGATTTTTTCAGGTAGATTTTGGAACCCAAATCAAGCTAAAAAAATAATAGGCTTTCTATGGCCCACAATTGGAGAGAGAGAGAGAGAGATGGCACACCCAGGAGTCAAGACTGGCACACAAGCAGAAAGGGCAATATTAATCTCCCACTGATTTGATTTTTTTTTTTTTTTCAGGGAGACTTTAGGAAAAAAAATAATAGAATAAAATGATTTTTTCAGGAAGAATTTAGAAACCAAATAAAATAAAATGATTTTTTCAGGGAGAATTTAGAAAACAAATAAAACAAAAAAAAGGCTTTCTATGGCCCACTGAGTGAGAGATGACGCACACAGGAGTCAGAAGTGGCACACAAGCCCAGAGGCCAATATTTATCTCCCACTGATTGATGTAGTGATTTTTTCAGGTAGATTTTGGAACCCAAATCAAGCTAAAAAAATAATAGGCTTTCTATGGCCCACAATTGGAGAGAGAGAGAGAGATGGCACACCCAGGAGTCAAGACTGGCACACAAGCAGAAAGGGCAATATTAATCTCCCACTGATTTGATTTTTTTTTTTTTTCAGGGAGACTTTAGGAAAAAAAAATAATAGAATAAAATGATTTTTTCAGGAAGAATTTAGAAACCAAATAAAATAAAATGATTTTTTCAGGGAGAATTTAGAAAACAAATAAAAAAAAAAGGCTTTCTATGGCCCACTGAGTGAGAGATGACGCACACAGGAGTCAGGAGTGGCACACAAGCCCAGAGGCCAATATTTATCTCCCACTGATTGATGTAGTGATTTTTTCAGGTAGATTTTGGAACCCAAATCAAGCTAAAAAAATAATAGGCTTTCTATGGCCCACAATTGGAGAGAGAGAGAGAGATGGCACACCCAGGAGTCAAGACTGGCACACAAGCAGAAAGGGCAATATTAATCTCCCACTGATTTGATTTTTTTTTTTTTTTCAGGGAGACTTTAGGAAAAAAAAATAATAGAATAAAATGATTTTTTCAGGAAGAATTTAGAAACCAAATAAAATAAAATGATTTTTTCAGGGAGAATTTAGAAAACAAATAAAACAAAAAATAGGCTTTCTATGGCCCACTGAGTGAGAGATGACGCACACAGGAGTCAGGAGTGGCACACAAGCCCAGAGGCCAATATTTATCTCCCACTGATTGATTTATTGATTTTTTCAGGTAGAATTTAGAACCCAAATCAACCAAAAAAATAAATAGGCTTTCTATGGCCCACTATTTGTGAGAGAGATGGCACGCTTAGGACTGGCACACAAGCCCAAAGGCCAATATTAATCTCCCACTGATTGATTTATTGATTTTTTCAGGTAGAATTTAGAACCCAAATAAAGCAAAAAAAAAAAAAAATAGGCTTTCTATGGCCCACTGAGTGAGTGATGATGCACACAGGAGTCAGGAGTGGCACACAAGCCCTGAGGTCAATATTTTTCTCCCACTGATTGATGTAGTGATTTTTTCAGGTAGATTTTATAACCCAAATCAAGCAAAAATATAATTAGGCTTTCTATGGCCTACTGAGTGCGAGATGGCACACACAGGGATGGCACTCTAGCAGAAATGTCAATCTTACTCTCCCACAAAAAAAAACAAACAAAAAAAAAACAAAACAGGTGAGTGTCCAACAATTACTATCTCCCTGCAGTAATCTCAGCCAGGTATGGCAGGCAGCAATAAGGAGTGGACTGATGCACAAATTAAATAAAAAGTGTGGACAAACCAAAAAGATAGCTGTGCAGAAAGGAAGGAACAAGAGGATTTGTACTTTGAAAAAAGCAGTTGGTTTGCACAGCGGCGTACACACAGCAATGCAGCTATCAGGGAGCCTTCTAGGGCAGCCCAATGAGCTACAGCGCTGAGGGAAAAAAAAAAAATGTAGCTTCCACTGTCCCTGCACACTGAAGGTGGTGTTGGGCTGTGGAAATCGCTACAGCACAAGCGGTTTGGTGGTTAATGGACCCTGCCTAACGCTATCCCTGCTTCTGACGAAGCGGCAGCAACCTCTCCCTAAGCTCAGATCAGCAGCAGTAACATGGCGGTCGGCGGGAACGCCCCTTTATAGCCCCTGTGACGCCGCAGACAGCAAGCCAATCACTGCAATGCCCTTCTCTAAGATGGTGGGGACCAGGACCTATGTCATCACGCTGCCCACACTCTGCGTTTACCTTCATTGGCTGAGAAATGGCGCTTTTCGCGTCATTGAAACGCGACTTTGGCGCGAAAGTCGCGTACCGCATGGCCGACCCCGCACAGGGGTTGGATCGGGTTTCATGAAACTCGACTTTGCCAAAAGTCGGCGACTTTTGAAAATGAACGACCCGTTTCGCTCAACCCTACTAAACACTACTTAGCAGTAAAAAATAAATATACAGGCCACATATTGAAGAGTCTGGTATCTCAGTCAAGCGCCAGATGTATCTGTGGCCTACAAATTGTGGTATTTCAGGGCTACATTCCACTGTATTTGCTATTGTTGACCTGATTTCTATACACTATTTTTGGGGACAAAATAAAAACACAGGCCACATATTTTACAGTGTGGTATCTTCGTGACAGACCTCATGCATCTTTGGTCTACAAAGTGTGCTTTTCAGGCTTCCAGTCACCTTTATTTTCTGTGTGTTACCCTAGCTCTAAACAGTAAACACTATTTTGGCATGAATGTTTTTTTAAGTTTACCCCCCATGGGGAAATGTTTGTCAGCCCATACACTTAGTGTATGGGCATTTCAAGTCTAGGAGACGCGCTCATTTAAATTGGGCCTAGTTTTTAATGAGGCCTTCCTCCACATCTTATCATCCACTGCCACTAGATCACCAGGGTTTACGTGTTCCGTGATGCTACAGCCAGTCAATTTTCCAGTAAGGGTGTCTATGATCCCCATAAAAAATTGTTTAAAAAATGTACCCCCATGGGGAAATGTTTGTCAGCCCATACACTTAGTGTATGGGCATTACGAGTCTAAGAGACCCGCTCCTTTGTAATGAGAACGTTTTTTTTAGGAGGTCCTCCTCCATGTTTCTTCCAAGGGAGGATTGGAGTGCGGGCAAATTTGGGTAAAGGCGGTTCTTGCATTCAATGCATAAGGGAACTGTATGGCAGGACCTATTGAAGACTGTGAAGTGGGTTTTCCTGTGGCCATCCAGTATCTGGGTTCAAAGGCTTATTGGGGTGCATATGACTTGATAGCAGGGCAGGCGTTGCATTCAATGCAACAAATTTTCAGGAGGCCCTCCTGTACCTCTCGTGAAAGGGGTATTGGGGTGCATTTTAATTCTTGGTAGCCCAGCCACTCACTGCATAGGCAATAGCAGCTTAGGAGATCCACTGTTCAATAATGGCCTTTTAAGAACATTAATGCCTCCTGATGTCCCTTTAAAAATAGGCTTTGTGACTTTAAGAGACCCTCCTTCAGAAATAAAACAAGACGTGTCTCCTTATGTGTCACACACCCCATGGCCAGCTAGGGTTGCTAAATGTTACAATGACATTTCCCAGTGAATGCATTTGTATTGGTTGAAAGCAATGTTAAAGTTGAAAAATGCATCAAAAACGCTGCGTGTGAACATAGCAAAAGTGGTGGAGGAACATTTCGGTCTGGGATTAATAATTTTGCCTTATATACAACTCAATACCGTGGAAAGGATGTATCGTAACATATTTCCCAGCAATATCCATTTTGGTTTTGTTTTTGTATGTTTTTTGGTGCACCTGTAAAAATGGTGGGAAACTGACAGCATTGCTCACAGCTGTGACCTAGGAGTCAGAAATGCTTCCAGGGGCGATCCCCATGATGTCCCTGTGTCACTTGAGCAGTGATTCCATCATTTTCAGACGTTTTTAGACCTTAAAAGGACCCTCAGGGGGGATAGCGATAAAAATACTCTGGTTTCCCATAGACTTACATTGGGCTCGTTGCTTGGGTCGAGTACCCAAGTATTCCAATTTGCTCGACCCGAGCATCGAGCACCCAAGCATTTTAGTGTTCGCCCATCACTAATTATAATGCAAACAGTGCTCAAATAACATTGTTGAGTGTCCCAATAGTATGTTCCTGTCATAAAATTAGAGATTTAGTCACATTCTGATCATCAGTCGTTCTATTGACTTTGGAACAAGTGCGTGATCAGGGGAATAAGTAGGACCAGTGATGCCACTTCTGTAACCGCATGAGATGTGTCCTACTTGACTCCTGAGATTGCACATCGGTCCAGCCTTTACCACTTTTAGATACAAAACCCCTGTACAATGTAAGATATGTTTGGTTCCCGAACTGTTATAAATAGGAAGACAGTTGCAATCTCATGAGTGGTGACCTTGCAGTCAGGAAAATCAG
Source organism: Ranitomeya imitator (assembly GCF_032444005.1). NCBI lineage: Eukaryota > Metazoa > Chordata > Amphibia > Anura > Dendrobatidae > Ranitomeya > Ranitomeya imitator. The sequence continues at coordinate 1,238,688,426 of NC_091282.1, read as the reverse complement.
AAGAATCTATCAACACCAGAGCTGGTTGGTCATACTAGAAAGCAAAGAAGAAAAAGCTGACAGTTGAGCGCCATATTGCTATGGATCCTAATTGTGTACCTTATTGTGGTCTAGGTAAATGCACCAATTTTCTTAAAGTGCCCCTAAGCATGTTCTGATATTAAGCAGCTATAGACGTATAAAGCTCTTCATACTTTAAGTTAGTAAAATCTTTTTTCTGGCAAGGACGGCTGGCCAGCTGTAGTTTATGTCACCAAGATACTAACTGAGAGGTTAATGCTGTGATAGACCTCATTATACAAAATTAAAAATTCTCATCACACACTAATGACTATAAGAGATACAACAGTGACTAAGTTCTGCAGAACCATAAATATCTCTCATTTTCTATGAATATCTTTATTGGCTGCCTGCCCTACTTTGCTGCCTGTATATTGAGACATCATGGGGTGGCCTCCAAGCTAAACTCTTGGCTAAAATGTTTATTTTAGGATGTTACAAATATGAAATATCATGCAATAAACTGTTGTAGAAAATGTTCCTTGCTTCAAACGATCAATGCCATAAATCACACGCCTTAACCAACTGTAGAAAAATAGTCAAGAACCTTGGGAAGTTCTGAAAATTTCCTGTTGAGGTGATTGTCAAGAGCCCAGCTGCAGACTAACAGCAGGAGTCTGTGCACGTGTTATAGAAGGACAGAGAGAGAGTAAAGCTTACCTGTCGGAGCTCAGGACATGAAACACGTGACCTCCGAGGGAGTGAATGGAGGCGGGGCCAGACGCCGGGTAGCGGTGGAGACCGGCAAAGCTGGAGAGAAATCTAAACGTCCCGATGTCAAGCGGAGAGGTCAATGAAGTGCCAAAAGGGTGAGGCGTAAGGGTGGTCGAGACATAGCAAAAAGGTCAGAAAGCCAAAGATAGTGGTATAGTACAAATGGGGCACCAGGAGGGAAGTGAAGTACAAAGCCGAAGGTCAGAGCCAGAAACAGACAATAAGCACGGAGTCACAAGGCAAAGCAGAGAATGAGAAAACATGCCGAGTCATACACAAGAAAGCAATCGGACTAAACAGTATGCAAGCACACCAGGCGGTCAGACACACAGCCAAGACAGATGTATCACTGACAAAGATCCTTAGATGAAGGCAGCAAATATAGCCCTCCCCAAACCAAAAGGAGGCTATCCAAATTAACCCGAGAGGGCAGGGAAAAAACCCTGTTCACAGCCATGACAGTACCGCCCTCTTAAGAGGGGGCTACTGGACCCCCCCAGGCTTCTCAGGATGCCTGGCATGAAAAGCCCGAACCAACCGATCGGCATGCACTGAACCAGTTGAGACCCATGACCAATCCTCCATACCATACCCTTTCCAGTGCACCAAATATTGTATATTCTGCCACACCCACCGAGAATCAACGATGCACCCCACATCATACTCCAGATGACCTTCCACCAACACAGGAGGAGTGACAGATGAGGAGTCCTCCTGAACTGCTCCCAATGGTTTCAAAAGGGACCTGTGAAAAAAATTGGATATTTTGAAGGAGGTGGGAAGCTGTAAACTGTAGGCCACCGGGTTGACAACCTCAATAATTTTATATGGGCCAATGAACTTAGGACCCAGTTTGGCCGAGGGGACCTTAAGCTTACTATTGCGGGTGGATAACCACACCTTCTTGCCCACTTAGAATGCAGGACCTGACCCCCTCTTCTTATCTGCAAAAAATGTATACCTTCCCTGGGCCTTGATGTTTTGCTGAACCTCCACCCATAGGGCTTTTAATCATTGAACAGTACCCTCCACCTCGGGACAACCTGAGTACATGCAAGACAACTCCACAAAATGTGGGTTAAACCCATAGTTGATCAGGAAGGGAGACATTCCCGTAGACTGACTCACACGACCGATGAAAGCAAACTTTGCCACAGGTAACGCATCACACCAGTTATCTTGGCCAAGGTTTCAGCAGACGGTAAAGCGGGCAGCGGTACAAAATGAGCCTGTTTGGAAAATCTATCCACCAAGACCCACATAACAGAGTTACCTCTGGATGGAAGGAGATTAGTGATAAAATCCATGGACAAATGTGTCCATGGTCTATCCGGAATTGGTAAAGGCACCAATTCCCCAGTCGGCCGGCCAACAATGAGACTTTTTAGAATGGGCACAAACTCCATATGTGGACACAAACCTTATAACACTCGGGACCAAAGAGGGCCACCAGAAAACCCTAGCAACTGCCTCCCAGGTGGCCGAAATCACAGGATGAGCACTCAATACAGACTCATGAAACACCCGCAAGAGTCTAAGATGGAATTGTTCCACTACAAACAATTTCCCCACAGGTTTATTATTGGGAGCCAGAGCCTGGGCCTCAAAAATTTTTCTCTTCAAATCAGACGAGGTTTCAGCCACCACCACCCCGGGCTGAAGAATAGAGGACAGGGCTTCAGGAGGAGACACCGGATCAAAGTTTCTGGACAATGAATCTGCCTTAACATTCTTAGACCCAGGATGGAAGGTGATGGAAAATTGAAATCTGGAAAAAAAAAGCGACCACTGGGCTTGTCTGGGGGTCAATCTTTAGGCAGACTCGATATAAGCTAAATTTTTGTGATCGGTGATCATGGTGACCAGATAGACAGCCCCCTCCAAAAAAATTATTCAATTCTTCAAAGGTCAATTTGACTGCCAGAAGTTCCCTATTACACACATCGTAATTTCTCTTGGCAGAAGAGAGCTTTCTGGAAAAGGAGGCACAAGTTTTGAGGTTGGTCAGAGTAGCGGGACCCTGGGACAACACTGCCCCCACTCCCACCTCAGAAGCATCGACCTCCACGATAAAAGATCTAGATAGTTCTGGCTGGATCAATACTGGGGCGTAAATAAAACACTTTTTTAAAGTCAGAAAAGCATTTTTCGCAGAATTTGACCAAATCTTCACATCAGCCCCCTTGAGTGTGAGATCAGTCAGGGGCTTAACCACCTGCAAAAAACCTTAATAAACTTTCGATAGTAGTTTGCAAAGCACAGAAAGCATTGCAAACCCTATAAATCATGAGGTTGAACCCAATCAGTAATAGCCTGGACTTTTTTCGGATACATGCGAAATCCTTCACAAGAAATAATCAAACCCAAAAAAGACAATTCCTGTACAAAGAATGAACACTTCTCCAACTTAGCATACAAATGGTTCTCTCTAAGTCTAAGAAGAACAGTTCGCAGATGGTTCAAGTGGGATTGACTATCAGGTGAGTACACTAAAATGTCATCAAAATAAATTACCACAAAAAACTCAATGAGATAAAAAAAATGACATTAATAAAATTTTGAAAGACAGAAGGAGAGTTAGTCAGACCGAAAGCCATAAACAGGTTTTCAAACAGTCCTTCAGACGTGAGAAACACTGTTTTCCACTCATCCCCTTCACGAAACCTTATCAGGTTATAGGCCCCCCGTAAATCAAGCTTGGAAAACCATTTGGCCCCCGAGAGTTGGTTACACAGTAGTGATGAGCGAGTGTACTCATTTCTCGTGTTTTCCCGAGCATGCTCGGGTGGCCTCTGAGTATTTGTAACTGCTCGGAGATTTAGTTTTCATCGCGGCAGCCGAATGATTTACAGCTACTAACCAGGCTGAGTACATGTGTGGGTTGCCTGGTTGCTAGGGAATCCCCACATGTAATCAAGCAGGCTAGTAGCTCTAAATCATTCAGCTGCCACGATGAAAACTAAATCTCCGAGCAGTCATAAATACTCGGAGGTCACCCGAGCGTGCTCGGGAAAACCCGAGCAACGGATAAACTCGCACATCACTATTACACAGATCCAGAATGAGGAGGAGTGGATACTTGTTTCTCATGGTAATCTTATTCAGTTCCCAAAAGTCGAGGCATGGCTGCAAACCACCATCGTTTTTCTTAACGATAAAAACCCAGCGGCTACAGGCGAAACAGAAGGACGAATATGCTCTTTGCAGAGACTCTCCGCAATATACTCCTTCATGGCTTTGCACGCGGGCCCAGACAGATTAAACAATCGAGCCTTGGGAAGTTTAGCCCCAGGAACTAAGGCAATGGCACAATCAAAAGGTCTATGTGGTGGTAGCGCCTCAGCCTTGGTTTTGGAGAACACGTCTTCAAAGTATTTTAGGTACTCAGGAATACCCTCCAGACCGACAGACGACACAGATACAGATTTTAAAGGAGTGGACAATGGCACAGAATTGCAACACAGACTGGTACAAGTGGACCCCAACTGGACAATTTCCCCTGATACCCAATCAATAATGGGGTTATGATATACCTAGAACCAGACCAGCAGGCAAATTATTCAAGACAAAACAGCTTATGCTTTCCACATGAGTAAGACCCACTCTTAGTGAAAAAACCTCAGACACAAAACAGATTCCTTCTCGGGTGAGAGGAGTCAATAGTGACCACCTTGATGGGGGATTCAAGCCTAACTGTCCCTATATTATAAAGAGTCACAACACGAGAGTCAATTAAATTGATGGTGGATCCACAGTCAACAAAAGCAATAGTCAAAACGAGACCACCAACAATCTCCAACTCCACCTGGAGAAGGATTTTAGCAAATGAGGAAAATTGTACCTGGGAGTCTGGGCAACCTCCTTGATCGTTACCCAGACTTAGGCCTTTCCCGACATCTTAGATCAGGAGGGACAAGAAGGACAGTCCTTTTTCCAGTGTCCCAAGGCTGCGCGGTAAAAGCACAGCTGACTATGTCTGCGACGTCTCCTCTTTCTCTCATTGACTGAGATGGCTCTCACATCCATGGGTTCTGTAGGCGAAGCGGTGTCCCTTGAGCTGCAGGATAAAGGGGTTTCCTGCTGCATCACCCCTCTGGCACGGAGCCTATGATCCATATGGACAGTCTGGGTCATGGCGTCTTCCAGGGTATCTGAGGAAGGATGCAAGGCCAAAGCATCCTGGAAATGGTTAAACAGGCCTCTGTGGAACAGCCTTCTTCAGGCGGCATCATTCCAGAATATCTCAGCCGCCCAACATCTGAACTCAGTCAGAACAAAACCACTCTGCTGAGTGCTTCCCCTGTGTCACACTCATCACCACATCCTCAGCCAGACACACTCTATCAGGCTCATCATAAATATTATTATTATTATTATTATTTATTGTTATAGCGCCATTTATTCCATGGTGCTTTACATGTGAGGAGGGGTATACATAATAAAAACAAGTACAATAATCTTAAACAATACAAGTCATAACTGGTACAGGAGGAGAGAGTACCCTGCCCACGAGGGCTCACAATCTACAAGGGATGGGTGAGAATACAGTAGGTGAGGATAGAGCTGGTCATGCAGTGGTTTGGTCGATCGGTGGTTACTGCAGGTTATAGGCTTGTCGGAAGAGGTGGGTCTTCAGGTTCTTTTTGAAGGTTTCGATGGTAGGCGAGAGTCTGATGTGTTGTGGTAGAGGGTTCCAGAGTAGGGGGGATACACGAGAGAAATCTTGTATATGATTGTGGGAAGAGGAGATAAGAGGGGAGTAGAGAAGGAGATCTTGTGAGGATCGGAGGATGCGTGTAGGTAAGTACCGGGAGACGAGGTCACAGATGTATGGAGGAGACAGGTTGTGGATGGCTTTGTACGTCATGGTTAGGGTTTTGTAGTGGAGTCTCTGGGCAATGGGGAGCCAGTAACGGGATTGACAGAGGGGAGAGGTCGGGGAATAGCGGGGGGACAGGTGGATTAGTTGGGCAGCAGAGTTTAGAATAGATTGGAGGGGTGCAAAAGAGTGTTAGAGGGGAGGCCACAAAGCAGGAGGTTGCAGTAGTCAAGGCAAGAGATGATGAGGGCATGGACTAGGGTTTTTGCAGATTCTTGGTTGAGGAATGTACGGATTCATGAAATATTTTTGAGTTGAAGTCGGCAGGAAGTGGAAAGGTCTTGGATATGTGGTTTGAAGGAGAGATCAGCATCAAGGATTACCCCGAGGCAGCGAGCTTGTGGGAGTGCGGAGAGTGGGCAGCCATGCACTGTAATGGATAGGTTCGTTGGGGGGGTCGTGTGAGATGGGGAAAGATGATGAATTCTGTTTTGTCCATGTTAAGTTTCAGAAATCTAGCGGAGAAGAAGGATGAAATAGTGGACAGACATTGAGGGATTCTGGTTAGTAGGGATGTGATATCTGGTCCAGAGATGTAGATCTGTGTGTCATCAGCATAGAGGTGATACTGAAAGTCATGAGATTCTATGAGCTGTCCCAGGCCAAAGGTGTAAATGGAGAAGAGCAGGGGCCCAAGGACTGAACCTTGTGGGACTCCGACAGATAGGGTGCGAGGTGAGGAGGTGGTATGTGAGTGGGAGATGTTGAATGTCCGGTCTGTTAGGTATGATGAGATCCAGGATAGGGCCAAGTCTGTGATGCCAAGGGATGAGAGGGTCTGTAATAATAGGGAATGGTCCACTGTGTCAAAGGCAGCCGACAGGTCAAGGAGGAGGAGGACAGAGTAGTGTTGCTTGCTCTTGGCAGTTAAAAGGTCATTGGTGACCTTAGTTAGGGCAGTTTCAGTGGAATGGTGTAACCGGAAGCCAGATTGTAAGCGGTCAAAGAGGGAGCAAGAAGAGAGATGGGAGGACAGTTCAAGGTAGACGTGTTGTTCCAGTAGTTTGGAGGCATAAGGGAGAAGTGATATAGGGCGATAGCTAGATATAGAGGATGGGTCAAGAGAGGGCTTTTTGAGGATAGGTGTGATGGAGGCATGTTTAAAGCTTGAGGGGAAAACACCAGTTGTTAGTGATAGGTTGGAGAGATGGGTTATGGTTGGGATGAAGACTGTGGTGAGGTTTGGGATGAAGTGGGATGGGATCGGGTCAAGTGCACAGGTGGTGAGATGCGATCTTGAAAGTAGAGTGGAGAGTAGTGTTGAGCATTCCGATACCGCAAGTATCGGGTATCGGCCGATATTTGCGGTATCGGAATTCCGATACCGAATTCCGATACTTCCCGCGTATCGGATACCGGAATCGGAAGTTCCCAGAATTCAAACTGAACGCAGCAGCCAATGAGGAATGATTGGAAGTGTGGGCACATCCTGTTTAGCATGGTGGGCATGTAAGTACTGGCAAGGCTTGGATTGGCTGCTGAAATGATGTCACTCTGCACTATAAAAAACGCTGCCGCCATTTTGCGCTCACTCTGCTGTGATTTCAGTTAGGGACAGGACGCTGTGTTCTAACTGAGGGCCAGTCGAGCTAGCTAATTGCTTTATTTTCCTTTCCAAAGGCTAATTTAGCAAAACGCTGTGTGTTCTTCACTGTTCACCTTGCTCTTGCCTTGCAGCACTGTTTTAACAGCGTTCTGCAAGGTCTCTGTGTGTGTGTGTGTGTGCAGCTCACTCTGTAGTCTGTGTGCAGCCATATACCCGGTTGTATTCAGCTCAGGGGGGGGTTCACACTGCCTCACACAGTTGTCCTTTTTTGCTCTTAGTGCAGCCTGCTGCACATTTTTTCTCAAATTTCCTATTAGTGTTTTTCCACCAGTCTCCAGCTCTATTGTGGAAAAACACTACATAGGATAACCTAGAGGGGGGTTTTTGGGCCTTGCAGCGCCGTTTACGGCTGTCTGCACGGTCTCCGTGTGAGCCCAGCTCGCCCTGTAGTCTGTGTGCAGCCATAGCCGGTTGGATTCAGCTCAGGGTTCGTTACTGGCTCATACCTTGAGAAAAATTTTACTTTTTTTCAAATAGTGCAGCCTGTTTAAAATTTGAAAAAAAAAAATTCCTATTAGTGTCTTTCCACTCGTATCCAGCTAAATAGTGGAAAAACACTATATAGGATAACCTAGAGGAGGGTTTTTTGGCCTTGCAGCGCCGTTTACGGCTGTCTGCACGGTCTCCGTGTGAGCCCAGCTCGCCCTGTAGTCTGTGTGCAGCCATAGCCGGTTGGATTCAGCTCAGGGTTCGTTACTGGCTCATACCTAGAGAAAAATTTTACTTTTTTTCAAATAGTGCAGCCTGTTTAAAATTTGAAAAAAAAAAATTCCTATTAGTGTCTTTCCACTCGTATCCAGCTAAATAGTGGAAAAACACTATATAGGATAACCTAGAGGAGGGTTTTTTGGCCTTGCAGCGCCGTTTACGGCTGTCTGCACGGTCTCTGTGTGAGCGCAGCTCGCCCTGTAGTCTGTGTGCAGCCATAGCCGGTTGGATTCAGCTCAGGGTTCGTTACTGGCTCATACCTTGAGAAAAATTTTACTTTTTTTCAAATAGTGCAGCCTGTTTAAAATTTGAAAAAAAAAAATTCCTATTAGTGTCTTTCCACTCGTATCCAGCTAAATAGTGGAAAAACACTATATAGGATAACCTAGAGGAGGGTTTTTTGGCCTTGCAGCGCCGTTTACGGCTGTCTGCACGGTCTCCGTGTGAGCCCAGCTCGCCCTGTAGTCTGTGTGCAGCCATAGCCGGTTGGATTCAGCTCAGGGTTCGTTACTGGCTCATACCTAGAGAAAAATTTTACTTTTTTTCAAATAGTGCAGCCTGTTTAAAATTTGAAAAAAAAAAATTCCTATTAGTGTCTTTCCACTCGTATCCAGCTAAATAGTGGAAAAACACTATATAGGATAACCTAGAGGAGGGTTTTTTGGCCTTGCAGCGCCGTTTACGGCTGTCTGCACGGTCTCTGTGTGAGCGCAGCTCGCCCTGTAGTCTGTGTGCAGCCATAGCCGGTTGGATTCAGCTCAGGGTTCGTTACTGCCTCATACCTTGAGAAAAATTTTACTTTTTTTCAAATAGTGCAGCCTGTTTAAAATTTGAAAAAAAAAAATCCTATTAGTGTCTTTCCACTCGTATCCAGCTAAATAGTGGAAAAACACTATATAGGATAACCGAGAGGAGGGTTTTTTGGCCTTGCAGCGCCGTTTACGGCTGTCTACACGGTCTCCGTGTGATTTAAACTAGCTCTGTAGCCCGATCTGCACCAAAAAAAAAGTTAAGTTCACCAAACACAACTTAACACTTGTGTAGGCCACATTTGAAAAATAATAAAGTTTAGTCCACAATTTACAACATTAGTGTTTCTTACACCTGTTAGGAGGAGCATTTCAGGAATAAGCACACTAAGGCCTTAGTACTTTTCTGCTTATCTTTATCTGTCAACCAAGATGAAGAGGGCAGGGAGTAAGGCACGTGGGCGTGGGCGCGGAGCAGGGAGAGGACGTGGTGATTCTGTGCCTGCTGCGGGCGCCGGTGACTCGTCGTCACTCAGTTTCAGCAGGGAACAGTCCTTCATGCGCAGCTTTGTCGGAGAGCGCCGTGCACCGCTGCTACGTGAAGACCAAATTGAAGCCGTTGTCGGGTGGATGGCAGCTAACGCCTCGGCATCGACTTCAGTTAGTGCCACATCCTCTCAGGCACAGAGCACTGGAGAGCAGCCATCTGTCTCTTCACCACCTGCCAAATTGGCCAGGCAGTCAGAGAGCCCAGGACAGGAGCCGTCTCTACTTCTGTTCTCTGAATCTCTTGGCTTGGAAACAGGGGGCCAGCCAAGCAGCATTGGAGAAATGGAAGAAGAGGCAGTGTGCAGTGATGCCCAAAAGCTTTATCTCTCTGACTCTGAAGAGGCAGGTGGGCCAGTGCCTCCGGTGACCACAGCGCAGTACGCATCTGATGATGAAACTCAGGTGCCGCTTTCTGATGCGTACTGTGCTGCCGAGACTACCCAGGAGGAGCAGTTGGTGGCAGAGGGTAGTGGAGATGATGAGGTCCTTGACCCATCGTGGCGTGAGGAACAGGAAGGTGGTGGGAGCAGCTCTGAGGAAGAGCTTCCCCTTACGGGCCAAAGAGGGAGAGGGAGGGGGAAGACTGCGGAGCCTGTAGCCTCCACTTTGGCACCCGTTAGGAGCCTGTCTCTTTCCAAAGCCAAAAAGGGCGCTCCCAAGACTTGCAGTGCCTGGTCCTTTTTTGACACAGTTGCAGATGACATTTGTTTTGTCAAAAGCAAGCTGTGTCATCAGAAAGTAAAAAGAGGTAAAAGTGTCAGCAACCTCAATACCACAAATATGTGGAAACATGTGCGGAACAGGCACGCGGTGGAGTTACAGAAACACAGTGAAGACGTAGGCCAACCAACAGCGGCAGCTACCACCTCTTCATCTCGTGTTGCCTCTTCCTCCACTGTTGTCCAGAGACCTAGTGTAATTCAACCCACAGCACCACCTTCCCAGTCATCCTCACACTCCCAGTCTACTCTACAGCCATCGGTAGTCCAGGCATGGGAGAAAAGGCGGGCATTCTCGGCCAACCACCCCCGAGCACAGGCTCTGAATGCAGGCATTGCCAAACTGTTGTCCCTGGAAATGCTCTCGTTCAGGCTGGTGGAGACTGACAGCTTCCGTGACTTGATGGCATTGGCAGTCCCACAGTACAAGGTGCCCAGCCGCTTTTACTTCAGCAGGCAGGCTGTCCCTGCCCTGCACAGGCATGTTGAGGCAAACATAAAACATGCGCTACTGAACACCGTCAGTAGCAAGGTCCACCTCACCACCGATGTGTGGACCAGTCAGCATGGACAGGGGCGATATGTTTCCCTCACTGCCCATTGGGTTAATGTTGTTGAGCCAGGTACAGATCGTGCGAGTGGCACAGGACGTGTCCTGCCCACTCCAAGGATTGCAGGAATCCAGTCTGTACGCATCGACTCCTCCTCTTACACAAGTTCCTCTGATTCCTCTCTGCAGGATCCGTCACAGTCCACCTCCACATGGACCCGTGAACGTTTACCTATGACCGACATGAGCACAGCCGTGGCCAAACGTCAGCAGGCCGTCTTGAAACTAGTTTCATTGGGGCATCGAAGCCACACAGCGCAGGAGCTCTGGAATGCCATCAAGCAGGAGAGCGATGTGTGGTTACTGCCAGAGAATCTCCAGCCAGGCATGGTAGTGTGTGACAATGGCCGAAATCTGGTGGCAGCTTTGGCCCTTGGCAACCTCACTCACATCCCATGTCTGGCACATGTGCTCAATTTGGTTGTGCAGAGTTTTCTGAGGGACTATCCGGATCTTGATGCCCTGCTGCACAAGGTCCGCCTAGAGTGTGCTCACTTGCGGCGTTCCAGCTTGGCCAGATCCCGCATTGCTGCTCTGCAGCGCCGATTCCGCCTTCCGGAACACCGCATCATATGTGACCTACCTACCCGGTGGAATTCCACGTTACATATGTTGGAGCGGTTGTGTGAGCAGCAGCAAGCAGTTATGGAGTACCAGCTGCATCAGGCGCAAAGAAGTCGCAGTCAGCGCCGATCAGACTTCACAACCACAGAGTGGGCCACTATGAAGGACGTCTGCCAGGTTTTGCGTCCTTTTGATTATTCCACGCGGATGGCAAGTGCAGATGATGCACTAGTCAGCATGACTGTCCCCCTTATCTGCCTGCTTCAGCAAACTTTGCAAGGGTTAAGGGATGATGTGGTGGAAGAGGTGGAGGATGAGGAGTCACCTTTTCCATCAGCTTCTGGAGAGTCAGCGCCACATGGTTCCTCACAAAGGGGTACGCAGGAGCCAATTTGTGAGGAGGATGAGGAGGAGTCAATGGAGGAGGATGAGCTCCGTCCAGAGGAGGGAGCGACACAATTGTCCAGTGGTCAGTGTGTACAGCGAGGGTGGGGTGATGACGAGCGGGCAGAGATCATGTCTCAAGCAGGGGACAGCGTTTCTGGGCCAGTTGGCACTCTGCAGCACATGGTGGATTTCATGCTGCAGTGCCTGAGAAACGACCGCCGCATCGACCACATTCTCAACATGCCTGATTATTGGGTGTTCACCCTCCTCGATCCTCGCTACCGGGACAACGTCCAAAACCTCATCCCTGCGTTGACCCGGGAGCGTAAATTGCGGGAGTACCACGACACACTGGTGAATTCCATCATCTTCTCCTGTCCAACTGAGAGGAGTGCTGCTAGTGCTTTACAAAGCAGCTCAGTGCGTCGAGGCAGTGGGGGAGGCTCTGCCCAAAGAGGGAGCAGAAGCAGTGCCTCTGCCCAAGGCAAGCCCAGTATGGCACAACTCTGGCACACTTTTGTGTGCCCGCCCCAAATGTCTACACCATCACCGGCGGCTCCAGTCAGCAGGAGGCAACGGTTCCGTCAGATGGTGACAGACTACATGGCTTGCCCTCTTACTGTACTCCCAGACGGCTCTTCCCCGTTCAAGTTTTGGGTCTCTAAGCTGGATACATGGCCAGAGCTAAGCCAGTATGCATTGGAGGTGCTGGCTTGCCCTGCGGCTAGTGTCTTATCGGAACGTGTCTTTAGTGCCGCAGGTGGTGTACTAACAGACCGTCGCATGCGACTATCCTCTGATAACGTTGACCGGCTTACTTTCCTGAAAATGAACCAGGCCTGGATCTCGCAGGAATTTGCCACTCCTCTGCCTGATTAAGTAATTGGGTGTCATCCAGGTCTCCTGCTGTGTTCATCTTTCTACCACCTGAACTGCTATTCCTGGGCTCCAACACCGCCAGTTGCGGCTCAGAAGTGCAGGCTGCACAGTAAAAACATACGACCCAGTGTTATTGGGTTTCAGTAACGTCAGCTGATCCCCAGCTGTGTAGCCGGCAATGTGTCCTGCGACCGCCACGCTGGCACAACAACCTAAATGTAAGGGAACCTGTCCCCCCCCCCCGTCGTTTGTTACTGAAAGAGCCACGCAGAACTTAACACTTATAAAATGTGTTCACTGATACCGTTATACCGTCCCGGAGCTGGGACTTTCCTTCGTAATGTGACGCAGCACAGCCGTCATTCCTACCCCCTTGGTGCCATGCGCTGCCTCCTCAGCGTTGTTTTAAGCTGTCACGGAGCCTGCGCTGTTCTGTTATCCCTTGGGCATGCCCTATTTGCGCTGCCTGTCTTCTGACATAATTTGGTGTCAGGCTGGCTGCGCCTGTGCGGCCGCGCTGCCCGAGATACCGCCTTGCAGTGTCTTCTGATTGAGTCACACTGCGGGCCTGGGATCCATGGGCATGCGCAGTGCATATCTTCCCCTCGGGCTCTCGCTCATTTCCCTCCGCCTTCTTTAGACTGTGCGCCGTCAGCTGATCCCTAGCATGCCACGGCCGTGACACCGCACAGTCTGAAGAAGAGGGAAGGAGGGGAGTGAGAGTCGAGGTTATGCATTGTGCATGCCCATGGTTCCAAGGCCCGCAGTTGGATTACGTTAGACGAGACTGCGAGGTGGGATCTGGAGCAGCGTGGACGCACAGGCACTGACAGCCTGACACCAAATTATGTCAGAAGACAGGCAGCGCTAATTGGGCATGGCCAAGGGCTAACAGAACAGCGCAGGCTCCGTGACAGCTTAAAACAACGCTGAGGAGGCAGCGCACGGCATCAAGGGGATAGGAATGACAGCTGTGCTGTGTCCCATTACGAAGGAAATTCGCACCTCCGGAACGGTTTAACGGTATAAAGGGACACATTTTTAGTGTTTACTTCGGTGTTTGCAAGGAGCATAATTAAAAGAGCAACCTTTTCCTTTTGCATCCTTAGTGCTGCACAAGATGGCTCTTTCAGCTACAAACGTCTTGGGGGGGGGTTAAAGGTTTCCTTTCAACCTTCTCCAATCAGGCTTCGGCCTACACTCTGTTCCTCTTCTCCTCCTGCTGTCCCTGGGCTCTAACACCGCCAGTTGGTGCCTGGAAGTGCTGTGTGCACAGTCAACAGTCGCTCCTCTGTTATTGGGGTTCAGTAACGTCAGCTGATCCCCAGCTGTGTATCCGGCAACGTGTCATGCGACCGCCACGCTGGCACAACTAAAATGTAAGGGGACCTGTCCCCCCCCCCCCCTAGGCGTTTGTTACTGAAAGAGCCACCATGTGCAGCACTAATACTGCACAAGGGAAAGGTCGCTCTTGAAATTATGCTCCTTGCAAACGCTGAACTACACACTCATGTAATGTGTCCCCTCACACCGTCCAACCGTCCCGGAGGTGGGACTTTCCTTTGTAATGTGACGCAGCACAGCCGTCATTGCTACCCCCTTGGCACCGTGCGCTGCCTCCTTAGCGTTGTTTGATTCCGTCATGGACCCTGCGCTGTTATGTTATCCCTTGGCCATGCACAGTTTGCGCTGCCCGTCCCCTGACATCATTTGTTGTCGTCCTGGCTGCGCCTGTGTGTCCACGCTGCCCGAAATCACACCTCGCAGTGTCGTCTAATGTGATCCCACAGTGGGCCTGGTATCCATGGCCATGCGCAGTGCATATACTAGCCTCTCACTCCCCTTCTTCACGCTTCTTCAGACTAGGCGGCGTCAGCTGATCCCTAATAGCATGCCACGGCCGTGACGCCGCACAGTCTGAAGAAGCAGGAAGGAGGTGAGTGAGAGGCGATGATATGCACTGCGCATGCCCATGGATCCCTGGCCCGCAGTGGGACTACATTAGATGACACTGCAAGGTTGGATCTCGGCAGCTTGGACGCACAGGCACTGCCAGCCTGACACCTACATGATGTCAGAAGACGGGCACCGCTAACTGTGCATGGCCAAGGGATAACATTACAGCGCGGGCTCCGTGACAGAACCAAACAACGTTGAGGAGGTGGCGCCCGGCACCAAGGGGGTTGGAATGACGGCTGTGCTGTGTCACATTACAAAGGAAAGTCCCACTTCCGGGATGGTTTGACGGTGTGAGGGGACACATTATATGAGTGTGTACTTCAGCGTTTGCAAGGAGCATAATTTTCGGAGCCACCATTTTCCATGTGCAGTATTACTGCTGTACAAGATGGCTCTTTCAGCAACAAATGCCTGGGGGGGGGGTTAAAGGTTCCCTTTCAACTTGCTCCACTGCAGGCTTCGGCCTACACTCTGCTCCTCTTTGATTCCCTGGGTTTCAACACTGTCAGTTGCCACCTGGAAGTGTTGTCTACACAGAAAAAACACTAAGTGATGTGTCAGTGGGGTTCAGCACCGCCAGCTGTTCCCCTGCTGTGTAGTCGGCAACGTGTCCAGCACAAGCCACGCTGGCACAACAGAACAAAAGCTGCCACCAGTGCAGGCTTCGGCCTACACTCTGCTCCTCTCCTCCTCCTGCTGACCCTGGGCTCAAACACCGCTAGTTTTTGCCCGGAAGTGCTAGCTGCACAGAGAAAAACACCAGCCAATGTGTTAGTGGGGTTCAGCAACGCCAGCTGTTCCCCTGCTGTGTAGCCGGCAACGTGACCTGCAAACGCCACGCAGGCACATGAACTGAAATTAAAGGGAACCTGGCCCCACCCCCCCAGGTGTTTCTATGTATAACAGCCACCTAGTACAGCAGTACTGCTGCATTTGTACAAGGTGGCTGACTTTTTCTCCTTGCCCACGTGGAACTCAACACGTACAAAATGTGTCTCATTGAGACCATTCCACTGTCCCTGAGGTGTGACTTTCCTTTCTAATGATACGCAGCACCCCCCTTGGTAGTGTTTCCCGTCTTTTGTCATCATGGTTAGCTGGCTGCGCCTGTGCATATGCCCTGCTAGAAACAACGCCCCTCGTTGTCATATTTATTTTGTCAGCGAGGGTGTGGTTTCTTCAGACTGTGCGGACTCCTGGCCGTGGTAGGCGATAAGGGATCAGCTGAGGCCGCCGAGTCTGGAGCAGGTGTAAGGACATGTGTAAGCGGCAAACCTATTTACTGCACAAGGCCACGAATCACAGCCACGCAGTGTGATTTTTTGAAAACACACTGTGGGTCTGGGATTCATGTCCATCGCTAACCGCAACGGCCGAAATGAAATGAGGTCAGAAGACAGGAAGCGCTCACAGCGCATGGCCAAGGGATCACAATAGCGCAGACTCCTGTACAGCAAAAAACAACGCTCAGGAATCTGCGCCCAGTACCTAGGTGCAAATTTTGACACCTGTGCTGCGTCTCCTTAAAAAGACAAGTCACGCCTCCACAACTGTTTGACAGTATAATGGGCTAAATAGTGTACGTGTTCTATTCAGCGTGTGCAAGGAGCAAAATTAAATAGAGCAACCTTTGACTTGTGCATCATTAATGCTGTTCAAGGTGTGGCTCTTGTACCTTGCAACACCTGAGGGGGGGGTTAAAGGTAACCTTTGAAATTGGTTCAACTAGGCTTCGGCCTACACTCTGCTCCTCTACTCCTCCTGCTGACCCTGGGCTCAAACACCGCTAGTTTCTGCCCGGAACTGCTAGCTGCACAGAGAAAAACACCAGTCAATGTGTTAGTGGGGTTCAGCACCGCCAGCTGTTCCCCTGCTGTGTAGTCGGCATCGTGTCCAGCACAAGCCACGCTGGCACAACTGAACAAAAGCTGCCACCAGTGCAGGCTTCGGCCTACACTTTGCTCCTCTCCACCTCCTGCTGACCCTGGGCTCAAACAACGCCAGTTTCTGCCCGGACATGCTAGCTGCACAGAGAAAAACACCAGCCAATGTGTTAGTGGGGTTCAGCACCACCAGCTGTTCCCCTGCTGTGTAGCTGGCAACGTGTCCTACAAACGCCACGCAGGCACATGAACTGAAATTGAAGGGAGCCTGCCCCCCACCCCCCCAGGTGTTTCTATGTATAACAGCCACCTTGTACAGCAGTACTGCTGCATTTGTACGAGGTGGCTGACTTTTTCTCCTTGCACAAGTGGAACTCAACAAGTACAAAATGTGTCTCATTACAGACCATTACAATGTCCCTGAGGTGTGACTTTCCTTTTTAATGACACGCAGCACCCCCATTGTTAGCGCTGCCCGTCTCCTGACATCATTGGTTGGCTGGCTGTGCCTGTGCGTCCCCCCTGCCCGACACAATGCCCCCCATTGTCTCATATATTTTGACTGCGAGGGTGTGATTGATGGGCACGAGCAGTGCATATGTTCCCCTGTCTTCACTCCCCTCCTTCCACCTTCTTCTGACTGTGCGGCCTCATGGCCGCGGCATGCGATAAGGGATCAGCTGAGGCCGCCCAGTCTGAAGCAGGTGTAAGGACATGTGTGAGCGGCGAACATATTTACTGAACAAGGCCACGAATCCCAGCCACGCAGTGTGATTTTTTGAAAACACACTGTGGGTCTGGGATTCATGTTCATCGCTAACCGTAACGGCCGACATTAAATGAGGTCAGAAGACAGTAAGCGCTCACAGCGCATGGCCAAGGGATCCCAATAGCGCAGACTCCTGTACAACAAATAACAACGTTCAGGAATCTGCGCACAGCAGCTAGGTGTAAATTTTGACACCTGTGCTGCATCTCCTTAAAAAGACTAGTAGTCACGCCTCCACTACTGTTTGACAGTATAATGGGCTAAATAGTGTATGTGTTTTATTCAGCGTGTGCAAGGAGCAAAATTAAATAGAGCAACCTTTGACTTGTGCATCATTAATGCTGTTCAAGGTGTGGCTCTTGTACCTTGCAACACCTGAGGGGGGGGGTTAAAGGTAACCTTTGAAATTGGTTCAACTAGGCTTCGGCCTACACTCTGCTCCTCTACTCCTCCTGCTGACCCTGGGCTCAAACACCGCTAGTTTTTGCCCGGAACTGCTAGCTGCACAGAGAAAAACACCAGTCAATGTGTTAGTGGGGTTCAGCAAAGCCAGCTGTTCCCCTGCTGTGTAGTCGGCAACGTGTCCAGCACAAGCCACGCTGGCACAACAGAACAAAAGCTGCCACCAGTGCAGGCTTCGGCCTACACTTTGCTCCTCTCCTCCTCCTGCTGACCCTGGGCTCAAACAACGCCAGTTTCTGCCCGGACATGCTAGCTGCACAGAGAAAAACACCAGCCAATGTGTTAGTGGGGTTCAGCACCGCCAGCTGTTCCCCTGCTGTGTAGTCGGCATCGTGTCCAGCACAAGCCACGCTGGCACAACTGAACAAAAGCTGCCACCAGTGCAGGCTTCGGCCTACACTTTGCTCCTCTCCTCCTCCTGCTGACCCTGGGCTCAAACAACGCCAGTTTCTGCCCGGACATGCTAGCTGCACAGAGAAAAACACCAGCCAATGTGTTAGTGGGGTTCAGCACCGCCAGCTGTTCCCCTGCTGGGTAGCTGGCAACGTGTCCTGCAAACGCCACGCAGGCACATGAACTGAAATTGAAGGGAGCCTGCCCCCCACCCCTAGGTGTTTCTATGTATAACAGCCACCTTGTACAGCAGTACTGCTGCATTTGTACAAGGTGGCTGACTTTTTGTCCTTGCCCACGTGGAACTCAAAACGTACAAAATGTGTCTCATTGAGACCATTCCACTGTCCCTGAGGTGTGACTTTCCTTTCTAATGATACGCAGCACCCCCCTTGGTAGCGCTTCCCGTCTTCTGACATCATTGGTTGGCTTGTTGCGCCTGTGCGTCCGCCCTGCCTGAAACAATGCTCCTCGTTGTCTTATTTTGACTGCGAGGGTGTGATTGATGGGCACGAGCAGTGCATATCTTCACCTGTCTTAACTCATCTCCTTCCGCCTTCTTCAGACTGTGCAGCCTCATGGCCGCGGCATGCGAGAAGGGATCAGCAGAGGCCGCCCAGTCTGAAGCAGGTGTAAGGACGTGTGTGAGCGGCCAAAATATTTACTGCTCAAGGCCACGAATCACAGCACCGCAGTGTGACTTTATGAAAAGGCACTGTGGGTCTGGGATTTATGGCCATCGTTAACCGCACCGGCCAACATGAAATGAGGTCATAAGACGGGCAGCTCTAACAGGGCATTGCCAAGGGATAACACAAGAGCGCAGACTCCTGTACAGCAAATAACAACGCTCAGGAAGCTGCGCCAAGCACCAAGGCGTTATTTGGGACACCTGTGCTGCGTCTCCTTAAAAAGCCAAGTCACGCATCCACTACAGTTTGACTGTAGAATGGGCTAAATTGTGTACGTCTTTCATTCAGCGTGTGCAAGTAGACAAATTAATAGAGCAACCTTTCACTTATGCAGCATTAATACTGCACAAGGTGTGTCTCTTGTACTTTGTAACACCTGAGGGGGGGTTAAAGGTTTCCTTTGAAATTGGTTCAAATAGGCTTCGGCCTACACTCTGCTCCTCTACTCCTCCTCCTGCTTCAACACGGGCTCTAACATCGCTAGTTTTTGACCGCAAGTGCTAGCTGCACAGAGAAAAACACACGCCATTGTGTTAGTGGGGTTCAGCAACGCCAGCTGTTCCCCCACTGTGTAGCCGGCAAAGTGTCCTGCAAACGCAACACAGACACAAAGCTGCCTCCAGTGCAGGCTTCGGCCTACACTCTGCTCCCCCTGCTTACCCTTAGCTCCAACACCGCTAGTTGGGGCTCTAGGAAGACAATCTTTAATAGGCAACGCATCTGGGTTCCAGCACCGCCAGCTGGTTCTCGGCAGTGTTCTTGACACAGGTACTCCCTCGTGCCAAGCCTGGTTTCAGCACCGCCAGCTGTTTCCGGGTTGTGTCAAGCTCACTGAGACGCCTATGCTTGCCCCGTCGTGGTGCGGTCGGGTTAGCCAACTCCAGGGTGCCTCCAGTTTAGGAGCTTCCTATGTGGGCTGCGTGAACTGGTAGTCAAGGCTGGTTCTGTAGTGCCAGTAGGCCCAGCTCCCCCTGTTGGACTGTTGGGGTTCGGTAACTGCGGCTGCCTCGCGGCCTAGCTGTTCTCTCCTCTCCTGTGGGCCTTGGGGTCCACCACCTGGTTCCAGCACCGTCAGCTGGTTCCGGGCCGAGCCTTTGGCTTAGGTGCCTCCTCCTGGGTATCCGAGTTCCGCCAACGTCAGGCGGTCCTTGGTAGTGCTTTTAAGCGCAGGCACCTACAGCTTAGTAACCGGGTTCCAGCACCGCCAGCTGGTCCTCGGTCGTGCCATTGGCTCTTGCACACTGGGGCAACACATCTGGGTTCCAGCACCGCCAGCTGGTTCTCGGCAGTGTTCTTGTCACAGGTACTCCCTCGTGCCAAGCCTGGTTTCAGCACCGTCAGCTGTTTCCGGGTTGTGTCAAGCTCACTGAGACGCCTATGCTTGCCCCGTCGTGGTGCGGTCGGGTTAGCCAACTCCAGGGTGCCTCCAGTTTAGGAGCTTCCTATGTGGGCTGCGTGAACTGGTAGTCAAGGCTGCTTCTGTAGTGCCAGTAGGCCCAGCTCCCCCTGTAGGACTGTTGGGGTTCGGTAACTACGGCTGCCTCGCGGCCTAGCTGTTCTCTCCTCTCCTGTGGGCCTTGTGGTCCACCACCTGGTTCCAGCACCGTCAGCTGGTTCCAGGCCGAGCCTTTGGCTTAGGTGCCTCCTCCTGGGTATCCGAGTTCCGCCAACGTCAGGCGGTCCTTGGTAGTGCTTTTAAGCGCGGGCACCTACAGCTTAGTAACCGGGTTCCAGCACCGCCAGCTGGTCCTCGGTCGTGCCATTGGCTCTTGCACACTGGGGCAACGCATCTGGGTTCCAGCACCGCCAGCTGGTTCTCGGCAGTGTTCTTGACACAGGTACTCCCTCGTGCCAAGCCTGGTTTCAGCACCGCCAGCTGTTTCCGGGTTGTGTCAAGCTCACTGAGACGCCTATGCTTGCCCCATCGTGGTGCGGTCGGGTTAGCCAACTCCAGGGTGCCTCCAGTTTAGGAGCTTCCTATGTGGGCTGCGTGAACTGGTAGTCAAGGCTGGTTCTGTAGTGCTAGTAGGCCCAGCTCCCCCTGTCGGACTGTTGGGGTTCGGTAACTGCGGCTGCCTCGCGGCCTAGCTGTTCTCTCCTCTCCTGTGGGCCTTGGGGTCCACCACCTGGTTCCAGCACCGTCAGCTGGTTCCGGGCCGAGCCTTTGGCTTAGGTGCCTCCTCCTGGGTATCCGAGTTCCGCCAACGTCAGGCGGTCCTTGGTAGTGCTTTTAAGCGCGGGCACCTACAGCTTAGTAACCGGGTTCCAGCACCGCCAGCTGGTCCTCGGTCGTGCCATTGGCTCTTGCACACTGGGGCAACGCATCTGGGTTCCAGCACCGCCAGCTGGTTCTCGGCAGTGTTCTTGACACAGGTACTCCCTCGTGTCAAGCCTGGTTTCAGCACCGCCAGCTGTTTCCGGGTTGTGTCAAGCTCACTGAGACGCCTATGCTTGCCCCGTCGTGGTGCGGTCGGGTTAGCCAACTCCAGGGTGCCTCCAGTTTAGGAGCTTCCTATGTGGGCTGCGTGAACTGGTAGTCAAGGCTGGTTCTGTAGTGCCAGTAGGCCCAGCTCCCCCTGTAGGACTGTTGGGGTTTGGTAACTGCGGCTGCCTCGCGGCCTAGCTGTTCTCTCCTCTCCTGTGGACCTTCAGGTCCACCACCTGGTTCCAGCACCGTCAGCTGGTTCCAGGCCGAGCCTTTGGCTTAGGTGCCTCCTCCTGGGTATCCAAGTTCCGCCAACGTCAGGCGGTCCTTGGTAGTGCTTTTAAGCGCGGGCACCTACAGCTTAGTAACCGGGTTCCAGCACCGCCAGCTGGTCCTCGGTCGTGCCATTGGCTCTTGCACACTGGGGCAACGCATCTGGGTTCCAGCACCGCCAGCTGGTTCTCGGCAGTGTTCTTGACACAGGTACTCCCTCGTGCCAAGCCTGGTTTCAGCACCGCCAGCTGTTTCCGGGTTGTGTCAAGCTCACTGAGACGCCTATGCTTGCCCCATCGTGGTGCGGTCGGGTTAGCCAACTCCAGGGTGCCTCCAGTTTAGGAGCTTCCTATGTGGGCTGCGTGAACTGGCAGTCAAGGCTGGTTCTGTAGTGCCAGTAGGCCCAGCTCCCCCTGTAGGACTGTTGGGGTTCGGTAACTGCGGCTGCCTCGCGGCCTAGCTGTTCTCTCCTCTCCTGTGGGCCTTGGGGTCCACCACCTGGTTCCAGCACCGTCAGCTGGTTCCGGGCCGAGCCTTTGGCTTAGGTGCCTCCTCCTGGGTATCCGAGTTCCGCCAACGTCAGGCGGTCCTTGGTAGTGCTTTTAAGCGCGGGCACCTACAGCTTAGTAACCGGGTTCCAGCACCGCCAGCTGGTCCTCGGTCGTGCCATTGGCTGTTGCACACTGGGGCAACGCATCTGGGTTCCAGCACCGCCAGCTGGTTCTCGGCAGTGTTCTTGTCACAGGTACTCCCTCATGCCAAGCCTGGTTTCAGCACCGTCAGCTGTTTCCGGGTTGTGTCAAGCTCACTGAGACGCCTATGCTTGCCCCGTCGTGGTGCGGTCGGGTTAGCCAACTCCAGGGTGCCTCCAGTTTAGGAGCTTCCTATGTGGGCTGCGTGAACTGGTAGTCAAGGCTGGTTCTGTAGTGCCAGTAGGCCCAGCTCCCCCTGTAGGACTGTTGGGGTTCGGTAACTGCGGCTGCCTCGCGGCCTAGCTGTTCTCTCCTCTCCTGTGGGCTTTGGGGTCAACCACCTGGTTCCAGCACCGTCAGCTGTTTCCGGGCCGAGCCTTTGGCTTAGGTGCCTCCTCCTGGGTATCCGAGTTCCGCCAACGTCAGGCGGTCCTTGGTAGTGCTTTTAAGCGCGGGCACCTACAGCTTAGTAACCGGGTTCCAGCACCGCCAGCTGGTCCTCAGTCGTGCCATTGGCTCTTGCACACTGGGGCAACGCATCTGGGTTCCAGCACCGCCAGCTGGTTCTCGGCAGTGTTCTTGACACAGGTACTCCCTCGTGCCAAGCCTGGTTTCAGCACCGCCAGCTGTTTCCGGGTTGTGTCAAGCTCACTGAGACGCCTATGCTTGCCCCGTCGTGGTGCGGTCGGGTTAGCCAACTCCAGGGTGCCTCCAGTTTAGGAGCTTCCTATGTGGGCTGCGTGAACTGGTAGTCAAGGCTGGTTCTGTAGTGCCAGTAGGCCCAGCTCCCCCTGTAGGACTGTTGGGATTTTTGTAACTGCGGCTGCCTCGCGGCCTAGCTGTTCTCTCCTCTCCTGTGGACCTTCAGGTCCACCACCTGGTTCCAGCACCGTCAGCTGGTTCTCGGCAGTGTCTTTTGCTCTTGTACCTTCTGCTCCCCATCCTGGTTCCAGTACCGTCAGCTGGTTCCGGGCAGAGCCTTTGGCTTAGGTGCCTCCTTCTGGGTATCCAAGTTCCACCAACGTCAGGTGGTCCTTGGTAGTGCTTTCGGGCACGGGTACCTCCTGCTTAGTAACCGGGTTCCAGTAACGTCAGCTGGTCCTCGGTAGTTCCATTGGCTCTTGGACCTTCGGCTACCCATCCGGGTTCCAGTACCGTCAGCTGGTTCTCGGCAGTGTCTTTTGCTCTTGTACCTTCTGCTCCCCATCCTGGTTCCAGTACCGTCAGCTGGTTCCGGGCAGAGCCTTTGGCTTAGGTGCCTCCTTCTGGGTATCCGAGTTCCGCCAACGTCAGGCGGTCCTTGGTAGTGCTTTTTAGCACGGGTACCTCCTGCTTAGTAACCGGGTTCCAGTAACGTCAGCTGGTCCTCGGTAGTTCCATAGGCTCTTGAACCTTCGGGTAGCCATCCGAGTTCCAGTTCCATCAGCTGGTTCTTGGCATTTTCTCAGCCTTCTTGTACCTTCTGCTACATTTCCAAGTTGAAGACCCTAAAGTCGACGACCCGGAAAACCACCCCGATGACGACGACGACGACCCGGAAGACCACCCCGATGACGACGACGACGACGGCGGAGACGACGACGGCTGAGACGACGACGGCGGAGATGACGACACTGGAGACGACGACCCTGGAGACGAACGACATGGAAGACCGAGAAGCAGAAGAACAAGAGGCTGCAGAACAAAGAGCAGAAGAACATTAAGCATAAGACTTAATATCAGAGCAAAAGATATTATCTAAATTATATGCAGAAGAAGACTAAGCAGTGTATGGGGGTGAGTCCGTTCCTCCTCGTGGTGCCCCTGGATAAAGCCTGATGCTGCAGGCCAAACTGAACGCGGACAAATGTAACTTTTGTGACTGGCAGAACGGAAGGTGTAATCTTCCAACTTTTATAGATAACAACTACGGGAATGCCTGTCACAAATGAGAATATGATGAAGAAGTAGAATAGGAAGAATAATAACAGTGGAATAAAAAGAATATGTAGAATAGGAAGAATAATAATAGTTGAATAAAATGAATGTGAAGAATGTAATAAAAAAAAAAATAGGTAGAAGATGAAGAAGAAGATGAATAAGGTGAAGAAGAAGTTGATGTCAAAGATGCTGATGATGATGAAGATGAAAGTGTGGGAAAAGTAAAAAAAAAAAAGAAAAAAAAAGAAGGGGAAGGGCGTGGAATAGTGAAACATCAATATCTGACAAAATAAAAAAAAATTTACATACTCAATATCTTTTTCACTCCGAACGTCTTAAAAAAAAAAAAACATGCTATTCTATTTGATTGGGCTAAACCTCATTGCCTTTAATGTCTCCGCCACCTCCCACAATACATCCTACATTATTCTTAGTTGTTTTCCTTCATGTAGAATGAACCTACAAGGCAAGAAAGGGTTTATTTTAATTCCGATATTTTGGTCCCATTGACTTGCATTGGGATCGGGTATCGGTATCGGCGATATCTGATATTTTTTGAATATCGGCCGATCCTATCCGATACCGATACTTTCCGATATCGGAAGGTATCGCTCAACACTAGTGGAGAGTTGATTTTCTGTAATGGTGGAGAAGTTGGTTTTGGAGGTGGAGGGCTGGGAAGTCGGGAGGAAGGGCTCTGGGGGTTGTTCACCAAAACTGTCTCTGATGCTATCAATCTTCTTCTTGAAAAAAGAGGCAAAGTCTTCAGCTGAGATGAGTGGGGAGAGAGGAGGTGCTGGGGGACGGAGGTAGAGAATTGAAGGTGTTGAATAACTGTTTAGGGTATATATGTCAAAGAGCCTCAAATAACAGATCCACAGACATACGTTCTGGAGCGGAGAGAGGGAGAGAAAAAGCCCAAGCCTGTGGAGCCCCCCTTAATAAAGAAATAATATTTCCCACCCTCTGGCTTTTATTCCCAGAGGCATGCGGACGCAGAGAGAAAAACAATTTACACCACTCTTTGAACACCCTGAATAATTTTTATCCCCAGAAAAGGTGTCAGGCAACTTAACAGGTGGTTTGGGGGAGATTAAGGAAACATCTGTGGCACCCCCAGCCTCGACCCCCAGAATGAGAAGAACCCCACAAGGCATCAGCAACCTCCCTCTGAACCTGTTGATGCGACTGAGCCAGGGATCGCTGCTCCACAAAGTTTGCATCATTTGAGTGAGGCTATTCACTTGCTCAGAAAGAGCATGCAGCGGATCAATGACCAAGGAAAATAAAGGTGCAAAATCTTGTTTAAATATTTAGATCAGTGATAATGTCAAGAGCCCTTCTGCAAACATACAGCAGGAGTATGTGCACATGTTATAGAAGGACAGAGAGAGAGAGTAAAGAGCGCTGCAGTAAGCTTACTGTTGTGAATTCTGCTCTTGGGCTCCCTCTGGTGGTTGTTGATGGTAATGCAGTTGTGCCTGGGTGGCAGTCCTGGACAGGTGTTTCTGCTAATTGCAAATCTGACTGGGGTATTTAGCTTTGCAGGACTCATTAGTCCTTGCCAGTTGTCAATGTTCTATTGGAAGTATTGGTTCTCTGCCTGGCCTCTCCTGCTTGCTGCCATTTCAGCAAAAGATAAGTGTCTGCTTCATTTTCTTAGGCACACAGGCTGTGTGTCTATTTTCTGTGCTGTTCATTGTTCCAGCTTAGACTGTCCTTTTGTTTTCACAGTCTGGTTGGATTCGCTGGAGTCGCAGATATACTCTCCACATCTTTAGTTAGGTGGTGGAGTTTTTGTATTTTTCTGTTGTGGATATTTTGTAGTTTTTGTGCTGACCGCTTAGTATCCTGTACTATACTTTCCTATCTAGGTAGAAGTGGCCTCCTTTGCTAATCCTGTTTTCCGCCTGCGTGTGTCTTTTCTTCTCCTACTCACCATCATTATTTGTGGGGGGCTGCCTATCCTTTGGGGGTCTACTCTGAGGCAAGTCAGTTTTCCTATTTTCCATCTTTAGGGGTATTTAGTCCTCCGTCTGTGTCGAGGTGTCTAGGTCTGGTTAGGCACACCCCACGGCTACTTCTAGTGTCTGTGATAAGATCAGGGTTTGCGGTCTGTATAGTTACCACTACTCCAGCGAAGGTTTTTTCATGCTGTTCCAAGGCCGCCTGATCATAACAGTACAACTGGCCCACAATGAGTTAAATGCATCTCAGAAGAAGGGAGAAAAGGTTTTGAGCCATTTTTTTTTTCTTCAGCCTGTTTTGTCTTCTCCTCCCTCTTAATCTCTGGGTGGCTGAGGAACCTAGTACTAGCATGAATGTTCAGGAATTAGCTTCTCGTGTAGACCAGCTTGCTGCTAGGGTACAGGGTATTTCAGTTTATATTGTTCAGACTCCTGCTTTAGAACCTAAGATTCCCACTCCTGATTTATTTTTTGGTGACAGGTCCAAATTTTTGAGTTTCAAAAATAACTGTAAACTGTTTTTTGCATTGAGACCCCGGTCCTCTGGTGATCCCATTCAGCAGGTTAAAATCATCATCTCCCTGCTGCGTGGTGATCCACAGGATTGGGCATTTTCCCTGGAATCTGGCAATCCTGCTTTGCTTAATATTGATTCTTTCTTTCAAGCATTGGGATTATTGTATGATGAACCTAATTCGGTGGATCAGGCTGAGAAGACCTTGTTGGCCCTATCTCAGGGGCAAGAGGCGGCTGAATTGTATTGTCGGAAATTCAGAAAATGGTCTGTGCTGACTAAATGGAATGATGATGCTTTGGCGGCAATTTTCAGAAAGGGTCTTTCTGAATCAGTTAAGGATGTTATGGTGGGGTTTCCCACACCCTCCAATCTGAGTGATTCTATGTCTTTGGCCATTTAGATTGACCGGCGCTTGCAAGAGCGCAGGGCTGTGCGCGATATGGCATTATCTTCAGGACACGTTCCTGAGCCTATGCAGTGTGATAGGATTCTCTCTAAAACGGAATGACAAGGTTTCAGACGTCTCAATAGGTTGTGTTAATATTGTGACGATGCTTCGCATGTCATTTCTGTCTGCCCTAAGTAGACAAAAAGGATCGCCAGTTCATTTACCATCAGTACTGTACAACCTAAATTTCTGTTATCTGTGTCCTTGATCTGTTCATTGTCATCATTTTCTGTCATGGCGTTTGTGGATTCAGGCACCGCCTTGAATTTGATGGACTTCGACTTTGCTAGGCGTTGTGGTTTTCCCTTGCAGCCTTTGCAGAATCCTATTCCTTTAAGGGGCATTGATGCTACACCCTTGGCTAAAAACAAGCCCCAGTTTTGGATACAGGTGACCATGCGCATGGCGCCAGCCCACCAGGAAGATTGTCGATTTCTGGTGTTGCATAATTTGCATGATGCTATCGTGCTGGGTTTCCCGTGGTTACAGGTCCATAATCCTGTTTTGGATTGGAAGTCCATGTCTGTAACTAGTTGGGGTTGTCAGGGGGTTCATGAGGATGTTCCTCTGATGTCAATCGCCCCTTCTTCCTCTTCTGAAGTTCCAGAGTTTTTGTTTGATTTTCAGGATGTATTCGATGAGCCCAAGTCCAGTTTTCTTCCACCGCATAGGGATTGCAATTGTGCTATTGATTTGATTCCAGGCTGTAAGTTTCCTAAGGGTCGACTTTTCAACCTTTCTTGTTGTGAATTCTGTGGCTGAATTCACTCCTGTGGTCACAAGTGGTACTGCAGCTTCTGAGCTTCCTCCCTCAGGTATTCTGGTGAGCTCGTTAACTGCTTCATTACTTAACTCCGCCTGATGCTGCTATCCTTGCTCCTTGTCAATGTTCCAGTCTTGGATCTGAGCTTCTCCTGATCGTTCCTGTGACCTGCTGCTCTGTATAGCTAAGTGCTTTTTTGCTATTTTGTTGCTTTTTTCTGTCCAGCTTGTCTTTTGGTTTTGCTGGAAGCTCTGAGACGCAAAGGGTGTACCGCCGTGCCGTTAGTTCGGCACGGTGGTTTTTTTTGCCCCTTTGCGTGGTTTTGCTTTAGGGTTTTTTGTAGACTGCAAAGTTCGCTTTACTGTCCTCGCTCTGTCCTAGAATATCGGGCCCCACTTTGCTGAATCTATTTCATCCCTACGTTTTGTCTTTTCATCTTACTCACAGTCATTATATGTGGGGGGCTGCCTTTTCCTTTGGGGAATTTCTCTGGGGCAAGTCAGGCCTATTTTTCTATCTTCAGGCTAGCTAGTTTCTTAGGCTGTGCCGAGTTGCCTAGGTAGTTGTTAGGCGCAATCCACAGCCGCTTTTAGTTGTGTTTAGGATAGGATCAGGTGTGCAGTCTACAGAGTTTCCACGTCTCAGAGCTCGTTCTTGTATTTTTGGGTATTTGTCAGATCACTGTGTGCGCTCTGATCGCTAAGCACACTGTGTTTCTGGATTG
The DNA here is from genome assembly GCF_032444005.1 of Ranitomeya imitator. Lineage (NCBI taxonomy): Eukaryota > Metazoa > Chordata > Amphibia > Anura > Dendrobatidae > Ranitomeya > Ranitomeya imitator. Next base: position 1,238,660,115 of record NC_091282.1, on the reverse strand, counting down.
CCTTCATAACACCTGTCGAACTCAGTCGAGGGGTTCAAGAGAGGCCTGGATGTCTTCCTGGAGCAGAACAATATTGTATCATACAATTATTAGGTTCTGTAGAAGGACGTAGATCTGGGGATTTATTATGATGGAATATAGGCTGAACTGGATGGACAAATGTCTTTTTTCGGCCTTACTAACTATGTTACTATGTTACTATTAGCAAACATAACACTTTCTGTACCTGAACATACCGCCATGCGGAGCTATATTAAGGAGTCTTTGGAGAAGGGGCATATTCGTCCATCGTCTACACCGTTGGGAGCAGTGTTCTTTTTTGTTGCTTAAAAGGATGGTTCCTTGAGACCCTGTATTGATTATCGCCCCTTAAATAAGATCACGGTCAAGTTTCAATACCCTTTGCCTTTGCTTTCTGATTTGTTTGCTAGGATTAAGGGAGCTAGTTGGTTTACTAAGATTGACCTTCGAGGGGCTTATAATCTTGTTCGTATAAAGCAGGGTGATGAATGGAAAACTGCGTTTAACACGCCCGAAGGCCATTTTGAATACCTTGTGATGCCATTCGGACTCTCTAATGCTCCATCTGTTTTTCAGTCCTTCATGCATGATATCTTCCGGAGTTATCTTGATAAATTCTTGATCATATATTTGGACGATATTTTGAATTTTTCCGATGATTGGGAGTCTCATGTGCAGCAGGTCAGGATGGTATTTCAGATTCTTCATGACAATGCCTTGTTTGTGAAAGGGTCTAAGTGTCTTTTTGGGGTGCAGAAGGTTTCCTTTTTGGGCTTTATTTTTTCTCCCTCATCTATAGCGATGGATCCGGTTAAGGTTCAGGCCATTCATGATTGGATTCAGACAACATCCGTGAAGAGCCTTCAGAAATTTTTGGGTTTTGCTAATTTTTATCGCCGTTTCATTGCTAATTTTTCCAGTGAGGTTAAACCCTTGACTGATTTGACTAAGAAGTGCGCTGATGTGGCGAATTGGCCCTCTGCGGCTGTCTCTGCCTTTCAAGAACTTAAACGTCGTTTTTCTTCTGCTCCAGTGTTGCACTACCGGATGTTTCTCTTCCGTTTCAGGTTGAGGTTGATGCTTCTGAGATTGGGGCAGGGGCCGTTTTGTCTCAGAGGGATCCTGTTGGTTCCTTGATGAAACCGTGTGCTTTCTTTTCCCATAAATTTTCACCTGCGGAACGCAATTATGACGTCGGCAATCGGGAGTTGTTGGCTATGAAGTGGGCGTTTGAGGAGTGGCGACATTGGCTTGAGGGAGCTAAGCACCGTATTGTGGTATTGACCGACCATAAGAATTTGATTTACCTCGAGTCTGTCAAATGGTTGAATCCTAGACAGGCTCGATGGTCCTTGTTTTTTTCTCGTTTTGATTTTGTGGTCTCGTACCTTCCGGGTACTAAGAATGTTAAGGCTGATGCCCTCTCAAGGAGTTTTTTGCCTGATTCTCCTGAGGTCTTGGAACCAGTCGGTATTTTGAAGGAAGGGGTGGTCCTTTCTGCCATTTCTCCTGATTTACGACCGGTTCTTCAGAAATTTCAGGCTGACAAACCTGACTGTTGCCCTGTGGGGAAACTGTTTGTTCCTGACAGATGGACTAGTAGAGTGATTTCTGAGGTTCATTGTTCTGTGTTGGCTGGTCATCCTGGTATTTTTGGTACCAGAGACTTGGTTGGTAGGTCCTTTTGGTGGCCTTCTTTGTCGCGTGATGTTCGGTCTTTTGTGCAGTCCTGTGGGACTTGTGCGCGGGCCAAGCCTTGTTGCTCCCGTGCTAGTGGGTTGCTTTTGCCATTACCGGTCCTTGAGAGGCCCTGGACGCATATTTCTATGGATTTTATTTCCGATCTTCCTGTTTCCCAGAGGATGTCGGTTATCTGGGTTGTTTGTGACCGATTCTCTAAGATGGTTCATTTGGTACCTTTGCCTAAATTGCCTTCTATTTCTGATTTGGTTCCGTTGTTGTTTCAGCATGTGGTCCGTTTGCATGGTATTCCGGAGAATATTGTGTCCGACAGAGGTTCCCAGTTTGTTTCTAGGTTTTGGCAGGCCTTTTGTTCCAAGCTGGGCATTGATTTGTCTTTTTCTTCTGCATTTCATCCTCAGACAAAAGGCCAGACCGAGCGAACTAGTCAGACCTTGGAGACCTATTTGAAATGCTTTGTGTCTGCTGATCAGGATGATTGGGTGTCTTTTTTGCCATTGGCCGAGTTTGCCCTTTATAATCGGGCTAGTTCGGCTACTTTGGTTTCGCCTTTTTTTTGTAATTTTGGTTTTCATCCTCGTTTTTCTTCTGGGCAGGTTGAGCCTTCTGACTTTCCTGGTGTGGATTCTGTGGTTGACAGGTTGCAGCAGATTTGGGCTCATGTGGTGGACAATTTGGTGTTGTCTCAGGAGGAGGCTCAACCTTTTGCTAACCGTCGTCGGTGTGTTGGTTCGCGGCTTCGGGTTAGGGATCTGATTTGGTTATCTTCCCGTCATGTTCCTATGAAGGTTTCTTCCCCTAAGTTTAAGCCTCAGTTTATTGGTCCTTATAGGATTTCTGAGATTATTAATCCAGTGTCCTTTCGCCTGGCGCTTCCGGCCTCTTTTGCTATCCATAATGTCTTCCATAGATCTTTATTGCGGAAATATGTGGAGCCCGTTGTTCCCTCTGTTGATCCTCCGGCCCCTGTGTTGGTCGATGGGGAGTTGGAATATGTTGTTGAGAAGATTTTGGATTCTCGTTTTTCGAGGCGGAAGCTTCAGTACCTTGTCAAATGGAAGGGTTATGGCCAGGAGGACAATTCTTGGGTTTCGGCCTCTGATGTCCATGCCGCTGATTTGGTTCGTGCCTTTCATTTGGCTCATCCTGATCGGGCTGGGGGCTCTGGTGAGGGTTCGGTGACCCCTCCTCAAGGGGGGGTACTGTTGTGAATTCTGCTCTTGGGCTCCCTCCGGTGGTTGTTGATGGTAATGCAGTTGTGCCTGGGTGGCAGTCCTGGACAGGTGTTTCTGCTAATTGCAATTCGGACTGGGGTATTTAGCTTTGCAGGAATCATTAGTCCTTGCCAGTTGTCAATGTTCTATTGGAAGTATTGGTTCTCTGCCTAGCCTCTCCTGCTTGCTGCCATTTCAGCAAAAGATAAGTGTCTGCTTCATTTTCTTAGGCACACAGGCTGTGTGTCTATTTTCTGTGCTGTTCATAGTTTCTATTTTGTTCCAGCTTAGACTGTCCTGTTGTTTTCTCAGTCTGGTTGGATTCGCTGGAGTCGCAGATATACTCTCCACTTCTTTAGTTAGGTGGTGGAGTTTTTGTATTTTTCTGCTGTGGATATTTTGTAGTTTTTGTGCTGACCACTTAGTATCCTGTACCATACTTTCCTATCTAGGTAGAAGTGGCCTCCTTTGCTAATCCTGTTTTCCGCCTGCGTGTGTCTTTTCCTCTCCTACTCACCGTCATTATTTGTGGGGGGCTGCCTATCCTTTGGGGGTCTACTCTGAGGCAAGTCAGTTTTCCTATTTTATATCTTTAGGGATATTTAGTTCTCCGTCTGTGTCGAGGTGTCTAGGTCTGGTTAGGCACACCCAACAGCTACTTCTAGTGTCTGTGATAAGATCAGGGTTTGCGGTCTGTATAGTTACCACTACTCCAGCGAAGGTTTTTTCATGCTGTTCCAAGGCCGCCTGATCATAACAGCTAACCTGCCGGAGCGCAGCACCTGAAGCACGTGACCTCCGAGGGAGTGGACGGAGGCTGGACTAGACACCGAGTAGCCGCAGAGACTGGAAAAGCCGGAGAGTAGTCTGAACGTGCCGGGGTCAAGCTGGGAGGTCCATGAAGTGCCAAAAGGGTGAGACGTAAGTGTGGTCAAGACGTAGATAGGAGAGCCAAACATAGCAGTGCAGTACAAGCAGGGCAGACAGGAGGGAAGTGAAGTACAAAGCCGAAGGTCAGAGCCAGAAACACACAATAAGCACTGAGTCACAAGGCAAAGCACAGAATTAGAAATCAGGCTGAGTCATACACAAGAAAGCAATCGGACTAACCAGTATGCAAGCACACCAGGAGGTCAGACACACAACCAAGACAATCAAAAACATAAGGCAGCACTCTCTAGCGCCATAGCTTGCAAACATGAAACATGATAATTGAATTGCATTACTGCACTAGAAATATGAAAAATTGAGAAAGCTTAGAGCATAAATTGGCCAATTCATGTGTACCTGGTAGCCACAGTAAGGCGTTTCTCTTTTACCAGGACCTAAAATTGCCTGTCCTCAGATGTATCACTGACAAGAATCCTCAGATGAAGGTGGGTAAATACACTGCGTGCAGAATTATTAGGCAAGTTGTTTTTTGGATCACATGATACTTTTTATACATGTTGTCCTACTCCAAGCTGTTCAGACTTAAGAGCCAACTACAAATTAAGTGTATCAGGTGATGTGCATCTCTGTAATGAGGAGGGGTGTTGTCTAATGATATCAAACCCCTATATAAGGTGTGCTTAATTATTAGGCAACTGTCTTTCCTTTGGGAAAATGGGTCAGAAGAGAGATTTGACGGGCTCTGAAATGTCCAAAATTGTGAGATGTCTTGCAAAGGGATGCAGCAGTCTTGAAATTGCCAAACTTTTGAAGCGTGATAATCACCGAAAAGTCAAGCGTTTCATGGCAAATAGCCAACAGGGTCGCAAGAAGCATGTTGGGCAAAAAAAGCCGCAAAATAACTGCCCATGAATTGAAGTAAATCAAGCGTGAAGCTGCCAAGATGCCATTTGCCACCAGTTGTGCCATATTTCAGAGCTGCAATGTTACTGGAGTAACAAAAAGCACAAGGTATGCGATACTCAGGGACATGGCCAAGGTAAGGAAGGCTGAAAAATGACCACCTTTGAACAAGAAACATAAGTTAAAACGTCAAGACTGGACCAAGAAATATCTTAAGACTGACTTTTCAAAGGTTTTATGGACTGATGAAATGAGAGTGACTCTTGATGGACCAGATGGATGGGCCAGAGGCTGGATCAGGAAAGGGCAGAGAGCTCCACTCCGACTCAGACGCCAGCAAGGTGGAGGTGGGGTACTGGTATGGGCTGGTATCATCAAAGATGAACTTGTGGGACCTTTTCGGGTTGAGAATGGAGTGAAGCTCAACTCCCAGACCCACTGCCAGTTTCTGGAAGACAGCTTCTTTAAGCAGTGGTACAGAAAGAAGTCGGTATCGTTCAAGAAAAACATGATTTTCATGCAGGACAATGCTCCATCACATGCCTCCAACTACTCCACAGCGTGGCTGGCCAGTAAAGGTCTCAAAGGAGAAAAAATAATGACACGGCCCCCTTGTTCATCTGAACTGAACTCCATAGAGAACCTGTGGTCCCTCATAAAATGTGAGATCTACAGGGAGGGAAACAGTCCACCTCTCGGAACAGTGTCTGGATGCTGTGGTGGCTGCTGCACGCAATGTTGATCGTAAACAGATCAAGCAACTGACGGAATCTATGGATGGAAGGTTGTTGAATGTCATCATAAAAAAGGTGGCTATATTGGTCACTAATTTTTTTGTTTTGTTTTTGCATGTCAGAAATGCTTATTTCTAAATTTTGTGCAGTTATATTGGTTTACCTGGTGAAAATAAACAAGCGAGATGGGAATATATTTGGTTTTTATTAAGTTGCCTAATGATTCTGCACAGTAATAGTTACCTGCACAAACAGTTATCCTCCTAAGATAGCGAAATCTAAAAAACCCACTCCAACTTCCAAAAATATTACGCTTTGATACTTATGAGTCTTTTGGGATGATTGAGAACATAGTTGTTGATCAATAATAAAAATAATCCTCTAAAATACAACTTGCCTAATAATTCTGCACACAGTGTATAGCTCTCCCCAAACCAAAAGGAGGCTGTACAAATTAAGCCCGAGAGGACAGGGAAGAAACCCTGTCCACAACAATGACAGTGTTTACATGGGCAGTTCTCAAGACTTTACCTTGGAAATGGTGTCTTCAACACTATGGAAACAATCCAGGACTTGAGATAAGCAAATTGATCCAAAGATAGTCAAGTTCATTTCTAATTTTACAAGAATTTCGGATTTGCCCTAATTTCAAAATTCTTGCAATTCCCTTCAGTCGAAATCAACAAAGAGGCCACCATTTTTCTGGATTTTAAAGGACCAAGAAAGGGTTAAAAAATATATATACTGTATATACTATTTATCACTCCTCTCCTCAGTACACCACTTGGACCTCTACCAGATGGTCCTGCACCTTTTCCAAATTCACATTGGTCTTTAGTGATTGATGTCTTGAAGAACACTGTGAAGACAGAAATGGACCGAAAGCAGCTAGAAAAAGACCAGAGTATCGAGAAAGGTGTCAGGTGAGGGCTGGGGTGAAGGAAGTTTAATCTTTTTTTTAACTCTGTGGTTGAAGATTTATTGTCAGATGGTCCAGATTCATGAAGAGGTGCGTTGATAAAATCACCGGTCTTGATGAGGAGTAGAGACAGATGCTCATGATTCACGAAGAGGTGCGTACCTCTTCATGAATCTGGACCGTCTGACAAGTGGCATGCACGTCCATGCTCCACACTAAAAAATTTACCTTCATGCCCCCCACCGCGTCCCCTTCTCGTTCCAGTGGCAGAGCTATGAAAAACTGTAGTAAAGTCACCAAAAGTCATAAAATTGTGCCAAAATTTTGAGACCTTTCAAAACAATTCATGCCAGGATTCTGATAAATTGCTTTGATGAATTGGGACCTATGTTTACTATATTTTGGAGTGAAGAGAGACCCCAGACCTTAATAAGGCACAATAAATTTGCATTTAATAAATTTGGGAGTTGAATCTCGGCAGATTCGCTCATCTCTATCCAGGACTTCTCAAAGGTCATCAGCATCAATCCTTACTGATCATGGATGCCATTATCGAAGGAGACTCATTTTTATGACACAATCCCCAAGGTTTTTGCTATTCTGTCAAGCTAGCCTGCTCTATTTTACTGCATGTAGCTCAGGACTAGGTAAAGGGGTTTGCCTTGGTCTTTTTTTAAAAACAGTGCCACTTTCCTTCCAGAGTTAACATTTCATACTTTTAATCAGGCTTTCTTCATTATCAGCTATGGCATAAAATGTTAGATTCCTCCTTCTTTTTTCACTCAATTTCGTCGTGTTTTTGGATTCTATTGTCCCCGATGTAAGAACAAAGTAAAAGAAGAGATAAATCTTAGCACAATTTCTAATTTCTTGTATTAGAGATGAGTAATCATTGCTTCCTTTTCTTGGCAAAGTCTACAAGGACGATGAGGCATGTTGTGCTGTTCCACGAGAAAGTAGAACGAGCAGTAAAGAGAGTCCGCGCATATTGTATAATAAATGTCAGCCATGAAAAGGACAAGCATTTCTTTAGACAGAAAACAGTTTATACATCAGACTCTATAATCGTGACCTTTGGAGCAGAATTAAAGACGCAACTACGTGATGTGTTATGACCTGGTGGTCAGGACAATAATGGACCTGGTGGTTAAGAGCACACGGAATGACCTGATAGTTACTGATAATAAAGGACGAGCTCTGGGACGTGGGAACTCTGCTGACCGCAATCCCTAATCCTATCAAACACACTAGAAATAGCCGTGGATTGCGCCTAACGCTCCCTATGCAACTCGGCACAGCCTGAGAAACTAGCTAGCCCTGAAGATAGAAAAATAAAGCCTACCTTGCCTCAGAGAAATTCCCCAAAGGAAAAGGCAGCCCCCCACATATAATGACTGTGAGTAAAGATGAAAATACAAACACAGAGATTAAATAGATTTAGCAAAGTGAGGCCCGACTTACTGAACAGACCGAGGATAGGAAAGGTTACTTTGCGGTCAGCACAAAAACCTACAAAAAGACCACGCAGAGGGCGCAAAAAAGACCCTCCGCACCGACTCACGGTGCGGAGGCGCTCCCTCTGCGTCCCAGAGCTTCCAGCAAGCAAGACAACAATAAAAATAGCAAGCTGGACAGAAAAATAGTAAACCAAAGAAATACAAGCTGGAACTTAGCTTCTGCTGGGAAGACAGGTCACAAGAAAATTAATAAAGGGGATGGGAGAACTACAATACCCAGATAGATTAGCGAAATTAGGATTATTTAGTCTAGAAAAAAGACGACTGAGGGGCGATCTAATAACCATGTATAAGTATATAAGGGGACAATACAAATATCTTGCTGAGGATCTGTTTATACCAAGGAAGGTGACGGCCACAAGGGGGCATTCTTTGCGTCTGGAGGAGAGAAGGTTTTTCCACCAACATAGAAGAGGATTCTTTACTGTTAGGGCAGTGAGAATCTGGAATTGCTTGCCTGAGGAAGTGGTGATGGCGAACTCAGTCGAGGGGTTCAAGAGAGGCCTGGATGTCTTCCTGGAGCAGAACAATTTTGTATCATACAATTATTAGGTTCTGTAGAAGGACGTAGATCTGGGGATTTATTATGATGGAATATAGGCTGAACTGGATGGACAAATGTCTTTTTTCGGCCTTACTAACTATGTTACTATGTTACTATGTTACTAAGAACGATCCAGGAGTGAACTAGACCAATACTGGAACATTGACAGGTGGCATGGAGCAAAGATCTAAGTGGAGTTAAATAGAGCAGCCAGCTAACGAATTAACCTCGTCACCTGTGGAAGGAAACGCAGAAACACCCACCAGAGGAAGTCCATGGACAGAACCAGCCGAAGTACCATTCATGACCACAGGAGGGAGCCTGACAACAGAATTCACAACAGTACCCCCCCCTTGAGGAGGGGTCACCGAACCCTCACCAGAGCCCCCAGGCCGACCAGGATGAGCCAAATGAAAGGCACGAACCAGATCGGCAGCATGAACATCAGAGGCAAAAACCCAGGAATTATCTTCCTGACCATAACCCTTCCACTTGACCAGGTACTGGAGTTTCCATCTCGAAACACGAGAATCCAAAATCTTCTCCACCACATACTCCAACTCCCCCTCAACCAACACCGGGGCAGGAGGATCAACGGATGGAACCACAGGCGCCACGTATCTCCGCAATAACGACCTATGGAACACATTATGGATGGCAAAAGAAGCAGGAAGGGCCAAACGAAATGACACAGGATTGATAACCTCAGAAATCTTATACGGACCAATGAAACGAGGCTTAAACTTAGGAGAGGAAACCTTCATAGGAACATAACGAGACGACAACCAAACAAAATTCCCAACACGAAGTCGGGGACCCACACAGCGCCGGCGGTTAGCGAAACGTTGAGCCTTCTCCTGGGACAATGTCAAATTGTCCACCACATGAGTCCAAATCTGCTGCAACCTATCCACCACAGTATCTACACCAGGACAGTCCGAAGACTCAACCTGCCCTGAAGAGAAACGAGGATGGAAACCAGAATTGCAGAAAAGTGGCGAAACCAAAGTAGCCGAGCTGGCCCGATTATTAAGGGCGAACTCAGCCAATGGCAAAAAGGACACCCAATCATCCTGATCAGCAGAAACAAAGCATCTCAGATATGTTTCCAAAGTTTGATTAGTTCGTTCGGTTTGGCCATTTGTCTGAGGATGGAAAGCCGAAGAAAAAGACAAATCGCCAAAACCTCGAAACAAACTGGGAACCTCTGTCAGAAACGATGTTCTCCAGGATACCATGTAAACGAACCCCATGCTGGAAAAATAATGGCACCAAATCAGAGAAGGAAGGCAATTTAGACAAAGGGACCATCTTAGAAAAGCGATCACAAACCACCCAAATGACCGACATCTTTTGAGAGACGGGGAGATCCGAAATAAAATCCATTGAAATATGCGTCCAGGGCCTCTTCGGGACCGGCAAGGGCAAAAGCAAGCCACTGGCATGAGAACAGCAGGGCTTAGCCCGAGCACAAGTCCCACAGGACTGCACAAAAGAACGCACATCCCGTGACAAAGACGGCCACCAAAAGGATCTAGCCACCAAATCTCTGGTACCAAAGATTCCAGGATGCCCAGCCAACACTGAACAATGAATCTCAGAGATCACTCTACTAGTCCATCTATCAGGGACAAACAGTTTCTCCACTGGGCAACGGTCAGGTCTATCAGCCTGAAATTTATGCAGCACCCGCCGCAAATCAGGGGAGATGGCAGACAAAATTAGCCCCTCTTTGAGAATACCCGCCGGCTCAGGAACACCCGGAGAGTCGGGCACAAAACTCCTTGACAGGGCATCAGCCTTCACATTCTTAGAGCCCGGAAGGTACGAAACCACAAAATCAAAACGGGAGAAAAATAACGACCATCGAGCCTGTCTCGGATTCAACCGTTTGGCAGACTCAAGATAAGTCAAATTCTTGTGATCTGTCAAGACCACCACGCGATGCTTGGCTCCTTCAAGCCAATGACGCCACTCCTCGAATGCCCACTTCATGGCCAACAACTCACGATTACCAACATCATAATTACGCTCAGCAGGCGAAAACATTCTAGAAAAGAAAGCACATGGCTTCATCACCGAGCCATCAGAACTTCTTTGCGACAAAACAGCCCCTGCTCCAATCTCAGAAGCATCAACCTCAACCTGAAACGGGAGCGAAACATCTGGCTGGCACAACACAGGGGCAGAAGAAAAACAACGCTTCAACTCCTGTAAAGCCTCTACAGCTGCAGAAGACCAATTGACCACATCAGCACCCTTCTTGGTCAAATCAGTCAACGGTTTAGCAACAGTAGAAAAATTAGCGATGAAGCACCGATAAAAATTAGCAAAGCCCAGGAACTTTTGCAGGCTCTTCACAGATGTCGGCTGAGTCCAATCGTAAATGGCCTGGACTTTAACAGGGTCCATCTCGATAGTAGAAGGGGAAAAAATGAACCCCAAGAATGAAACCTTCTGAACTCAAAAGAGACACTTTGACCCCTTCACAAACAAGGAACTCGCACGAAGGACCTGGAACACCGTTCTGACCTGCTGCACATGAGACTCCCAATCATCCGAAAAGACCAAAATATCATCCAAATACACAATCAGGAATTTATCCAGGTACTCTCGGAAGATGTCATGCATAAAGGACTGAAATACTGATGGGAATTGGAAAGCCCGAATGGCATAACCAGGTACTCAAAATGGCCCTCAGGCGTATTAAATGCTGTTTTCCATTCATCGCCTTGTTTAATACGTACAAGATTATACGCCCCTCGAAGATCTATCTTGGTGAAACAACTAGCCCCTTTGATACGAGCAAACAAATCAGACAGCAACGGCAAAGGATAATGAAATTTGACTGTAATTTTATTAAGAAGGCGGTAATCAATACAAGGTCTCAAAGAACCATCATTCTTGGC